>NC_138041.1:24558916-24653147 GCF_964106645.2 Podarcis pityusensis
TCTGTGAGGGGCAAACTACAGTTCCCAAGATTCATTGGGGGGGGAGTTGGAGATGTGCATTGTCTTTTTTTTATAATTAATTTTATTCAATTTCCAATATGCATTCCACCCACGTTTAACATCCACTTCTAACATATACATCTTTTAGACTTCCCTCAGCCTGTCTGACAATTTTCCATATTATCACAATTACTCATATTTCTTAAATTTATATTGCGCTTTAACAATCTTAATCTTATCGTATCTTTTAAGCAACATTTCTATCAATCATTTTCACAGAGCTTCTTGAAAGCCAACAAGCGTTAATTGCTCATCACATACATTTTTGATATACTCTGTAAATTTATTCCAGTCCTCGGTGAATCTCTGATCGCGTTGGTTCCGAATTTTCCCCGTTAATTTGTCCATTTCTGCGTATTCCATCAGTTTCATTCTCCATGGAGATGTGCATTGTCAATATGGTGTTTGATGCCCGGGTCAGATGGTAGCCTGCAACAACTGGAAGCCACCAGGTTGGCAAAGACTGTTAGTTGTACTTCTGCTACGGAGACCTGGGTTCGAATCCTCATTCAGCCACAGAGCTTACTGGGCTTGAGCGCCACATTAGGCAAAATGTTCTTGCATTGAAGGGGGTTGGACTAGATGGCCCTCGTGGTCCCTTCCAACTCTACAGTTCTATGATTCTAAGATGGAGAAGGGAGCGGGACAGATCTCTCAACGATTTTGCCACCTTGGTGACTCAGGATTAGCAAGAGCACTGTGGTTATCAGCCCAGCTGCTGTTTTCTGAGAACCAGACAGGAAGAGGACTCCCCTTTGTGTCTGCCACCTTATCAAGGAAGCAGCCAGCTTGTCATCAACCTTCTGAGAAAAATACAAAACATTAAACAAAGCCACAGAGACTTGCGAACTACCCAGCCTAAAATGAACTTATAATATCCGGTTTCAATAGATTTTTCAAATGCTTAACTCAGTCTTTTAGATAAGTTCACGAAGATGCCAACAAAAGGTAAGTTCGGTGTTATTCACAATACCGAGATGTGCTAGTGGAGTTGTAGATAGATGTTAATGAAGTTGTAGACAGTGAAGTTGTAGACGACAGGGTGCAGGCGTTTTGCTCCTGTTTCGCCCTGGCAGTCCAAGTGATCAAGAGGCCGCTGTTCGCCCCCTGTTGGACATGCCTGGTATAAATCTTTAATCCAATCTTAGAAGGGAGCCACATTTTTATTTTTCCAATTCATCAGTATCGGTCTTTTTGCTGTGGTAAAGGCACGGAGAGTCCACTTGTGTTGTCCTTCTCTAAGGTCCCCTGCTGCCACTTGCCTCTTTGCACCCCGCTGGGTATGTAATTCAAGAGGACCTTTTGCTCTGTAAACAAGGTTGTTCCATACAGTTCTGTTGAGAGTTTCAGTTAAAAGGTAAAGAAAAAGGTATCCCTGACTGTAAGGTCCAGTCACAGACAACTCTGGGGTTGCGGTGTTCATCTCACTCTATAGGTGGAGGGAGCCGGCATTTGTCCACAGACAGCTTTCGGGTCATGTGGCCAGCTTGACTAAGCAGCTTCTGGCGAACCAGAGCAGCGCACGGAAACGCCGTTTTTCTTCCTGCCGGAGCAGTACCTATTTATCTACTTGTACTTTGAAGTGCTTTCGAACTGCTAGGTTGGCAGGAGCAGGGACCGAGCAACGGGAGCTCACCACGTTGCGGGGATTTGAACCGCCGACCTTCTCATCAGCAAGGCCTAGGCTCTGTGGAGTGACCTTCTGCCAAAAATCTTTCAGTATGGGACAATGAAAAAACATATGTTTTAGAGAATCGTTATCCCTATTGCATCTCCAAGAGCTAGACACCTTAGATAGCCCTTTTTTTAAACAAACGTAGTGGGGGCGTAGTGTTAGAGGGGGATTTTCCACTGGTGGCAGATGACAGAAGACTGTAACACCATGAGACCGGTGTAAAACCAAACTAAATAAAGGTTGTATTTCAAAACAACAAACAGCAAAGCTTGTGGGTGTTTTTCCTGCAGGCAGAGTTCAAACTGCAGCTTTTTTCCTTTTGTAGTCACGGCCAGCTGTACCCAATCAGCCCAGAGCTCACACAAACTGTTCTTAAAGGTACAAACATGTTTCTGTGCAGAATGATTCTTTCCCAACAGTCCAGTATATTCTAAATATTATTTTTTGTTGAGACTCCTCTAGTGTATGCACCACCTTCGAGAGATGGATGAGGTGCTGGGTCAGAGGTGCACTGTTGCTCTCTGGCCACAGAGGGCACCACGGCCACAGGGATGAGAGTCTATTGTCTTGCTCCAAAGGAGCCTCCAGGCAGATGTGATTTGGCCCTTGCAAAAGGAGCAAGCAGGGAGGAGGTGGTCTCCCTGGCGTGGACCAGAATGTGGAAACTGAGGATGGGGTGGTTCTTGCTGGGACACCGTGAGCAGAGCCTGATGGAGTGAAACACTATACGGTTGCAGCAGGGAGAGCTAGATCCACAGCATCACCATCACACCTCCTCAGAAGAAGACCTCAGGGGGTTTGTGTGCTGCTGTTTGCCTGGAGTCTGCCCCCATCCCCACCCCCACGCTTCCAATCCTGGGGGGAAATACATGATGGGGTGCCTGGATTATTTCTGGGAGTTCTGGAACTACGAGACTCCCAAGGTGATTGTGGTGAAGAACAGGAACCTTGGGGTCATCTATAGGCTTGTTCAGCTCCTCATCCTGGTCTATTTCATCTGGTAAGTCTGGGCTGTCTATGGGAAGTGGTGCAATCCGGTGATTTTTTTTTTTTTTTTGAGACTCAGAACTGAGCATTTGGATAGAGCTCAGTTGGTGCTGACAGTGCTCCCCCCCCCCAAAAAAAGTTTAGGGGTACTCCTCTCATTTTGACTCCAGAAAATCACAATTTTATAGTTCAAATCGGGGAAAATAAATACAATAAATGGAAAAAAGTGCAAAGATTCACAAAATGTTTGGGGTATGCGTACCTATGCCTGCCCCCCCCCCGAAAAAAAAGCACTGAGTGCCATAACACCAAGGTTGCAGGTTTGATCCCAGCTGCATAGTCTTGCATTGCAGACGATTTGGCTTGAAGATTCTCAGGGTCCTTTTCAACTCTACAATTCTAGGATCAGAACTGAATGGGGTGGCCAGTGATGGGAAAATATATTTTCTGTTAACTTTCTTATAAATGTGGGAAGTGAGCCCTGCTGCATTTTGCGTGAGGAGGGGCAGTGACTTTTGCTTGTCTTGCTTAGTGGGCTCCTATATGTGCTTTTTAACTTGTTCATTGATTAATCTAGAATTAGGGGTGAGCAGTGAGGTGGGGGCGTTTGCTGATGATACTAAATCGTTCAAGGTTGTTAGAAGAAAGAGAGATTGCTGAGAGTACAAAAAAGGACCTCTCTCCAAACTGAGCGAACGGGCAGTAAAATGGCAAATACAATTCAGTGTCATCAAATTAAAGTCAGGGCAAAAAAACAATAATCTTAATTTCATATAGATACTCATGGGATCTGAACTGGCAGCGACAGACTGGGGAGGAGAGTTTGGGATTGTACCAGATATCTTGGGGAATATGTCAACCTAGTGTGTGGTTTTGCTGTGAAATGGGCAAAGTCCATGCTACAGATAATTCGGAAAGGAATTGAAAATAAAACTGTCAGTATCATAATCAGTGCTATTTTTCTAGAAATAGAGGGGCCGGAACTCACCATGAATGCCTCCCTTGTTCTCATATACAGTGGTACCTCGGGTTACAGACGCTTCAGGTTACAAACGCTTCAGGTTACAGACTCCGCAAACCCAGAAATAGTACCTCAGGTTAAGAACTTGGCTTCAGGATGAGAACAGAAATTGTGCTCCGGTGGCACGGCAGCAGTGGGAGGCCCCATTAGCTAAAGTGGTGCTTCAGGTTAAGAACAGTTTCAGGTTAAGAACGGTCCTCCAGAACGAATTAAGTTCTTAACCCAAGGTACCACTGTAATGGCAACGGCGCCCTCCTGAGTGGTGCTAGAATGGGATAAAAAAGCCCCGTTGATACAAATTGATGGTGTGTGACCACATTTAGAGTACAGTTCTGGTCACCACACCTCGGAAGGGCTATTGTAGAATTGGAAAAGGAGAATCAAAGAGATCAAGGTAATGATGGACTGACTACAGACAAGGAGAGGTTGTAGTGTTTGGGACTTTTTAGTTTAGAGAGCAGGCGAGTAAGTGGCCACATGGTAGAAGTTTTTAAAAATTATTCATGGCATAATCTTCTTCTTCTTCTTCATCATCATCATCATATTATTATTATTATTATTATTATTATTATTATTATTAATACCCCATCCATCTGGCTGGGTTTCCCCAGCCACTCTGGGCAGCTCCCAACAGAATATTAAAAACACGATAAAACATTAAACTTTAAAAACTTCCCTAAACAGGGTTGCCTTCAGATGTCTTCTAAAAGTCAGATAGTTGTTTATTTCCTTGACATCTGATGGAGAGGATGGATAGAGAGAATCTTTCCTCCCTCTCTCAGAACACTAGAACTAGTGGACATCCCCTTTGTTGGAAGATTCTGGAGAGATAAAATGAAGTGCTTCACACAATGCGTAGTTCAACTTTGGAACTCACTGCCACAGGAGGCAGCGATGGCCACCGACTGGAGGATTGGACAAATTCAGGGAGGAGAGGGCTATCGATGGCTGTTAGCAATGATGGCTATGCTCTGTCTCCACAGCTGGAGGCAGCAGTGCTTCTGAATCCCAGTTGCTGGGAACCACAGGTGGGGAAAATGTTGCTCTTATGCTCAGGTCCTCCTTGTGGGGTTTCCCCCAGGCATCTCGGCGGCCACTGTGAGAGCAGGAGGCTGGACTAGGTGGGCCAGTGACCTGACCCACCAGGCTGTCCTTATGTTGTTAATACAAGGTTTTAGTCTTTCAGGTGTTCTAGGAAAAAAACTGCTCCTTTTCCCTTATGGGGTATCCAGGAGCCCGTTATAGAGTCCTTAAGTGCGTTCCCTATCGGTAGGAGAAAGTAACAGAGGCCAACCAGAGAATATTGAGAAGCAAAGCGGCTAGTAAGCCTGATCTTTATTAAACTGTTGCAACAGGGTCCCCACTCACCACACGCAGGAGGGAGAGAGAACCTCGAACAGTGGTGCGCAAGCCCTTATACAGTGGTACCTCTGGTTACATATGCTTCAGGTCACAGACTCCGCTAACCCAGAAATATTACCTCGGGTTAAGAACTTTGCTTCAGGATGAGAACAGAAATCGGGCAGCAGTAGCGCGGCAGCAGCGGGAGGCCCCATTAGCTAAAGTGATGCTTCAGGTTAAGAACAGTTTCAGGTTAAGAACGGACCTCCAGAACAAATTAAGTACGTAACCAGAGGTACCACTGTATAGACTTTTGAAATTGCCCAAGACCACCCCAAAAAACATCATACATACATCATAGAAGGAGGTGGTCTACAGCAGAAATCCTGTCTGCCAGGATACCTGACAATGGTCACTGATTGCTTTACCTGGGCAGCCTGACCATTCTTGTGTGATGGTAACTACTTTAGTTCCTGAATCCGGTCCACAGGCTCACTGTATGCATATACAAATATGCCCCTAAGACAGGTAAGCAAAAGACAGTGGAGAGGCTTTCCCATTTCCTTCCCCCTTCAGAGAAATATTGGCGAATCAAACTGGCTTCAGGATTGTTCTCCTGTACTATTTCAGACATGTGGTTTATATACTTATGTATGTGTTTGCCTTGTACGTTTATGAGCATTTATTTTATGTTTGGGACCTTAGAATTCTTATAACAAAGGTGCTACAAGACTCTGCTGGTTTCTCAACAGGTACGTGTTTATCATCCAGAAGGGCTACCAGGAGAGCGAGTCGGGCCCAGAAAGCTCCGTCATCACTAAAGTGAAGGGTGTCAGTCGCTCTCAGCACAAGGTCTGGGATGTGGAGGAATATGTGAAGCCTCCAGAGGTGAGCACGCGAGAGCGCCCTCTGCAGACAGGGCGAGGAACACACACCTGAACTCAGCGGCGGAAAAAGCACAGGGATGTTGCTTCCGGATTACGGGAGGCAAAAGGAGACAAATGGGTGTCCTCCTGTCAGGGGTACAAACTCGAATAGAATATTTTTTTGGGGGGCTGCATAATCAATCACATGACATGACACACGCACACCATTTGAATGGCAATGCCCAGTAACTTGGGGTGGCCCAGCACCCTCACCTATTATATTGGGGGGGGGGGGTGTGAAGGGACTCCAAGGAGTTGGCTCCTAGGCCTCCAGGTGGTTCTGGACTACAACTCCCATGATTCCTGATGTGGCCACAGGCCCTGCTGGCTGGGACTGATGCATGCTGGGAAACCCAGCCTCTGCAGGGCACCACAATCGTTCTCCCCGATGATAAGGTCTCCAACAATGCCATGTCATAAAAACCTGTGTGGGACTGTGGCGATCACACAGGGTCCCCGGACGTTTCACCGTCTATTGATCCCTGTGCCACCACTTTATTTCTCGCTGCCACCACCCAGGCCCTACCTGGTACAATACTGAGTCCAGCCAGGGTTAAATTGGAACATAAACTTCTGTTTATTTATTGCAGTTTAACAAGCGTGTGGTTTCATAAATGGTATCGGTCCATTACAATCATGGGGTGCCTATCCAGACCTATAACTTCCGCTACCTACTCTTACTCACTAAACCACCTCTCAGATATTTACTTGTCTTCCTAGCCCCTAACTGTTCCTGACTCAGCTTATTTCGCTACACTAACTCAACCTACCCACAGACTCTATCCCAATTCACTCCCACTCCAACCAACCACCCAACTCCCAACGAACTCTCCCTTCGCCCCTCCCAGAGCTGGTTTTATAGTCCCTCTGACTCCACCCCCTGGGTTCTGATTGGGTAACCTGTTTAACTATTTCACCTCCAGCACTCTCCTATGTTAACGTCACAGGGACATCGTGTAGAGCCTTTGGGGCAAAAATGGAACAAATGATCTGCCTCCAGAACCATTCTTTTTTGGAGGGGAGGGGGACTCCAGAACCTTTTTTTTTGGGGGGGGGAGACTCAATTATGTTTACTGGGTAACTCAAATAGGGAGAGTGCTGTGTACTTAGGTCCTGCTTGCAGGCTTTTCACTGAGGCAGGGCCAGCCCAACCATGAGGCAAGTTGAGGCGATTGCCTCAGGTGGCAGAATCCACAGGGGCAACAAATCCTAACTGTATCTTTATTCCCCCTTTGTAGATCATCACTCACCTCTTCTTACCTGGTGGGAAAGGGACACCCATTTTGTGGTTTGCCTCAGGTTCCAAAATGTCTTGAGCCGGCCCAACACTGAAGTATCTGTTTGGTCACTGTGAGAACTGGATTATCGGCTAGAGGGACACCGCCCCCCCTTTAGCCTGATCCAGCAGCCAGGTTCTCTTCTCATGTTCTAAAAGTGCCCAGGATTCTCACGAGGCTGATTGGTTGGGTGCTTTGCCCACAAACACCTTTGGTGAAGCATCATGCATACATCACAGATACATCATAGATATGTCACAAACAGGGTAGGGTCATCTGGCAGAAACTGGTTCATCAGTTTTGCCTCTAAGCCTCCCTTGCCCACCACCATACACCCATCAAGTGATACAATGGAAATATTTACAAGTCCCTGGTTTTCCAGGCCAGGTAATCACACTTCTTTGTCCAGACTGAGAGCTAATCCATTCCTGGACGGTTTGCTATTTTCCATGGGATGACTACCTGTCTGGCACCCATTTGCCAGGATGCCAGTAATTTTCTCTTGTGCTGGGGCTGCTGCGTACATGATCCCAGGTTTCAGGGATTAGGGCTGTCTTTACTCATTTCCCAAGTTTCCCCTTGGTAGCCATTCCTTTCCCTGAGTCAAATGAAATTGGAATGGTGTGGTGTCGTGCGTTATGTGGTGCTTTGAGGAGACATTGTGTGTGTGAACAAAGAGGGCGGGTTGCACACTGTGTGCTGGAGCGGCAACCCCCCCCCCATCATTATAAAAATTCGTGTAACACCTCTAACTCTCCGTCTCATCTGCAGGGAGGCAGTGTTTTCAGCATCATCACCCGCGTCCAAGTCACCCCCTCACAGACTCAGGACACCTGCCCCGAGGTAGGAATTGGCCGTGCCAAATATTTCACATCCCTGATTGGCTATCCGCTTCCCGATTCCTTTATCTCAAAAGTTTGCCCGTTCATCAAAAGAGGCACTACGAACCATCCTGTCGAGGCAGATGTTGTGCCCCAGGAACTGTGGATCTTGCTGTGCTTCTAACTGTGGGAATGTTCAGGGAGGCAGGAGAGGATATATTGTTTATTAATATCCTTCCTAACTTGTGCTAGCAAATTCCTTTACTTAGCAGAGTTTTACATTCCCCTTTTAAAAGCACAGTGGATAACTGGTTGCAGGCTTGTGTAAGCCTCTCACTGTTAGGTTCCTGGTAAGTTCCCTTATATCTCTCTTAAAAGAATAAACACACCACAATCTTGTGTAAAGTATATAAAAGTTGTTTACTCACATCAGTTGGATCCCTGAAGGCAGACTTAGTTACAAAGCATATACATGTGGATCTATCCCATATTGGGATAATCCCAGTGTTGGCTGGAAGCCAACAGAGCATCTCTAGCTAAAAAGCTGCTCCAACAATGGAGGAAGTCAAAGAGAGAGTGTGTGCAGCGTGCCCTGCCCTTTTGTTACCTGGACAGGTAAGGTCATGCCCACCTCTAGTCACATGCAAAGGAAGGATGTCTCAGCCAGGAGGAAAGAGGGAGTTTTTGACTGGCTGGACCAAACATTCCCCCGCATGTCCACTCTAGGAAAACAAGGAATGTTGTACTTGATTGCTACTTATGTATCATATCCCACACTAACTACTCTCTCTTGTCCGCCTTTTCCAGAATATGAGGGCTCTGTGCCGCTCTGACAGGGACTGCCATGCAGGAGAGATGGATATGCTGGGGAATGGTGAGCAATGGGGTTGTCTCGTGACAGGAACCGGCGTGACTCAGGCTCTAAGCAAGCGACTTGTGAAATCCCTAGCTTGGCTCTCTCCTGGGTTTTTAGCCATTTATTTCTTTTCTTGCATCTGTACTCTGCTTTTCACCTGTTGTGGAACCTTGGGTTGTTCCCAGGTGTGCATGCAATTCCCAGGTGGCCACCCATCCAGGCACTGAGCAGGTTTAGACATTCAGCAAGGTGGTGCCTCTCCAGACCATGTCTTGGGACCCACAACTACAAACTTCCCAATCTTATACCTTCCAGATGTTCTTGAACTACAACTCCTACTAACCCCAGCCAGCACCATCATTTGAGACTACAACTCCAATCAGTCCCAGCCAGCAACATCATTTGTGACTAGAACTCCTATTAGCCCGTCAGCACAGCCATTTGGGACTACAACTCCCATCAGCCCCAGCCAGCAACATCATTTGTGACTAGAACTCCTATTAGCCCCAGTCAGCAAAGCCATTTTGGACTACAACTCCCATCAGCCCCAGCCAGCAACATCATTTGTGACTAGAACTCCTATTAGCCCCAGTCAGCAAAGCCATTTTGGACTACAACTCCCATCAGCCCCAGCCAGCACCATCATTTGTGACTACAACTCCTATTAGCCCCAGTCAGCACAGCCATTTGGGATTACAACTCCCATCAGCTCCGGCCTCCGCAGCTGCATGACACTATGGCTGATGGGAGCAGAGCTACCCTGGCTGGGGTTGCTGGGAGTTGTAGTTCAAAACATCCAGCAGTTACTAGGTTGGGGAAGGCTTTCTAGTGCAGAAACCATTCTCCCAGATGCCATCCCTCCTGGCAGTATTGAGGTGACAACACCCCATCAGGCTCAAAAAATGTGGTTGTGGGGTGGCCAGCTTTCACCTGTGCCCCTGTTCTTTCATTCCTTATAGGAGAGAAGACAGGGCGCTGTATCTCCTATAACTACAGCATGAAAACCTGTGAGATTAGAGCTTGGTGCCCCGTGGAGGACGCAGCATCTGTCAGGTAAGGAGGGACATGGAGATAAACAGAGATAATAACAATAACAATAACAATAACAATAACAATAACAATAACAATAACAATAACAATTTATTATTTATACTCTGCCCATTTGGCTGGGTTTCCCCAGCCACTCTGGGCAGCTCCTAACAGAATTAAAAGTGCAATAAAACATCAAACATGAAAGACTTCCCTAAACAGTGCTGCCTTCAGCAGGGGCGGAGGAAGGGATGTGTGGTAGGTGCAGGCCGCCCCGGGTGTCACCACTGAGGGGGGTGACAAAATGCCAGGTGGCTCTCACCTCAGGGCCTGCAGTGCACCTGAGCCACGCATCCCTCCTGGGAGAGACACGGTGGCTTAGGCTCATGCAGGCTTTGCGTTGCCCAAATGGTCTGCCCGCTGCCTCCCCCCTAGCTGTAGGGCAGCTGAGTGGGAGGAGGCAGGCAGACTCCAGAGGTCCTGCGGTGTGCCCCACCCCTACGGGCAGCTCACCCCACCCTGGGCGTGCGGCCCCAGGCACCCAAGCGGCTTCCTCCACTGCTGGCCTTCAGATGTTTTCTGAAAGTCAAATAGTTGTTTATTTCCTTGACATCTGATGGGAGGGCGGGCGCCACTACCAAGAAGGTCCTCTGCCTGGTTCCCTGTAACTTCACTTCTTGCAGTGAGGGAACCCCAGAAGGCCCTCAGAGCTGGACCTCAGTGGCTGAACAATGGAGGTGGAGACGCTTCTTCAGGTACACTGGGCCGAGGCCGTTGAGGGCTTTAAAGGTCAGCACCAACACTTTGAATTGTGCTTGGAAACGTAGTGGGAGCCAATGTAGGTCTTTCAGGAACAGTGTTACAGTGGTACTTCAGGTTACAGACACTTCAGGTTACAGACGCTTCAGGTTACAGACTCTGCTAACCCAGAAATAGTACCTCTATTTTTGGTTAAGAACTTTGCTTCAGGATGAGAACAGAAATCGTGCGGTGGCGGCGCAGCGGCAGCAGGAGGCTCCATTAGCTAAAATGGTACCTCAGGTTAAGAACAGTTTCAGGTTAAGAACGGACCTCCAGAACGAATTAAGTTCTTAACCCGAGGTACCACTGTATATGTGTATGCTTGTGTGTGTGTGTTTGTGTGTGAGAGATCTTTTCTACCCTGACTTTAACAGCAGACATCTTTGCTTCCTAGTGAGAACTTGTCAAAGATGGCCCCAGAGTTCACCATCCTCATAAAGAACAACATCCATTTCCCTCGCTTCCGGTTTACCAAGTAAGAGCACCAGCGCATCCAGGTAGGGTTGGTCACCTGACCCAAGTCCTAGGCCCTTGAAGGGAAGTTCCCAAACTGGGTCCTGAAATCTTGACCTGCCCAGTGACTGCGATGCATGCAGGATGATGTCTGAGGGCGGATTCGCCCTTGTGTGTCAACTTGGCTTTTTCTGATGCACTTTTGCTGTGCCAGAAAAAGTCCAGCAGGAAATAGGCGGAGAGTTTTTGCTCCTGATCCTTGTTCCGTCTTCTCTCCAGAGGGAACGTCAAGGACAATGACGACAGCTACCTGAAGAGCTGCACCTTCAACGAAACCACAGGCCTCTACTGCCCCATCTTCAAGCTGGGCTTCATTGTGGAGCAAGCGGGAGAGAACTTCACCCAGCTGGCTGAAAAGGTAAAGGTCGTGTAGGAATGTAGGAAGCTGCTTTGTAGAAAGTCAGGTCCATCTGGTTCAGAACTGGCCGGCAGCCGTGTCTCTCCAGGGTTTCAGGCAGGCAGTATCTCCCAAGCCTACCTAGAGGTGCTGCTGGGAATGGAACGTTGGACCTTCTGCATGCAAAGAACATGTTGTATGTACCCTGAAAGAGAAGTTAGGTTTCTAGTCCTTATGATTGTAAGAAAAATACAGTGGTACCTTGGTTCAGAACCTCAGATTTGTATTGATTTGTATTGCTTTTGATCGATTTAGGTGGGCAGCTGCCCACCTGCCTCCCCCTTGGCTACATCCATAGTGGGGCTTACATGGGCCCCCCAATATTTTACAGTGGTACCTTGGTTCTCAAACGGCATGGTACTCAAACAACTTGGAACCCAAACACTGCAAACCCGGAAGTAAGTGCTCCGGTTTGCGAACTTTTTTCGGAAGCTGAATGTGCTCCGTTTTGAGTGTTACGCTTCCATTTTGAGTGTTACACTGAGGTCTGTCTGTTTTTGCTACTTATTTTGCTTTTTTGTTTTTGCGTCTTTTTTTTGTTTTGTTTTTGTGACTGTGTGGAACCCAGTTCAGCTACTGACTGACTGATGTGTGTGACTGCAGTACATTGTTTATTGCTTTCACTTTATGGATCAATGGTCTTGTTAGATAGTAAAATTCATGTTCAATTGCTGTTTTAGGGGTTGTTTTTAAAAGTCTGGAACGGATGAATCCATTTTGCATTACTTTCTATGGGAAAGCGCGCCTTGGTTTTGGAATGCTTTGGTTTTGGAATGGGCTTCTGGAACGGATTAAGTTTGAGAGCCAAGGTACCACTGTAGTGCTGAACTAAACATGTAGATTAGTATTCAAATAGATCCCTGGTCCTTCCAATGATTCTCCAGGGTTCCAGGAGTCTTTCCTACCAGGAGATGCTGGCAGGGATTGAACCTGGGACCTTCTGCATGCTAAGCAGGTGCTCTGCCACTGAGCTACCCTTCCGCTATTGCATCAGGGGTGCCTTCTTTCCAACCAGGCCTTCCTGGTGGAATGTTCTTTCATGAGCAAGCGGTTAGTGAAGGCCACTCGCCAGTGTGGTGTAGTGGTTAAGAGCGGTGGACTCGTAATCTGGTGAACCGGGTTCGCTTCCCCGCTCCTCCACATGCAGCTGCTGGGTGACCTGAAGTCCTTCAGCCCCACTCACCTCACAGAGTGTTTGTTGTGGGGCAGGAAGTGAAAGGAGATTGTTAGCCGCTTTGAGACTCCTTCGGGTAGTGATAAAGCGGGATATCAAATCCAAACTCCTCTTCTTCTTCTTCTTCTTCTTCTTCTTCTTCTTCTTCTTCTTCTTCTTCTTCTTCTGATCTCTTTAAAAGGGAAGATGATTTTGCAGAGGAGAGATGCAGTGCTGGGGCCAGTGCTGTACATAATAACAAGGACGGCTTCGGGTTTGAGGAGACTCTTGGCAACATGCTGCTCATCTGTCATTCACCCGACGCCTCGCGCCTCCGAGCTTGGAGGCTTGCATTTGGCACTGAACTTGAACAGTGCCAAATGCAATCGAAGGAGTGACTGGGAACAAACTCAGTACCGAAAGCAAGTCGTGTTGCTTTTGTCAGGGGCAGGATCAGATCAGGAGTGCCTGAGTGGAAGCGTTCTTAACAGGACTTGCGTCGGGCAGCAGATTTAAACATTGCTAAATGCAAGCCCCATTGCAAGTGTTGAAAACCAACAGCAAACATCGTCCCTGAATGTTGGTCATGCTGGATGAGGCTGATGGAACTCCAATGACCTCTGGAGGGCAGCAGGTTTGAAAGGATGGCTTAGACAGGGGTCAGCAAACTTTTTTTAGCAGGGGGCCGGTCCACTGACCCTCAGACCTTGTGGGGGGCCAGACTATATTTTGGAAAAGAAAAAAAATGAATGAATTCCTATGCCCCACAAATAACCCAGAGATGCATTTTAAATAAAAGCACACATTCTACTCATGTGAAAACACCAGGCAGGCCCCACAAATAACCCAGAGATGCATTTTAAATAAAAGGGCACATTCTGCTTATGTAAAAGCACGCTGATTCCCGACCATCCATGGGCCGGATTTAGAAGGCTATTGGGCCGGATCCGCCCCCCAGGCCTTAGTTTGCCTACCCATGGCTTAGAACCTCTGTCTGGGTGCAGAGGAGAGAAATTCAATTCTATTCAATTCAATTCAAATTTAAGGAGCACCTGCCTAATTCACACTTCCCAAAACAACACTCAAACCGAAACAACCATCCTTTGAAATTTGCATACCTGCAGATTTCCCCTAAATAACGGGTGCAAAAAATCGCAAATGTTAGCTTAAATAATGCACAGAATGCAAACTGTATATATAATAGGAGGGGGGCAGGAATCACATTAAAACGCTGATGGATTTTCATAAATCACAAACTCGTTTGAAAACACGGAGAACTGAACTTAAGTTTGGAAAAATTCTCACACTGAGAGAAACAGAAATTGACGGATTTGCCCGTCGTCATATCTTCCGGCAGCTTGGCAAGTTTGCCCCCTTCGGAAGCTCCAGCCTGATGCTTCCTGCTCCACAACCCCCGCCAACTTGTGGGATGCCCACAACCTCCCTCAGGTTGCCAATTCCGGGTAGCTGGCCGCCCTCTAATTGCCTTTCTCTTCATATCAATCAGCCCCAATCGACTCTCATCGCTCTCCTGGGATGGAGGGTATATTATCGGTTGCTTCAGTGAAGCTCATCTCTCAGCCATCCCGGCTGCTCCTAATCCCCGTGGGATTAGCTCTTCGGCTAGATGGACTCCACACTCTTACTTACCCCAGCAAGGATTTCATTGACCAGCGGAGTAATGAAGTGGGGCAGAGAGTCAGTGTGGCCTAGTGGTTAGAGTGCTGGACTATCGCCTGGGAGAGCAGGGTTCAAATCCCTACTTGGCTGTGAAGCTCTCTAGGTGTGACCTTGGGCCAGTCGTAGGCACATGAGAAGCTGCCTTATAGCGAGCCAGACCTTTGGTCCATCTAGCTCCATATTGTCTACACTGACTGGCAGCAGCTCGCCAGGATTTCAGGCAGGGGAGTCTCTCCCAACCCTACTGGAGATGCTGGGGACTGAACCTGGGACCTCCCTCATGCAAGACAGGTGAGCTGTGGCCCTTTCCCAGTTGCTTGCTCTCAGTCTTGCAGGGTTGCTGTGGAGATAAAATGAGGAGGAAGAGAACCCCATATGCCACTTTGAGCTCCCTGGGGTGAAAAAGGTGGGATATAAATGCAATAAACAAATGCTACCAGGGTGTGAGGGGCAGTAGATTCCGTATCAACAGGATTGAAAATGAAACTGCCGATATCCTAAGGCCACCATACAAATCTATGGAGCAGCTGTGCTTGGAATATGGTGTGCCATTCTAGTCACCTCTCCTCAACAAGGATACTGTAGAGTTGGAGAAGTTTCTTTCTTTTTATTTTTTGACAATATAATAAATAAATAAATAAAGTGCACCCCACCACCGAGACCATTCCATTGTTACCATCTGACCTCCCAAAATTTCAACACCTCTTGCAGTAAAAGGTAAAGGTAAAGGGACCCCTGACCATTGGGTTCAGTCGTGACCGACTCTAGGGTTGCTTTACTCATCTCGCTTTACTGGCCGAGGGAGCCGGCGTACAGCTTCTGGGTCATGTGGCCAGCATGACTAAGCCGCTTTTGGCAAACCAGAGCAGCGCACGGAAACGCCGTTTACCTTCCCGCCAGAGTGGTACCTATTTATCTACTTGCACATTGATGTGCTTTCGAACTGCTAGGTGGGCAGGAGCAGGGACCGAGCAACGGGAGCTCACTCCGTCGTGGGTATTTGAACCGCCGACCTTCTGATTGGCAAGCCCTAGGCTCTGTGGTTTAACCCACAGCGCCACCCATTTGGCCCTTTTCCGTTTTAACAGTACAAATTCTACAAACACCCTCCGTATCTCCTCAAAATCATTTCTCTGGCATATTCCCCATCTTACCTTAATGGCACATGTTAATTTTTCATTAATAGCTATATCCCACACCTCTTTATACCACCTTTCCATTTTAGAGGAAGAAGGGCCTTCTTGGTGGTGGTGCCCACCCTGTGGAATGCCCTCCCATCAGATGTCAAGGAAATAAACAACTATCTGACTTTTAGAAGACCTCTGAAGGCAACCCTATTTAGGGAAGTTTTTTAATGTGTGATGTTTTATTCTGTTTTTAATCTGTTGGGAGCTGCCCAGAGTGGCTGGGGAAACCCTGCCAGATGGTGGGATATTAACAACAACAACAACAACAACAACAACAGTATATTATATTCTGCTTGCCCCTTCTACTTCCTAGCTATAATAATTAGTGCAGCTGTCAATAAATTTGTGAGCAAGTCCTTCGTAACCTGTGAACCTTCCACCCCATCTTAAATTGATGATAATGCTACCTCTAGACTTTCGGTCAGCTTTAACCCAGTGATTTCTGTTATTCCCTTAAACACCCTTTGCCAAAAAATTGTACATATTTACACTCCCACCACATGTGAACATAATTCCCTGTTTCCTGGCATCCCCTCCAACATAGCACCAAATATTCCTTGTTTATTTGATTTAATCTGAGTTGGAGAAGTTTCAACCAAAACGATCAAGAGCTTGGAGCAACTCCTGTGCAAGGAAAGTCTGCAGCCTTTGGGACTTTTTAGTTTAGAGAAAAGGTAAGAGGCGACATGATGGAATCTGATAAAATTACGCACAACTTGGAGAGAGCGGACAGAGAAAAGTTTCTCTCTCTCATAACACCAGAATTCATGGACACCTCATGAAGCTGAATGTTGGAAAATCAGGACAGATAAAAGAAAGAACTTCGCCGTGCTGCACTGTGTTAAACTGTGGAACTCACTGCCACAGGAGGCAGCAATGGTCACCAACTTGGATGGCTTTAAAAGAGGATTGGACAAATTCATGGAGGATAAAAGGCTCTCACCAGCTCCCAGCTACCCTGGCTGTGCACTACCTCCATTGACAGAAGCATCATGCCTTTAAATACCAGCTGCTGTGAACCGCAAAGTGGGAGGATGCTGTTCAATTTGGGTCCTGCCAGCGGCGTAGCGTGGGTTATCAGCACCCGGGGCAAGGCAAGTAATTTGCGCCCCCTAACCCGGGGCAAGGCAAATAATTTGCGCCCCCTAACCCGGGGCAAGGCAAGTACAGTAATTTACTCTCCCAAGCAGCAGCAGCAGCAGCGAGGCTTCTCTTTCCCCCGCGCTCTCCTGGAGCTGCCTCTTTTCTTTCCTTTTTTCCCTTTCTCCAAGGCTTTTCGCTTTCTCTCAATTGATTCCTCCTCCACACCGCAGCGTTTCCTAGCTGCTTCCCCCCCCCTTCCCCTCTCTCTCCTCCTCGCTCTGCTTGCCTTGCCCTTCACCGGCAGCAGCAGGCGCAGCCAGACCCCCGCCAGCCAGCCCGCCCGCCCGCCCACCCGGCTTCCTCTCCTTTTTTTGCCCGCGGCAGAAGGCTTCGCTCTCCCCTTTCCGCGACCTCCTCGCCAAGCCGAGCGAGCGCGGGCTCCCTAACCCGTGGATTTTAGTAGGGGCAGAGAGCTGCTAGTGCGAGCGCGCCCCCCGCCCATGTTGCGCCCGGTGCGGCCGGCCCCCCTGGCACCCCCCACGCTACGCCACTGGGTCCTGCTCCTGGGCTGCCCAAATGTGCTTCTGTTTGGCCCATGGGAGGAGAGCAGGAAGATGGAAAAAGGCAGTTTGTTGGCCTGAGCCAAGAGTACTATCATCAAATTGCATTTTATGATCCCTTTCTGCAAACTCGCACCTCCACTTTCTTTTCTTTTTTTTAATTGCTTTATTGATTGGAAAGAAAGAAAAAACAGTCAACAAAGAAAAAAAACCAAAGGATGACACAAATTACCAAAAAATACATTAATTTCTTACAACACAACTTCTATTATGACTTCCAGTCACTCCAGCGAGAGTCCCAGGTTTCTGTTGAGTAGCCCAATTTTCATTATCCCTTCAAACTTCTCCCAAATTTTGGGTCTAGGTGTTTGGAAAGAGGTCCTCTCCCTTTGCTGACCCCGCTTTCCCTTGGCAGGGCGGCGTGATTGGGGTGATCATTAACTGGAATTGCAACCTGGACCTGCCGGATACAATGTGCAACCCCCGCTATTCCTTCCGCAGGCTGGACCCCAAGTGGGCCCAGGCCTCCTCTGGATACAATTACAGGTAACAGCACATCCTTGTTCTGGAAGGAAAGGCTCCAGCTGTTTTGCTATCTTGGCAAAGGAGGATCCCTTACTTGTGTTATAAGAAAAAGCTGTTCCTTTTCCCTTCTGGGGTATCCAAGAGCCCATATAGAGTCCTTAAGTGGGTTCCCTATCGGTAGGAGAAAATAACAGAGGCCAACTATATTGAGAAGCAAAGCGGCTAGTAAGCCAGATCTTTATTCAAGGAACAACAGGGTCCCCACTCACCACACGCAGGAGGGAGGAGGAACCCAGAACAATGGTGCGTAGGCCCTTATATAGACTTCTGAAATCGCCCACCCTGTAGCCCAAGACCACCCCAAAAAACATCATACATACATCATAGAAGGAGGTGGTCTACAGCAGAAATCCTGTCTGCCAGCATACCTGACAATGGTCACTGATTGCTTTACCTGGGCAGCCTGACCATTCTTGTGTGATGGTTAAGACTTTAGTTCCTGAGTTCCAGGGCACAGGCTCACTCTATTCATACACAAATACACCCTTAAGACAGGTAAGCAAAAGACAGTGGAGAGCCTTTCCCATTTCCTTCCTCCTTGCAGAGAAATATTGGAGGTCAATTTGGGAGAGTCAAACTGGCTTCAGGATTGCCCTCCTGTACTATTTCAGACACGTGGTTTATATATTTATGTATGTGTTTGCCTTGTACAGTGGTACCTCGGGTTAAGAACTTAATTCGTTCTGGAGGTCCGTTCTTAACCTGAAACTGTTCTTAACCTGAAGCACTACTTTAGCTAATGGGGCCTCCTGCTGCCGCACAATTTCTGTTCTCATCCTGAAGCAAAGTTCTTAACCTGAGGTACTATTTCTGGATTAGCGGAGTCTGTAACCTGAAGTGTCTGTAACCTGAAGCGTCTGTAACCCGAGGTACCACTGTACATTTGTGAGCATTTATTTTGTATCTGGGACCTTAAAATTCTTATAATACTTGTATTGTTTGTGTTGGGGGGATGTATTGGTGCATTTCAGTGGTGTGTGGTGAAACTTTTCGTAGGGCCAGAGGTGCCAGCATGCAATGGCGATTGGGGAGGGCAGAAGCTTCCTGGGCTTTGGGAAGGACACGCCAGGCCTCTGACAGGATTATGGAGCCCTGCTGCCTCCTTTCCAAAGCTGGACAGGCTTTGGGAAGATGGCAGGAGAGCTCTTGGACCCTGTCAGAGCATCATGCCTCTTCCCTAAGCCAGGCAGAAGCTTCCTGGGCTCTGGGAAGAAGGCACCAGGCTTTAATACACTAATTTACCTGGAACATTTGGGGGACTAGTCTAATCCCCCTGGTCCACTGACCAGACGCCACTGGTGCATTTGTGTGTGTGTGTGTGTTTTAAATAATATTTATTAATTTTCAACCGTTTAAACACAACAAAGCAAAAAGACCAAAAAAAAAAAAGAACAAAAAAACAAAAAAGAGAAAAACATATAACTGACAAAGCAAAACACAAACCATTTCAAACACAAAACAATTTCAATGTCTTATCTTTCATTCCCTTATTTCCACGACCTCCTCACACCTCCCTTTTTGTTTCCCACTTCTATTAATTATTTCAGCAATTCCTTTCCATCTTCCTCTGTTTTCTATCCTATAATTATCTTAACATATTCTAGCCTTATTTTCCCTTTAATACACTATTAATCTATTTATACTTGATTCCTTATAGCATTTCTACTAAAGCCATATAACTTCATTCCAACATTTTTCTAACATTCATTATTTTTACAGTATTTCTATAAATAGTCTTAAACTTTTTCCAGTCTTCTTCCACCAACTCTTCTCCCTGGTCTCGGATTTCTGCCAGTCCTTTCCGCCAATTCCATATAGTCCATCAACTTCATCTGCCATTCTTCCCGAATGGATAAATCTTGTGTCTTCCAGTACTTCACAATGAGTATTCTTGCTGCTATTGTTGCATACATGAAACAAATTCTATCCTTCTTTAACACCAGTTGGCCGACCATGCCCAGAAGAAAGGCCTCTGGTTTCTTCGAAAGGGTATATTTAAATACCTTTTTCATTTCGTTATGAATCATCTCCCAGAGTGTCTTAATCCTTGGGCATGTCCACCAAAGGTGGACTCTAATCCTCAAATTCTTCTGTTTTTCTTTAAGTTCAGTCATAGCAAGCGTCAACTTATGTTCATCCAATTGCCTCTGTAGGGCTGGGGCTCTCTTTCTCTTTCTCTCCAGTTGTGTTACTTTACCTTCAGCAGCCACAGCTTTTTCCCTGACTTCCTCCACAGTTTGCCATATCAAAATGGGTTCTTGTATCAATTTCTTTTTTTTTTTTTTTAATAAATTTTTATTGGGTTTTCAAAATTTTTAAAGACAAACACACAAAAATACAACAAAAACAGAACAAGACAAGCATATTCTCAGGACCTTACTTTCCTAACCTTGTTCCCTGGACTCCCCCCCACCCCCCTTCTTACATCCCTATTCCCATAATTAGCTCAGCAAGTTCTAGCTTCTCCTCCTTAACCTATAGATTAATATTTTTGATATAACTCTTCCTAGTTAACCCCATTTTTCTTATCCCCATCTCTTATAAACATTTAGATTCTTTCCTAAGGTCGACCCAAATTCCCTTCCACAGATTTCATTTTTATATTAGATATAGGCCCTATTCACCCGACCCAAAATTCATAAACATTTTTACAATTCTGCTTTCCCCTCCCCCCCTCCCCAGGTACTAGTCCCTTCTCAAATAAAAGTCAGCAGTAGTTTTTAGCCTGGATTCCTCACGTCCGAGGCTTTCAAATCTCTTTCAGTTCCTCTCCGCCGGTTTTGTTGGAAATCCTTTATGTTGGTCGTCAGGTCTCGAAGCAGTTCAATCTCCGTCACTCCAGTTTTTCTTCCCACCAGGATGCTTGATAACAACTGCTGCCAAAAATCAACCAGTCTTTCATGTTCAACAGGGGAGCCCCAATCATATTTCTTATTTCCTTTAAGTTCCTGTATTCCAAATACTTTAGGGGCCCCCTCTTTCATCTTTAACATCCTTTGCAGGTTTATAATCCATGTACTCCAAGAGTCTTTTTCCTTGCACTCCACCATTGTAGGCTTTTTGTTGATATTTCCCATCTGTACTTTCTCCTCCAATTCTTGAGATGTCACTTCTATTTCAGCTGCAGATTCCTTTCCTGTCAAGTCCTTAATGCATTCAGCAGAGTTACTTATTCCAGAGGTCAAGGTCATGAGTTGTTTATTCATAGTCAAGCTCTGCTCTTGCAATATTCCCACGAGAAAAAACATCCTGTCTATCTGTGCCTGTAATTTTCCATCTGCAGCCATTGTAATACCTTAAGAATCCCCCTAGGGGGATTCTAGTTGTTTTGTAAACTTTTTCCAACAGTCCAAATCTTTTTTGTTTCTTTCTTTCAAATTTCCAACAACTTTGTTTCAATTTATAGCACTTTTAGTCCAGAGAGATATTAGTTAACAAACTTTTGACTGAAACTGTCCCTTTGACAGCTCTTTTGACAGCTGTCAAACTCCTTATTCCTCTTCAACAGGCTCAAACGCGGGACTCCCCCTGGTCCGGGGGGGGGGATTTCATCAAAAATTTCCAAAGTTCCACTCTCACTCTCCAGTACAACACTTCTTTTGTCAAATCGTGGAAGTTAGTTTCTTTTATATTAAACAAAATAACCTCTCCACCTTAGTTCTCCGTTCCTTGCTTAGAATTGTCTGTAAGTAAGGGGGGTGCGGACTTCCTTTTAGCACACCCCCCGGTCGCCTCGAATTCACAGGAAAAGTTTCTTAAAGCCAAATTCCATCTACTCACGGGTTATTCTTTTTCAGTCCAATTTTCAAGGAAGGAAGTCAGCGCTCTCCAGTCCTGGCTCGCGGCTTCGCTCCACCGAGGTAGCGATCGACTCTCAGCGCCACGCCACCCTCCGTACCCTCTCCGCAGCCTTTAAAAAGGCTCTTCGTGGGTCGGGGGGGCGCTTAAGGCGCCCACCGAGTCTTCCCGTCCGCAGGCTTCAGCGCCTGCGGTTTCTAAGGGTCCCCGCGTCGCCGGCGCGGCAAGACCCGTCCTCAGCAGAGCCGATTCCCTCCGCAGCTCGGAGGGAATCCGCCATTTCCTGATCGCGCCAACCCGGAAGTCCTCTCTTGTATCAATTTCTGGGTGGTTTCTGTATTGGTATTATTTATACTTTCTGTATTTAAGTTAATTTTAGTAATTGAAACCTCCACTTTCGCGTTTATCATGTCCATTTTCCTGTGAAGCTGATCCAATGAGTCATTTATCTTATATAATGCAGCCACTAAAGCCTCTTCTGTCGACATTTCCTCTTGGTTTTAAATATACTAGTACAAAGACAACAACAGAAAGAACCGGAGGGCCTAATGATAGACCTCTCCTGGATTGTTACCAAGTCCTCCCAGACCTTAATGTTTTGTCAGCAGTTGACTGGTCTGTTTTTCCACTTCCATTTACCATAACGCTTAAAAGATTCAAGGTCAGTCCCAGAGTCTCACGGTTTTTAACTTGCAGCTGGAAATTCCCCTAGTCCAGCTCTTGTAAAGCAACCGGTTTCAAAGGCTTCCACTAGGGGGAAACAGTTTCTACTTGTAATAGTCAATAGTATCCTCTTTTAAACAATCCAAAGTTAGTTTCAAATTAGTTTCAATTTTCAGTTACTTTTACTCCTTTTTAAAGCAGCCAGAGACAGTAGAAACAATGTATTTCTCTTATTTAACTAGCTGTCAATGAACGTTCTAAACGCTGTCAATGAACATTCCAAAAGACGTCAGTCCTACTAGCAACCCGTTCCCAGGTCAGAGCGGCGGTGTTTTAAATCTCTTCGCTCTCTCCCGCAGGCATATTCAATCCACAACTTCCCCCTCTCTTCTCCTGCCTCCAAGAGGGGGTTTAATGTTCTTTACCGTTGGAAATTTGCTCTTTTACAAAAGACCTTCCAAGACTCCAGCTTGCAACTTCATTGCCTCAGTCTATTTACAAACGGGGAAGGCGGACTTCCTGTTTTGAACCTCCCCGTTACGGTACCAAATTAAACTTTTAGAAATCCAATTCTTCCGCTTCAGTTCTACTCACGGGTAATTACTTTAAAGTCAAATTGTCCACAGGAAAAGGTCAGCGCTCTCCGGCAACAGCTATGCGGCTTCGCTCCGTGGAAGAAGCAGACGATTCGATGCACCGCGCCGCTCACCCCACGTCGCTCCGGAGCCCCCAAAACCGGGGTTCCCCGCAAGTGGGGGAGGCGCAAAAGGTGCCCGCCGAATCCCACGTTCACAGGCTTCTCCCGCCTGTGATTTTAACGGGTCTCCGCCTTCGCCGTGGCGGCCAGACCCAGATTCCCACGGAGCAGATTCCTCCCGGTCAGAGGAATTCTGCCATTACCGGAGGCGCCTCCCCAGAAGCATTTGTGTGTTTGTGGTGTGGTGTGCATGGGACAAATGCATCTCCTGGCTCGCTTGTACGGGGCCAGAGCCAACTCAAGACATTTAGCTGCCCGAAGGTGATCAGAACAGCCTCTTGTTCCACACTGATCCGTGTAGGGATAACTCCGCAGGGCAACCCCTTAGCTGTGGAGCTGGAATTTAGTACCCAGTTTGTTCCAGTCACCAATCAGATGCCTCCAGGATGCCCACAAGCGGCGCATGAAAGCCATAGTCCTCCCACAGTGCTGTTGCTTCCATGTGGCCACCATGCTAAACCAGGGGGCAGCAAACTGTTTCAGCAGGGGCCCGGTCCACTGTCCCTCAGACCATGTGGGGGCCCAACTATATTTTGGAAAAAAAATATATGAATGAGAGCCAGTGTGGTGTAGTAGTTGAGAGCAGTGGACTTGTAATCTGGTGAACTAGGTTCGTTTCCCTGCTCCTCCACATGCAGCTGCTGGGTGACCTTGGGCCAGTCACACTTCTCTGAAGTCTCTCAGCCTCACTCACCTCACAGAGTGTTTGTTGTAGGGGAGGAAGGGAAAAGGAGATTGTTAGCTGCTTTGAGACTCCTTAGGGTAGTGATAAAGCAGGATATCAAATCCAAACTCTTCCTCCTCTTCTTCTATGCCCCACAAATAACCCAGAGATGCATTTTGAATAAAAGGACACATTCTACTCATGTAAAAACATGCTGGTTCCTGGACCGTCTGCGGGCCAGATTTAGAAGGCGATTGGGCTGGATCCGACCCCTGGGCCTTAGTTTGCCTACCCATTCGCTAAACAGATGGACCTCCCTATTCCTCCTTCAAATTTGTCTGATCCCCTTTCAAAGCCCCCCCCCCACCAATAGCAGCCATTCCCACATCTCACGGCAGCCAGAGCTATGATGTAAGCAGTAGAAGGAAGAGGGGGTCATGTAACCTGAGCTGACCTGCGTGCAAGGGAGGGTTTTTCTTTTGCAAAGGGTGTTGCAGGTTCCACATCATCCAAGGCCTGGAGCCCCTCTTCCCAGCCCCGATCTGCTGACATTAAGACACATAGCTCTGGGAAGTGGGGGACCTTTTTCAGCTTGAGGGTCACATTCCCTTCTGGGTGGGTGGGGGGAACATGCCAGGGCCAGGGCCAAAAGTGGGTGTAGTAGGCTTGTTTCTCCAGCTCCCTATCAGTCCTCCATCCACAGAAGCAAGAGGCATGATCAGAGTTCAAAGGCGCATTCTAGTGAGGGGTGTGGCCGGGGGAGGGAAGAGTACACATACATTCTGTGACATCACAGGCGTTCAGCCAATGAGTGAGTGGAGCAGCACTCACCATTATAATAGTGACCTTTTAAGCTCCAACATTTTCTACCAGGCGGTGTATGTTTAGGTGGGGGAAGTAAGTATTTTCTCAACAGCCTTGCTTGCTGCCAATGCAGCCATGCAGGAGGGCCAGGTTTCTCTGTGCCAAGGTTCTGGGCATTTTATGGCAGCAGCCAGCCTTGCTCACACCCCTTGCTTTTGACCCCCAGGTTTGCCAAGTACTACAAGCACAGGGGCAAGAGCACCCGCACCTTGATCAAGGCTTACGGCATCCGCATCGATGTGATTGTGCACGGGCAGGTAAGGGGCAGAGATGCTTGCTATAGGAGGGACATATTAGATTTCTGTTTATGCCACTGTGCAGTTTTTGGAGTCACAAGACACTGTTTACATTCCAGACTGTTGGAAGTCTCACGGGAGACGGAAGTTGATGTTACTGGTTTCCTGTTTCTTTGTAGCAGTTGGTTCACTGTCTCTCACAGAGAGAGGATGTATATTCTTTTCTGTCTGCGTAGTTAGAAATAAACGTAGCAATGTAGCTTATATATTTCTCGTCCTTCTGCTGCTGTATGGATACTCTGTGTAATGGGAAAGTGCCTGGAGCCTCATCAAAGGCTTATGTCGTTAATCACCGTTGGAGGACATGTCCGCGGAGGAGTAACTTGGTCGTACGCAAGTTCCGACAAGACATGGGGCTGGGCTACCGGGATGCAGGCGCCGAGTTGCAAAAGTAGTTTTCGAAGTAGGGCTTGGGGGGGGGGCTGGAGGAACTGTTTTCAGGCTAAGGGCGGCCTTCCCTTACGGGCAAGCTTCAGGAATCACATGCCAGTAGCGGTTGGGGTGAAAGGTGAGGTCGGCAGCTACAAGAGAGGTGCAACAGGTACATCTCTCTCTTACATCAGGAATGGCTGTGGTCTAAACCACGGAGCCTCTTGGGCTTGCCGATCAGAAGGTCGGCGGTTTGAATCCCCGCGATGGGGTGAGCTCCCGTTGCTCTGTCCCAGCTTCTGCCAACCTGGCAGTTTGAAAGCATGCCAATGCAAGTAGATAAATAGGTACCACTGCGGCGGGAAGGTAAACGGTGTTTCCATGCGCTCTGGTTTCTATCACTGTGCCCTGTTGAACCAGAAGTGGTTTATTCACGCTGGCCACAAGACCCGGAAAGCTGTCTGTGGACAAACGCCGGCTCCTTCAGCCTGAAAGCGAGATGAGCGCCAGGACCCCATAGTTGCCTTTGACTGGACTTAACCGTCCCAGGGGTACCTTTACCTTTACAGTAGACTACATTCTGCGGGAGGTTTGTGGGCACTCCTCCATGCACACCTGTCCCCCACCTGCCATCCAGGTAAGCAAGCAGCCTGGCCCTGGTTCAAGGACATGTTCCAGACATGTCAAAAGCACTATTATCGTTATCATTTATTTATTTACTTTGACTAGCCAAAGCCACTACAAAAGAAAAAATGCACAAAACAGAGTAGAAGCAGAATAAAATGCATCGCACAGTCAAAATAGTCATCAAAACCAGACATACTGTCACATCAGTTAAATTCTTCAAGGTCACTGCAAGCAGGGCTAATAGCGATTCTGTCCCTTTCTCCCCTTAGGCAGGGAAGTTCAGCCTTATCCCCACAATCATTAATCTGGCCACGGCGCTGACGTCAGTGGGAGTGGTGAGTATCGCAGAGCGTGGCCTCCTCTCTTGCTTCATTCAATTTTTTCTTTTCCTGCTCTGGTGTTGATTAATCACTCTCCTCCTCCTCCTCCTCCTCCTCCTCCTCCTCCTCCTCCGACAGGGCTCCTTCCTCTGCGACTGGATCTTGCTGACCTTCATGAACAAGAACGAAGTCTACAGTGCCCGGAAGTTTGACCAGGTAGTGGGGAGGGTGCCCCTGAATGGATGGAACAGATGGGGCTCAGGCCATCCGTGATCCTAGACCCAAAATGCCCGTGCTCTGTGACAAATTCCCTGGGGAGCTCTGCCAACCCTGGGCCAGTCGAGAGGGGCAGGAGTTCTCAAAGAGCACCCCTCCCACCTTGGCAGAAATGGGGCTCTTTCTCACAGCAGCTTGTTGGCCAAGCGACATTCAACGATGGGCTATCAAAAGGCACCCAAATGTTGCTCAGTGCACAGAGGAAAGAGCCCTGGAGGCTGGTCCAGTAGAAGGGAAATGGGGCACTGCCCCACCAACCTCAGTCCGGTCTCAGCCAGCCCCACGACCTGCCTGCCTCCTTTCTTACAACCAGTCTGGTGTCTCTGCCTGCCATTGGTTCCACTTCCTGTATTGCAAGGGGTTGGACGAGATGATACTTCAGGTCCCTTCCAACTCTATAATTCTGATTAAAAAAACCCCACCTATTTATATTGCACCCCTCCCTGCGCCAAAGAGCCCCAAGGCCTTTTTCATCGTTTGTGCTAAGAGTCCTCCATGCACCTAAAATGGAACAGTCTGTTCCATCATCTCGCTTTCCTGCGAGTATAGGTCAGGCTGAACCATTGAGGGGGTGGGGTGAGCAAAGCAGTGCTTTACCCACCTCCCTGCCAACCAGTCTCTAGGTGGCCTCTGGCTGGGTTGGGACTCTGATCAGTCTTGCAACTTTTATAAGAAATAACTGCTCCTTTTCTCTTATGGGGTATCCAAAAGCCTGTATAGAGTCCTCAAGTGGGTTCCCTATCGGTAGGAGAAAATAACAGAGGCCAACTAGAGAATATTGAGAAGCAAAGCGGCTAGTAAGCCTGATCTTTCTTAAACTGTTGCAACAGGGTCCCCACTCACCACACGCAGGAGGGAGAACCCTGAACGATGGTGCGCAAGCCCTTATATATAGCGTATTTTTTGCTCTATAAGACACACTTTTCCCCTCCTAGCCCAAGACCCCCCCCAAAAAAAACACATCATACATACATCACAGAAGGCAGCGGTCTACAACAGAAATCCTGTCTGCCAGGATACCTGATAATGGTCACTGATTGCATTACCTGGGCAGTCTGGCCATTCTTTTGTGATGGTTAATACTTTAGTTTCCGAGTTCCAGGTCACAGGCTCACCCTATTCATACACAAATACGCTCTTAAGACAGGATTTATAACTGAAAAGACAATTGGAAGGGTTTCCCCATTTCCTTCCTCCTTGCAGAGGAATATTTGAGGTCACCGGGAGAGTCAACATGGCTTCAGGATTGCTCTCCTGTACTATTTCAGACACGTGGTTTATATACTTCTGTATGTGTTCGCCTTGTACATTTATGAACATTTAATTTATATTTGAGGCCTTAGGATTCTTGTAACACTACTAATGGCTTGTTCCTTCTCCCACATCCGGCCAGATGCCCAAGCTCCAAGAGGGAACTCCGACGACGGACTGCAGCATCACCGATTCCTGCACTCAAGCCTCCTCGCCCGCAGACTCCAAAGCGCCCATCCATCTCTGAGGGTTCAGGAGCTACTTTCCTGTCCCGTTTCCTCAGGATGGTCTTCTCTGCATCTGATAAAAGGCAGCTTCATTCTCCTGTGGCCCCTGGCGCAATAAATCGAGTCGGTTCTGAAGGTGTTGGGAGAGGAGTCTCATTTTGACCACAAGACCGGTGGAATTCATTCTTCTCAGGGTACAAAAACAGCCCTACGAAATTCCTGATAGAATGGGAGGAGCAGGGAGGAACTGAGCCATTGCAGACCTACAACCTGCCAGACCTGGCTATATCCCGGGCAAAGGAAGGACAGCGTTGCTGGATCAGACCAAAGGCGTATCTAATCCAGCATCGTGTTCTCAACAGTGGTCAACCCAAAGCCTCTTTTGGGAAGCCCACAAGCAGTGCCTGAGTGCAACAGGGCTCTCCTCACCTGTTGTTCTCAGTAGTTGGTACACAAAGGCCCACTGCCTCCGTCTACCAACATAGCATGATCTTCCTTCCCTGGAACTCTAAAGAGCTACTGCCAGTCAGTGTAAGAGACCCCTGGCCATTAAGTCCAGTTGTGGCCGACTCTGGGGTTGCGGCGCTCATCTCGATTTATTGGCCGAGGGAGCCGGCATACAGCTTCTGGGTTATGTGGCCAGCATGACTAAGCCGCTTCTGGCGAACCAGAGCAGCACACGGAAACACCGTTTACCTTCCCACTGGAGTGGTACCTATTTATCTACTTGCACTTTGATGTGCTTTCGAACTGCTAGGTTGGCAGGAGCAGGGACCGAGCAACGGGAGCTCATCCCGTTGCGGGGATTCGAAATGCCAACCTTCTGATCGGCAAGTCCTAGGCTCTGTGGTTTAACCCACAGTGCCACCTGCGTCCCACCAGTCAGTGTAAACAAGATTAAGTTAGACAGACCACTAGTCTGACGCAGCCTGTTCTTGTATGATTGAATCCTACCTGATAATACCCTTTGTTTTAAAACTGGGCTCAAAACCAGCTAAGCGGAGTCTTCCTTCTCTTGTTTTTACAGCGCCCCCTCCTCCACAAACGTCCCGGCTTCTGCCATCAAAACTCACTTCCTCTGTTCCATTTGGGAATTGGAAATGAATACGTCATATATCAAGCCCACCAGCCGCTTCGCTCGACGGCAGGCGTTTGACCTAGCTAAGTGCTCACAGAGAAGCGCTAAGTCAATTAGAAAACCATTCAGAGGTAATTGAGCCAGCTCGGGGGAAGATATTTCTCCCCCTAATCAGATTGCCCACCTCTTCTGTTCCCAGAGCAAATCCCAACACATTATAGGCTCCCCTCAACCCCATTAAGGAGAGAACAGCAGCTGACAATAATTCTCCGGTTCCCTCCGCTCCCCTCCCAGCAAATATAAAAAATTCAGTATCTTTGGGGGGGGGGGGGAGAGTGTGATGTTATTCCAGAGGCAGCAAGTGGGCATTGCAAGACCCCTGGAAAAGCAGCAGCAGGCAGGCTCTCTGGGAACAAATTTCAGAAGAGGGGGAGAGTCCTTTTGGGCTTGGGGTCCTGCTTGCGAGTTTCATTTTTAAAACTATTTTTATTGAAAGTTTTCAACATATGAGACAATAAAAACCAAGCAACTATAAAAAAAGGAATATAAACCCCCTCCTCTCAACTGCATCAGTGGAATTTGCTGCCAAGGAGTGTGGTGGAGTCTCCTTCTTTGGAGGTCTTTAAGCAGAGGCTTGACAACCATATGTCAGGAGTGCTCTGATGGTGTTTCCTGCTTGGCAGGGGGTTGGACTTGATGGCCCTTGTGGTCTCTTCCAACTCTATGAGTCTATGATTCTATGATATCCTTTATCCATAGTCATACCTGGGATCTCAAATGCCTTGGCTCTCGAACAAATTGGCTCCTGAACGATCAAAACCCAGAAGTGAGTGTTCCAGTTTTTGAATGATTTTCAGAAGCCAAACATCCGGCACGGCTTCCGATCGGCTGCAGGACACTCCTTGGTTTTCGAACGGTTCCGGGAGTTGAACCGACTCCTGCAATGCATTCTGTTCGAGAACCAAGATACAACCGACTACAGAAAAGTAGACCTTTTCAGATCTCACCTGGGAGTTTCTTTCTATCCTGTTGCTCAAACACAGAGCCCACAATGCAGAAAAAGAGAGAAATAAAAGATACAGAAGAGAGAGAGGGAGAGAAAGGAAAGAGAGAGGGAGAGAGAAAGATACTTCCACCTCTCTATCTTCCAATTATATATATTACAATTACTCAAATTATTTAGTCCATACACTCCAGGGTAGTTCCTTGTTGCACATAATACCCAGTTTTTCTCCTAAATGGCATTTTCTCAAATTTTTCATCCTAGGCCTCCAGAAAATCACTTTTGTCACTCAGCCAGCCCAAAATAACTTTTCTTGCCATAATGGGCACCTGGTTGGCCATTGTGAGAATGGGATGCTGGACCAGATGGAGCACCGGCCTGATCCAGCAGAGCTCTCCTTATGTCCTGAAGGCGATGGAAACATACTTGCCGGACTTTTCCCCCTGAGGAAGAAGTCCCTTGGCATCCTCTCCGCAGGTACCCAAAAGGAGACTGCGGGCGAAGATTTTTCCCTCCACACCGAGTAAACTTTAACCATCGCAGCATTTTTGGCATCCTTCCATCTCCTTCCCAAGGACAGGGGGAAAGAGAAAAAGGGAGAGTCAGGCAGATAAAAAAGACTGGCACTAATTGAATCAGTCGGCTTTTGCAGTCTAATTAGTTTCCAGAATTCTTTGGAGAATTCTCAGGTTGCTCAGACTTTTTGAAGGGAATGTTTACTGATTCAGCTGTTTTTTTTAATATACAGTATATAAAAAAGGTCAGAGGTGGGGCCCCTCCAGAGCCACTCCCAGGTGTGCGCCTGGATTTCCTGGAATCGTCACGCCCACTGATGCATATCATAGGGATGGGGAAAGGGAAGCTTCATTGAGAGATCAAAGCCACAGGGCATGGCAGCAGTGGAGAATTGAGTATTATTATTTTATCTGATGAAATTAAATGAAGCTTTGGCCCTCCAGATCCCGAACTACATTTCCCATCAGCTCTGGCTAGCATGGTTGAAGGCCAGGGATGACAGCCTTCAGTTGCATTTTAGAGCAGTGGTTCCCAACCATTTTTCAGGCCATGCCCCACCTAAGCATCTCTCAAATCCTGATATCCTCCCCCCACCTGTGACATATAATTCTTATATTTCAAAAGTGAACTCCTACCCATGTAGAGGACGCCTAAAAGGCCATTAACTGTTAGTAACTCATTCTCAAATTGTCCCCCCTTAAAAATCAAATTGCCCCCCTGTGGGGCATGTGCCCCAAATTGGGAACCACAGGTTTAAAGAAAAGGCAAGAGGTGACATGGTCGCAGTTTATAAAATGATGCACGGCAGGGAACAACTCTTCTTCCTCTCTCACGATGCTAGAGCTTGAGGACATCCATGTTTTTCCAGGACAGATACAAGTACTTCTTCATTCACGCAACTATGGAACTCACTTCCACAGGAGGCAGTGATGGCAACGAACCTAAATGGCTTTCATAAGTGATTAGACAAATTCATGGGGAAGAGGGCCATGGGCTGCTACTAGTCATGACGGTTATGCTCTGCCTCTGTGGTTGGAGGCAGAGGTGCACTTGTAGACAGTGCTGGAAACCGCTGGAGGGGAGAATTGCTCTTTTGCTCAAATCCTGCTTGTGGGTTTCCTACAGGCATCTGGTTGGCCAATGTGAGAACAGGATGCTGGACTAGATGAGCCACTGGCCTGATCCTGCAGGCAGGCTCTCACGTGCAAACGAGAGGTGTGTGGGTGGCTCCATACTTGATTAGAACTACAGGGCAGGGAGATGCTTGCCCGCACTACTTCCCCAGGTCAGAATTGCCCCCCAGGATGTGGACTAGATGGGCCTTTGGAAAGATTCAGTAGCCAGGCTCTCCTTCGGTGCTTCAATGTCCACTGGATGACCAGGCCTGCCTAGAATCCTGTGTTATCTCCCTATTAAAGGACTCCTTTAACAACCTTGATCAACGGCTGACAAGCAGCGGCTCCATGATGCTCTTTTGTCTGCTTGCAACTAAATGCCAAAGCTTCGCTTATACTCACTGCAGAACGACAGGGACAGCCGCTGCCTTCCCAACCACAGCAGGAGAGTAGCAAGAGCAGGATTGAGAGTGTGTGTCTGTAGGACTAGGCATCTAGCACATTAGCAATTAACAGTGTGGAAAAAGGATTTATTTACAGCATTAAAAATACACACACACAAACACAGAATAAAATTGGGGCAAAAAAAAGAGAGCTCCGTAATTGAAGGTTTTTTTTCTGTATCTTGCACTCCCAAATCCCAGCAAAAGGAGATCAAAGAAGCAGCAAGTTAGGTAGCCTATTTGTGGAGGCCTCTTCACTTGCTCCTGGTCTTGGTTTCAGAAGACGGTACCCCCCCCCCCCCGATTCGCTCGCCAGAAGGCGTTGCCTGCTTCCCTGCAGCATGCAACAATCGTCAAGCCTCTGAATATTTTTGTCCCAAGGCCGGGCGAAGCTGAACCTGCAGCCTGGCCAGGAGAATAGTCTAGGTCCCAGGACCCCATGGCAGGTGGGGGGGGGGGGCCCTGACGCTGAGGTGCAGGTGTGCGCCAGCCTGTCCACAGCGGTAGCATCCTCATCTTACAAGAGAAGCTGAGGGTTCATCTGAAGCAGCCATTTAATATTCTCCAGCAGGTAGCCCATGTTGTAGTGCCGGGCGATGCTTTGAAAGACCTTCAGCTGTTCCAAGAAGGCCTGTGAAAGTAAGAGAAGAAGAGGCAATGTAGGGAAGTCTCTATAGGATGGATCTGCTTGAGGCAAGGTAAAAGGTAAAGGACCCCTGGACGGTTAAGTCCAGTTAAAGGCAACTATGGGGTTGCGGTGCTCATCTCGCTTTCAGGCCGAGGGAGCTGGCGTTTGTCCACAGACAGCTTTCCGGGTCATGTCGCTAGGATGACTAAACCGCTTCTGGCACAATGGGACACCGTGATGGAAACCAGAGCGCATGGAAATGCCGTTTACCTTCCTGCCACAGTGGTACCTTTTTATCTACTTGCACTGCTCTGCTTTCGTACTGCTAGGTTGGCTGGAGCTGGGACAGAGCAACGGGAGCTCACCCTGTTGCGGGGATTTGAACCGCCGACCTTTTGATCGGCAAGCCCAAGAGGCTCAGTGGTTTAGACCACAGTGTCATGGTACAGGAAGGGACATAGGTTAGTGGGTGGGCACCTGCCTTGAATCGCTGGTTCAATCTCCAGCATCTCCATGCAGGACCGGGAATATCCCCTCTTTCTGAAACCCTGGAGGGCTGCTACCAGTCAGTGCAGACAATCTTGAGATAGATGGACCAATAAATTGACGCTGTACATGACAGCTTCCTATGTTTCTGGGAGGAGAACAGCCACATCCAAGGGAAGGGGACTGTGATGGTTTGAGGAACAGGGTGGAAAAGGGGAGGCTGGCAGGGTCAACCAACACGTACCTTGGTGGGCAGCAGGAGGTCGAAATCTCCAGCGCAGCTGCAGTACACAGGCATGTGGGTGTCTTTGATGCCTTTGCACTTGAGGCACACCTGAAACACAAGCGGTGCTTGGGATAAGGCCCTGGCCTGCCTGCCTACCTGGTCCACATGCTGCCCCTGCCGCACCTTGCAGTGCTTGAGCCCTCCCTGCTGTGGAGCAGCCTCAACCTCTCCTCTAGTGCAGAACCACAATGCCAAAAAGGACCAGGAAGCCCATGCCTGCACACAGAGTGCCAGAAAGAAGAAACACCACCCCCCATCCTGGCTTGGTGGGTCCAGATCATGGAATCACAGAGTTGGAAGGGACCCACAGGGCCTTCTAGTTTAACTCCCTGCAATGCGCAGGATGTTGCAAAGGGCAGGATGAGATATGGGGCGCACAGGAAGCGCTTGCAAAACTGCAGGTGTGAAACTGCATGACTGAACGCTTCCCCCGTATACTAGGGCGGTGTGCGTATGTGCCTTGCCTGTCTAGGTCAGCCTCTCCCAGCTTCGTGTCCTCTAGATCACAGAATCGCAAGTTTGAAGGTACCCCCCCCCCAAGGGTCATCTACCCCCTGCAATGCAGGAATCATGGCTAAAGAATTCCTGACAGATGTCCACCAATGGAATTTGTAGTCCAAAGCATTTGGAGTGCACCAGGTTGGGGAAGACTGGCGTGCATACGTGCGCGTGCACACACACACACACACACTTTTCTTTAAGATATGCCAGTTCTTAATATGGAAATTGCACAGAGAAAACTTCTCCAGCACCCACCAAGCTTCAGCAGACCAGTCTCATTAAATGCCTGGCCCCTGGTCTAGCTTGTGTTTCAGTGCTATCCAGGGTCAGGATTCAAGGGGGCACGAGGAGGTTGCAGGAGCTCCCACTGTGGTTGAGGAGCCAAGTGGGGCTCCACAGGCAAGCTGGGAATTGCCTCTCGTCTCTCCTTACCAGATCTTGAAGGGTGAAGGCCATCAGCTTCTTCTGCAGGGCTTCCACCAGGGCCATCTCGATGGCATCCGAGTCGTACTGGGCCTGGCAGTTGGAGCAGGCCCAGGTAGGAAGCACAGAGCCATCCTGGGAGGGAAGGGGGAGAGAGAGAGCAATGACTGTGAGAGGGCTCCAAATTGGACAGGCTGAGCAGGAAGCTGCATGCAAGAAGTATGGGATGTAATCCATTGGTGCAGTCAAATGCAACATTCCTTGTTCCCCTAGAGTGGGCACAGCAGGGGGATGTTACTCCAGCCAGTATAACTTCCTGTTCCACTGGTCTGGAGTGTCCTCCCCCTGCATGTGACCTGGGAGCTAGGCATGGCTCTGGCCAACTCTACAAAAGAGCCAAGTCACACAGCCATTTTCTCAGTCTTGCAGTTCATCTTGATACTGCTGTTGTTTTGTTCTATCTTTTGCTGCCATGCTGCTCTCCTGCAGCCATTTTGTTCTCTTAATATAATTTTGCTGTCTGCTGGCTCTCAGCCAGCAGCACATGAGTTCAGTGTCCATATGAGATGAACTCACAGATTATTATGTAACTACTAAGTAAAGCCTGCCTTTCAGGGATCAAATCGTGAACTGAAATGTGAGTAAACTTCTTGTTATTTTTAAGGAAAGACTCTTGTGTCTTTATTCTTTTAAGAGGGATCAAAAGGGGACACCAGGAATAATCCACCCGGGCAAGACAGACTGGATTACTTAACTAAAGAGATTCAAACAAATATGCAAACTAGCTTCCTGCTATATTGAGGGGAATCTGTTCTGCTATATCCCTCACTAGCATGAGTGAAGGAAGGATAATACTTATTCATTATACCCTTTTCCTACTATCCTTAACATTCCCACAAGAAGGTTCTGGGTTCAACCAGCCACCCCAAAATCCAGGTAACAGCTGGGACACAAGGCTTTTGATATATAATAATTTAATAATAATATTTATTATTTAAACCCTGCCCATCTGGCTGGGTTTCCCCAGCCACTCTGGGTGGCTCCCAACAGATTAAAAACAGAATAAAACATCAAACATTAAAAACTTCCCTAAACAGGGCTGCCTTCAGAAGTCTTCTAAAAGTCAGATAGTTGTTTCCTTGACATTTGATGGGAGGGCGTTCCACAGGGTGGGCGCCACCACCGGAGCTGGACCTCAGGCTGAACGATGGAGGTGGAGACGCTCCTTCAGGTATACTGGGCCAAGGCTGTTTAGGGCTTTAAAGGTCAACACCTTGAATTGTGCTTGGAAACGTACTGGGAGCCAATGTAGGTCTTTCAGGACCTACATTGGTCTTTCAGGACCTACCTATGGTGGCCACTCCCAGTCTTCAGTCTAGCTGCTGCATTCTGGATTAGTTGTAGTTTCCTGGTTACCTTCAAAGGTAGCCCCACGTAGAGCGCATTGCAGTAGTTCAAGCAGGAGATAACTAGAGCATGCACCACTCAGGTGAGACAGTCTGCGGGCAGGTAGGGTCTTTAGCCTGCGTACCAGATGGAGCTGGTAGACAGCTGCCCTGGACACAGAAATGACCTGCGCCTCCATGGACAGCTATGAGTCCCAAATGATTCCCAGGCTGCGTACCTGGTCCTTCAGGGGAACAGTTACCCCATTCAGGACCAGGGAGTCCTCCACACCCACCCACCTGCCACCTGTCCCCCCAAAACAGTACTTCTGTCTTGTCAGGATTCAACCTCAGAGAGCCACTGCCACCCAGAGTAGACAGTATGGGACTGCAAGGATAAACAGCCTGAACAAAAGCAGAGAGGGGAGGCTGCATATTCTTCCATCGCCTGTTCTCTAAACTAAAAAGCACTGCTTTGGAGTCAATTGGCAATCACGACTTAGCTGGTACCTGAGAGAGGGCTGGGTCCTTGCAGAGGTCCAGGTCTCGGCAGAAGTTGCAGTTCCTGCAGATCATCTCTGGGATGACGTAAGAGCGACAGGGGTCCCGGAACTGGGCCTCTTCCGAGAACTCCCCCACTTCAATCAGGCGGAGCAGGTCTCGTTTCAGCTTGCTCACCTGGTTGGCGATGTTCGTGTCCAGAGACAGTACCTTTGGGGGTGGGAGGGCAGAAGAGAAACAGGAGATGAGCCAACCGGGCTCTTACAGAGTGAAGTGGGAGGGGGCAGGAGAGAGAACAAGGCCCCATTGTGAGATCACAGTACATCCGCCGCTGACATGGTCACAGCTGTCTCTCCCCTCTGCCTACAGTGATGCTCACCTTGCAGACGTACTTCACAAACTCCAGCGCTGGATTGTTGAGCATCAGGTGGGAGCCGGGCAGAGCAGGGAACATCTCGGAGGGCTCCGTGGTCCGTCGGGAACCGGTCACCTTCTTCTGCACCTTCTGGGTGATGGTGAAGAAGCTCTGGGTGAGCTCGTTGGTGACGTACTCCTGGGAGAAGGTGATCATGCCTGAGGGGGCGGGAGAGAGGAAGAAGATGTATCTGAAAACGGGATGTGGCTCAGCCAGCAAAGAAAATACCATATTTTTCAATGTCTAAGACACCCCCATGTTTAAGACAACCCTTATTTTTTTTAACCTGAAATTAAGTTGCTTAGCTTTTATTGGGGGTGGGGGTCACTTCCGCCAATCACTCACCTGCCTGCCCACCGCTGCCGATCGGACACCTTGCCACAGCTGCCAATTGGCTACCCGCTTGCTGCCACCAACAACCCACCCGCCCTTCGCCTGCCCAGTTGCCGCTGCCAATTGCCAGCAGGCCTTGCTGCAGCCACCAATCACCCGCCCAATCACCGCTGCCAATCTCCTGCTTGCTGCTGCCATTAATCCTTTTTTTGTAAATATTTTTTATTAATTTTCAATTAAAGACATTTCAGTTAATAATAAGTCAAATTGAATCTCACCACATTAAAACATAAACAACAAAACCAATTATACAGTTCAAAATAAACAATTTCGGAGGGGTGGGGACTGCTGCCATTAATCGCCATTAATCTGCATTTACTATCCGTGTATAAGACGACACCCAATTTTTGCCAATTTGTTTTTTTTAGCAAAAAGCATTGTCTTATACATGGAAAAATATGGTAAATAACAAGATCTCTATTTCACGGGTGCGGAAACTGAGACCTGGTCATAGGGATCTGCTTACCCCTTCAGGAAATTGTCGCTTTGTTTTAAATTGTGCATGTGGGTTTTTTAAAAAACGTCAAAGTTACCTGCATGCACAAAACAGACAGAAGCGACTTGCCTAGTAGTCATAATTAAAAATACTTCCAACATTTATAGAACATTGTTCAAAGCCCTACCTATAAGAGTTTGGTTGGTCAGCAGAGGGAACTGGGAACTGGCCTAAGGTTATTTCCATCTTGGTTAATTCACAGTGGAGGCCAGATTTGAGTCAGACGCCTCAGCACTCCCCAGGACTGGGTTATCTCACCCAAGGGTGCAAGACCAGGGAGGGACGTGGCTGGGTACTCACCAGGCATGACACCTGCCTCTCCCACAGGCTCCTGGGAGACTTGGCTGCTTGCTCGTCTCTTGACTGGGGTGCTTCCAGGAGCGCTCCGACGCATCTCTTCCTTCATGCTGTGGTAGACAGCAACGATGTATGCTGGGGAAATGGCAATGGAGTCATGAGAGGACAAGCAGAGAAGCGTTTGCCTCAAACTCTGCTTACAGGGACCTCTCTGGCTCCTCCCAGCCCCACCTGCTTCACCCCTGTTTGTGGAAAGAATGGTGGGCACGTGAAGGGTCAAGCATCGCCTCCCCCCACCCAAGCAACTGCTTTCCCCTAAGCAGGGCCTTCTTGGGAGCCACAGCATGAGCCTCCAGTAGTTTTGGACTACAATTCCCATCATCCCTGACCACTGGTCCTGGAAGCTAACGATGCTGGGAGTTGTAGTCCAAAAAACAACAACAAACCACAGCTGGAGACCCAAGTTTGGGAAACCCTGTCATAGTGGTGAGTGTCGGAAGAGGACCTGGAAAAACACAACCCAGGTCACTGGGTGATCCAGTTACTGCCTCTCAGCATCACCATGACCTCGCAGGGTTGTTGTGGGGGATAAACGACGGGGAGAACCATGTATGTTACCTTGAGGTCCTTGGATGGAAAGGTGGGAAATTATGCAATAAATAAGCAAGCATGCAAGTCATAGGGGAAACAGGCAGCAAATGGAATCTGAGCAGACTCTGTGTTGCAGAACTTGAGGGAGGAGAGGGGCTCTCAGAGCTAGAAGCAAAACCCTTTGTCCTCCCCGCCAGGTAGGATTCAGCTTCAATCACTGGGGCAAACCTAGGAGCTCCTCCTCACCAGACACGATCATGAGGAAGTAATTCTGGCAGGAGGCTGCTTGGGGCAGGTACTGCATGATGTTCCAATTGTTCTCCAGCAGTTCTTCCACGCCATTGTCCTCTTCAGCCCCTTCTTCCTTCTCCTCTTCTTCTTCCTCCTCCTCCTCTTCACTGCCTTCGACGGAGACTGCCTGTTTATCACTGATCCCCTGCAAGGAGGGGATGGAAGACAAGATGCCGACAGTCTGGCAAATGCCCCCTTCCCACTCGGTTTCTGGACCTGGGGCAGGGAACCCTTTCTCAGGCCAAGGGCTGCATTTGTTTCTGGGAAACCTGCCGGGGGCCACATGGCAGTGGTGGGCGGGGCCAGAGGAAAAAGTGGGCGGAGCAATAGACTTTAAAAATAAAAATAAAAATCTTTGTATAGTAGGCTAGTTGCTACATACACAACTCCCTATCCTCCATCCAGAGAAGGAAGGGCAATGTCAGAGTTCAAGGACATATTCCAGCCAGGGGGAAACATTGGAGAGGGGTGTGTGGCTGGGAAAGAGCCACAAGGGCCAAACAGAGAGTCTTGGAAGGCCATATTGGGGCCTTGGGCCAGGGGTTCCCCACACCTGACCTAGGGAGAGAGAGAACACCACTCCTCCGTGTAGGCAGGCAGAGAAGCCTGCACCCGCACCTGAGCCAGGAGATCCCAGGGGATCAAGTACAGTGGTAATTCAGTTTTCGAGTTACCCGGAAGTAATTGTTTCCATTTTCGAATGTGCCTTGGAAGTTGAACGGTTTTCACCACTGAAATTGAAATTCTCCCTTTGAGCTTCAGTTGTCGAACGTTTTGGAAGTCAGACGGTCTTCCGGAACGGATTACGTCTGACAACAGAGGTACCACTGTCCTCCCCAAATGCGCCTTCTTTGCTGGTTTTCTTACCTCCCCGTAGTGGATCTGAGACGGCACTTTGCCCTTGATCCCGCCGTAATTAGCTGGGTCCATCCACAGCAAGAACTCCCAGCAGCGCGAGAAAGAAATGGTCAAAGAGTGGAAGATTTCTCTTGAATGGATGCTGGAAGAGGAAGGAGGGTGAGCCATGCAGAATCTCTCAGGGAGGCAGAGAGAGAGCTCCCTCCGCGGCCCCAGATGGAGCCGTCAGGAGAACAGCCACAATGTGATTATGAGAAAAGCTCAGCCGCCCACTCCCTTGACCAGAAGCAAGTCTGTTGTGTAGCACCCATGGCCCTGAAGGGACACAAGGCTACAAGGAGCATGGGCTGGCAAGTCCGGGGTGCCTTTATCACCCTCCCCATATTAAAAGAGAACTGGCATGGTGCAGTGGTTAGAGAGTTGGACTAGGAGCTGAGAGATCCCCATGAAGCTCCCTCAGCCTAACCTACCTCAAAGGGTTGTTGTGAGGGCAAAAGGAGGAGGAGGAACAGAACTACTACCATTTTTTATGTGCTGTAAGCTGCCCAGAGTGACTGGGGAAACCCAGCCAGATGGGCGAGGTATAAAGAATAAAATGATGATGATGTATAACTCCTTGAGCTTCTTTGAGGAGAGGCGGGGTAAAATTACAACGAAATAGAAATAAAATGAAAAAGGTCAGTCTCCTTTCATGGTGGCTAATAAGTGGAAACCAAGAAGGAACTTAATGGAGTGAAGGAGACAATGGGGAGATTTAGACTAGGCGCAAAGCCAAAAGGCACGTCTGAACACAGGGTCCTTCACCAGGCATTTGAACGTCGAAAAGGGAGGGGGGCCAGGTGGACAATTGAAGGGGTTCTAGAAGCACCTGTTGGTGATGTATTCCACGTAGGCCAGGGCATCCTCGATGCGCCGCTTCTTGGTGCATAGGATGATGCGGTTGAAATTGGCGTAAACCACCGAGGAGCCGAGGCGCTTGAACTCTGCCACCAACCTGGGGAAAAAGAGAGAGTGGAAGGTGAAAAGAAAAGAAAAGAGAAAAGGGGCAGCTGATGTTGCAGTTGTGGATGGATCTATGCTATGTACAAGTGGCGACCTGGGACAAAAATGTGAAATGCGCGCCTCTGACCCTCCAAAAGGAATGTGGATCTGATGCAGGGTTCCAGCCTTCCATAGGAAAGTGGGCTCCTGTGGGGCTTGCTGAGTGGAAAATTTAGGAGGTAAAAGGTCACCAGCCCCAAATCTGGTGGGCTTTTTTTGCGGGGGGGGGGGGGGGCTATATACCAGGGGTCCTGAGTCTGGAGAAAGGAAAAGATATCCCTCCCTCCTGAAACCGTCTGATACAGGGAAGGGAGTTTTAAAACCTCATTATGCACCACCTCCCACAAACCTAATGCTCCTATTTAGGACTTGAGCAGCCAATTCTCCCCCCCCCCCCCCCACTCTGCTCTCTCTATAATTTGTTTGTTGATTGGAGGGGGGGAAGGTTGTAAAAAATAAATAAATCCATCAGGTTGAGGTTCACCCAAACACACTGATATTAACCTGTATGTTTAACTTAAGAAAGATGTACTGATGGTTATTATATATTTCATGAGAGTTGATGGTGGTTTTCATTTATTATTATTATTTCTTTTTCCATTCTTAAAAAATGTATTTATGGTCCTTCTATTTTCCCTTCCCTCCCCTTTGTTAAATTTGCACATAATTGCGTGATACATAAAATATGTTTTTAAAGAAAAAAATTTGCACATCAGAAAGTTGTAATGATAAAAAGGGATTGCTGAGCACGGCCGAGAGGCACCACCTAGTGGGCTAGTCCAGGATTACAGAAGCGAATAAGTTTTTGGATGTTTTTCACACCACCAGAAATCAACCAGCATTGCTTGGGAATCCATAGAAACAATTTTTTTTGGAACATTTCATCTGCCATCTTGATTCAGAATGGCACCTGAAGCAATACATCCGTACATCAATATTCTCTCTTCAATCCCAGGAAGAGATTGCACCAAATTGGGTGGCGAATATCTTCAGAGGTGTCCAAATCATTGCAATTCAGAATGGTTTGGGTCCACCACCTTGATTCAAAATGGCACCTGATGGGTGTCCAACTATAGCCAAAAAACAATCTCCTCCAAATTTGTGCCAAATTTGGCAATGGTATCTAAAGAGGAGGGACAGGGGTGGCGCTGTGGGTTAAACCACAGAGCCTAGGACTTGCCAATCAGAAGGTCGGCGGTTCGAATCCCCGCAACGGGGTGAGCTCCTGTTGCTCGGTCCCTGCACCTAGCAGTTCGAAAGCATGAAGTGCAAGTAGATAAATAGGTTCCGCTCCGGTGGGAAGGTAAACGGCGTTTCCTTGCGCTGCTCTGGTTTGCCAGAAGCGGCTTAGTCAAGCTGGCCACATGACCCAGAAGCTGTACGCCGGCTCCCTTGGCCAATAAAGCGAGATGAGCGCCGCAACCCCAGAGTCAGTCACGACTGGACCTTATGGTCAGGGGCCCCTTTACCTTTTTATCTCATGAGGCATCTGAATGCGAAGAGGAGAGAGGAACAAACCACTCCCCAAAATGTACAATAGGCAAGTTGGCTATCTATATTTTTTATAAACACACACACAAGAGAAAGAGAGAGAGAGAGATATGGACTCACTGGAGGAAGAGCTTCTTCATCATGCTGTGCAACATGCGGTGCAAGGCAGGATCGTAGAGCAGCGAAGTCGGGGAGCGCAGCCAGCGGTAGAAATGAATCACCTGGTTGTCGGCGTAGACGTTGTGGTACTGCGTGATCTCCTTCACCCAGCCAACCACCACGCTCTTCAAGACCCTGCGAGCGAGCAGAAAGGTGGAAGCTGACCACTAGATCTACAGAGCTGCAACTAGAAATCCCACAAACCCAAGCAATTTCTCTTCTGACGCCACTGCTGCTTTCCACTGTCTGCCCATTCTTCTATTTTTCCCCGATGAGATGTACCGTATTTTTCGCCCTATAGGACGCACTTTTTCCCCTCCAAAAATGAAGGGGAAATGTGTGTGCGTCCTATGGGGTGAATGCAGGCTTTCGTTGAAGCCTGGAGAGCGAGAGGCGTCGGTGCGCACCGACCCCTCTCGCTCTCCAGGCTTCAGGAAGCTATCCGCAAGCCTTGGGAGCCCGGCGGGAGTTGCCGCGGGCTCGCAAGGCTTGCGGATAGTAGCCTGTTCTGGGGGCTGGGGTCGGGGGAAGCTCGGGCTTCCCCCGCCCCAGCCCCGTGACTGGGGGGGCGGGAAATAATTTTTTTAATTTATTCCCCCCCCCAAAAAAACCGAGGTGCGCCCTATGGGCCAGTGTGCCCTATAGGACGAAAAATACGGTATCCAAAACCGAAAAGGTGGTTGGTCAGTTCCTCCTCCCTCCCAAACCCTTTTTCCCTTTTGTGCTGCATCTTATCAAATTGGAAGTCTGAGGGTCCCTTAAAAAAACCAAAAGTTTTCCTTTTAAGCTACAGTCATACCTTGGTCCTTGAACTTCATCAGTTCCAGGAGTCCGTTCGACTCCCAAAACCCAAAACCAAGGCACGGCTTCCAATTGGCTGCAGGAGCTTCCTGCAGTCAAGCGGAAGCCGCGCTGGATGTTCGGCTTCCGAAAAATGTTCGCAAACCGAAACACTTACTCCCAGGTTTGCGGCGTTTAGGAGCCAAATGTACGAGTACCAAGTCGTTTGAGAACCAAGGCACAACTGTATTTGTAAGCAGTTCTGGGAGGTTTTTACAGCTGAAGAACAGGATTTTTTCCCCATTTAAAAAAACCCCTATAATCTCCCAAGCCTATGGCAGTCTGGAGAGCCAGTGGGGTGGGATACCTCACATATTCCACCACCAGGGGTGGCCAGCTTGTAGGGGAGAGGGCAGGATTCCCTGCAAAGCCAAGCCACGGGCCAGACCTGAACGTGTTGGAGCAGAGGGCCGTTTCGTCATAGCTGGCCAGGGTGCTGCCTGCCTGGTTCCCCGTGACCATGTCCTCCAGCGACGCCGGCTGGATCACGTCAAAGCTGATGCACATACTGGAGGCCCCCTCCATGTCGTTGACGTGATGCGACTGCAGGACGGTGTTCACCGCCAGGCTTTGGATGTCAAGCTCCACGCAGACTGCAGTGAAAAGAGTGAGGGTCCTGGGTTCAAGGGCAGGAAAGCCCGGAGCTGCATCGCAAACCCTGGCCAAAAGGAACATCTCTCTCACCATCCCAAGGGGAAAGGCTTGCTATGAATGAAGACCTCTGACTACTAGAAACTAGAAGGGAAGCTAATAATAATAATAATAATAATAATAATAATAATAATAATTTATTATTTATACTCCACCCATCTGGCTGGGTTTCCTCAGCCACTCTGGGTGGCTTCCAACAGGAGATTAAAAATACATTGAAACATCAGTCATTAAAAAACTTCCCCAGACAGGGCTGCCTTCAGATGTCTTCTAAATTTCATATACAGTGGTACCTCGGGTCAAGTACTTAATTCGTTCCGGAGGTCCGTTCTTAACCTGAAGCACCATTTTAGCTAATGGGGCCTCCTGCTGCCGCCGCGCCGCTGGAGCACGATTTCTGTTCTCATCCTGAAGCAAAGTTCTTAACCCTAGGTACTATTTCTGGGTTATCCGAGTCTGTAACCTGAAGCATATGTAACCCGAGGTACCACTGTAGTTGTTTATTCTTTTGACATCTGATGGGAGAGCGTTCCACAGGTCGGGTGCCACTACCGAGAAGGCCCTCTGCCTGGTTCCTTGTAACCTCACTTCTCGCAGTGAGGGAACTGCCAGAAGGCCCTCGGCACTGGACCTCAGTGTCTGGGTTGGATGATGGGGGTGGAGACGCTCCTTCAGGTATACCGGATGGCATACTGTCATTTGGGAGATGGCGCTTACTGAGAAACCCAACATGAAAACTTCAAGCGACCAGAGTCCATGAAAAAGAAAACAGAGACTTTCATGGTGAACTGGTTGCCATGTACTCAACATATGAACAATGACTCTGAAAGACAAATTGGACCTGCCGTGTTCCCTGATAGGTGGTTATGGTAACGCCTTCCTTAATGCTGGTATTAGCAACCCTCAGAGACTCGTCAGGTCATCTTCTAATATTCTGTTTGAATATTTGAACACCCATGGAGCAGAGAACTGCAGTCCTGTCTTTCTCGTTGCTCACCTGTGGAATAGCAGCCCGGGTTATTGATCTCGACGGAGACCCTCTCATCGAACTCCATGACCAGGCGGCTGTCGTCTGCCTCCTTGCCCCCCAGGTCCGGGCGGGAGGTGGGAGAGAGCCACAGGAGGTGGTTGTGGCGGTGGAGATGGCGGGAGAAGAAGAGGTCTGTGCCAAAGGTGGAGATGTCGTCAGGGAGGTTCCCAATGGGGATGTGGTAGTACCTGGGCAGAAGAGAGGGGTGGAACGGGGAGAAGACGATCTTCAGAACATCAGCCAGAAGCAGGATTGGAACTGCAGAAACAGGCTAACTGCCTTAACCTGGACTTTTTTTTAGGAATTCGGCATACTGATTCAGCCGCCGCCACCACGGCCAGCACGTCTCACCCTTCTAACTTTACCAGTGCTTTCCCCCCTGGAAAAATAGGTGCCAGTCCTCACCATGGTTACAGGAAATGCCACACTTTTTTAACAACAACAAAAAAGAGGTGCTGGTACCGTGTGCCCTGGAGTACTCCCTGAAAAAAAGCACTAAACTTAACTATGAAAGTTAGAGATCAAGAAATGCAGGAGCAGAAACCTTTTGTTGAATATTTAAAGAACTACTGTACACATGCTAGAATGTACTTAGGATTTGTTTTTGTTTTCTTAAGTTTTTATTTATACTTCTCAAATTTATACTTTTCATTAATTTTACAATCATGTTAACATTTCAAAGTTTGACACCCTTCCCCCTCTTTCTGCGTTTCCTTAAATTTATTTTTTAATATCTTCTGCAAATACAAATTCATTTAATTTGCCCATTTAATTATCTACTTTAAATATAAACTCTTATGAAACTGCAGGTTATTACAGCAATCCTGCCGATGTTTTTATCTGTTTGCAATTTATCTGTAAATATTCAATAAACTGTTTGCATTCATTTGTAAAAAGTTTGTTATCTTGATTTCTTATAAAATGCACATAGGATTTGAATGAAGAACAGCAGTTAACTATAATGTGGAATAGGCAAGGCACAGAATATCTACAATATGCAGCAAATTTAGAAATTACGGGGGGAACCATGGAGGGGAAGTCGAAAGAGAAGTGGATGTGTATTTGGAAGTTTGCACCATCTTGTAAACTTTTGGAATTTAGAAATAAAATATAAAATAAAAACAAGACCCTTGCCGTTTCCCAGAACCCGTGTGTCTGTGCCGCTGCCTGCCCCACCTGCTCATCTCAAAGGCCTGAGAAAGGCAGGTGTCCAAGCTGAGGTAGCGCCGGATCATGTGCCGCGCAGCATGGCGCTGCCAGTCCAGGATGCTGTAGTTGACGTCGTCGGCCACCTGGACGGGAACCAGCGGGAACTCCTCCAAGACGGGCATCCCTCCGACCAGCCTCTTCAAGTCCCAATTGGACTGCACGGCAATGAGGGTGGGGCCCCGGCGCTCGTCCTGAGATAATAGGGAGACAGCGGATGAACGCAAAGGATGGTGGCATAAGGCAGGACGGTGCCCTCAAGGGATGCGGGTAGGGGCTTTCCCAAGAGCTGGCAGCAGGGTAGATAAAAACCAATTAATTTTTTTTTAAAAATCAAGAAAATCAGATTTTTAAAATTTATATTGGATTTTAAAAATAAATTAATTTTGAAGGAAAAATATTTCCAAAGATAATTTTCTATTTAAGTTACATTATAGTTCAAAGGCTATTCATCAGGAAATAAGGATTTGTTTCAAGTTTTTCATGTGTGCTAAAACTCAGTCTGCTTTTTTTTAAAAAAACCACATCAGCTAACAAACAAGGATATATATGGTATCATGTTACTGATTTAGTTAATTAAATGGTTTAAATTGTTATTAAAGAAATGATTTTTTTTCTCCCAATAAAGTACAGCAGAAAAGTTGTCCAAATATAAACATAGTTAACTCATTAAACTTCACAATAATTTCATAATTATCGGTCTATGTATTTTGAATAGTATAACCAAGTCAGTGTTTTTTTGCTATAACTGTAAAAGCTACTCTGAAAATTTATTATTCCAAAAATGAAACCTTCATCTGGTTGCAAATATTAAGATTATAACCAGCAAGAATGAGTCTTTATATAAAAACCCCCCAATTTAAATCAAGTCTTAGTGACTAGTGATTTAAGTCGATTTGATTTAAATCGAATCCACCCTGGCTGGCAGCAAGCAGGGCTAGCTTTAGGGTGCCCACACTGAGTGCCATGCTGCAGGGGGCACCACAACAGTGCTGGAAAATGGAGTGCAAGAGGCAGGCACTGAATTTTAGCGCCGCTGGAATTGGAGAGCCCAAAGTCTGCCACTGCTGGGGGGCTCAGGGTTGGCTAAGGAACGGAGGCGAGCGCTGGATTTCCCTGCTGTTACCTTGTAGCCCAGCAGGAGGCGCTGGATGGCCCTGCAGACGGTCTTGAGGTCTGTCTCCGCTCGCACCTCGAAGGCGTGCTTGTTGGGCGGAAGGAGCTCCTCGCCCACCTTCGCCACCATGGCGCTGTGCTCCGCCGAGTACATGTTGTTGAGGTTGGGCATCTGGTTGCTCCGCACCTGGAGCCGAGGGGAGAGAAGGATGCTGGAGACACAGCTGCAGGTAAAGATCTGGCTGAAAGGACCCTCAGGCAGGGAAGCCGAGGAATCTGCAGCTGCCAACAACCGGGCTTCTAAAACCGCAGAACCCGATACCCATAGAACCCTGATTTCCCCTTTTAAAAAAAATAAATATTTTTTACTCATTTTTGCCTTCAAAATTATCATCACAATTAAATCATATACACATAGGATTCTCTGAATCCCTGGACTTCCCTCCATCGTTATTCTTTTCCAACTGCATCTTATAATGTTCTCTATATTTTCTTAATACAGTCAAACCTCGGCTGTCGAACGTAATCCGTTCCAGAAGCCCATTTGGCTTCCAAAATGTTCGACAACCGAGGCGCAGCTTCTGATTGGTTGCAGGAGCTTCCCTGTACTCAAGCGGAAGCCGCATCGGACGTTCGGCTTCTGAAAAACATTCAAAAGCCAGAGCATTTACTTCTGGGTTTGCGGAATTTGGGAGCCAAAATGTTCCAAAACGGAGGCGTTTGGGAGCCAAGGTTTGACTGTACTCCATTCTCACCACAGTTCTCACTGTGTTTTCTAAAATCCTGTCAATGTTTTTAATTGTTTACAGTGTTCTTTTAAATAAAATTTAATAAAGATTGGGGAAAATTTATAAGTTATTATCAGAACCCTAATTTCCACCCAGCTAGAACAGTCCATTCTGAGCTGAGCTGAGCACAGGTCATTATGTGAATGTGGGTTTTTGTCATGAACTGAATGGAAGACTATGAGACCTGGGGGTGGCGAGAAAGTGTGTGAATCCAGCAGTTTGTTTTTGGTTGTTAGCTTGTTAATGTCATTCGTATCGTTTCGTGGATTACGAGTGCTGTAATGCTTTGGGAATTTTACAATGTGACTTTTCTTGCGGTTGTGCTGTTTAATAGTGCTTTATAGTAGGGAGTTGTTTTACTGAGGATTTGTTATTTTTTTATATACAGTGGTACCTCGGTTCTCAAAAGTACTTCATTCTGGAAAACCGTTCAAGTTCCGAAACGTTTGAAAACCGAGGTGAAAAGGGTTGTCTGCAAATTCAGTTGAGAAAATGGAAAAACACGCAGCGGAAGCCATTCGACTTCCGAGGCACGTTCGAAAACGGAAGCATCTACTTCCAGGTTTTTGGCGTCCGGATTCCGAAACGTTCATCATCGGGGACGTTTGAAAACCGAGGTATCACTGTATATAACTTATGTTGCAATTGTGATGTTCTGCTGTGTTGATATTTACTGTACGCGAGTTGCTTTGTGACTCACATGAGTGAAAAAGTGGCGTAGAAATATAATACAGTGGTACCTCAGGTTACATACGCTTCAGGTTACATATGCTTCAGGTTACAGACTCTGCTATCCCAGAAATAGTGCTTCAGGTTAAGAACTTTGCTTCAGGTTGAGAACAGAAATCGTGCTCCGGCAGCGCGGCAGCAGCAGGAGGCCTCATTAGCTAAAGTGGTGCTTTAGGTTATGAACAGTTTCAGGTTAAGTACGGACCTCCGGAACGAATTAAGTCCTTAACCCGAGGTACCACTGTAAATGAAAGGACAATATTTCAATGAGTGTCAGCAAGCCCCACCCCCCTGGCCTCTGACCTTACCGTGTCAAGCACAAAAACAGACGCTTTCCGCTGAGATGGGATGAAGAGGCCAAACAGTGCCTTGTTGCCTTGGGAGTTGTGGTACAGGTAGATGTGCCGGATGCTACCTAAACAGACACGGAACAGAGCCTCGCGTTAGAGAGCAGGAACTGCCTTCCCAGTTCTTGCCAGCCACCCGAGTATCGGGGGCGAGTCTTCTTACCTGGCTCCAGGTAGCTGAACTGGGCCAAGGAGTGCATCTCAAGGTGCTCCAGGTTGAAGGTTTCAGCCTCCCGGCCAGTGAGGTGCCTCACCAAGTTCCTGTTGACCATGCACACGCAGCCCAGGCGGATCAGGGCCTGCAGAAGTAATGGAATCTGGGCAGGGAGGAGAAGAGGAACTAGAGGTTACACCAGGGGTGAAAAGAACTGGCAAATCTTCTGGCAGGGTAGGATCTACTGGTAAATCTCCGGCTATGATCTGAAGTCAACCGGCAAGGGTATCTGGCCCCAGAGCTTTTTTTCAGGAGGCACTCAAGGGTATACAGTACGGGCATCTTTTATTCTTCTTTTTCTAGAAGAAAAGCCCTTTGGTTTTTAAAAACCCGCAGTACGAGAACTGAAGTTACAGGAAACCAGGGTGGATAAAAATCAATGTTGTTTTTTCAAAAAAAAGAAATCCAAAAAAATCATTTTTCAAAAATTTAAATTGGATTTATTTACATTTAAATTGGATTTAAACATAGTGAACTACCCAGAGCAAGATGCTCCATGCTACTGCCTCAGAGGTTTCAAAAGGAAAGCCAAGGAGGATGCGGAATGCAGCAGGTTTCACCTGTGGCTTCTGCCTAGGTAGAGGATTTTGAAACGAGAAGCCTGAAAAAACCCATTTATGGAAGGCAAGTGAAGAGAAAGCATAAATGACACAGATGGTAGTATTTTCAAATCAACTTCAAGTCTCAAAAGAAAGAAAAAGGGGTTCTAGCCAATTCTACTCTGAGTATACTCTCCAAATTTACTATATTACATGCCCTTCACCCTAAGGTCTCAGGGCAGGTCACATTAAAACACAAAAAACCATTTAAAACAATTATAATCACAGGAATAAGGCGGGTCTTATAAATATACACCTCAAGTGTCAATTGTGTCCATTGAGTCTACTCGGACTAGCATGGGGTGCAACCCTACGTCTCATCCCCAGACCTAGAGCTCTCCTTTTCCCGCATCAGACCAGCCAAAGGGAGTTAGTTACCTGGGTCTCGTATACCCCCTCTATATCTGGGGCAGAGAGGCTGGCGTTGATTTCGTTGATGTGCTCCTGGTACATTTCCTCGGGCACAGAATACTCATAGAGGTTGTAAACCAAGTTGGAGCGAGGAAGGATCCTGTTTACCTGCAGAGATGATAACAAGGACTCAGGTGAGACCCCCCTCAAGTCTATCTGCACCTGTTTTTACCATGTGGGGCACGGATGGGTAGGTGGATGGGTGGGCACAACCACACTCTCCTTTCCTTGTCATAGTAGTTCTGGGTCAACTGGCAACTCTGCCCCAGAATTGTAGACATCTCTCACTGGCTTCAAACGAAAAGCCTTTCGCTTTTGGACTAACCTGGCTCTGAGTTGCCAAAAAAGTCATCTGCAGTCATACATTATAACTCTTGAATACTTCCACGCTGTTTATTTAATATGTCTATATATTGCCTTTCCTCCAGTGAGCACAAGGTGACGTACATGATTCTTCCCCTCCCTGTTTCATCCACAAAACAGCCCTGTGAGGTAGGCTAGCCTGAGAGGCAGTGACTGGCTCATGGTCACCCAGTGAGCTTCAGGGAGTGGCTTCAGATAACCCAGTCAGATGGGCAGGGTACAAATAAAATAATAATAATAGTAATTATTATTATTATTATTATTATTATTATTATTATTATTATTATTTTGGCTGAGTGAGGCCTTAAACCCTGGTCTTCCAAGCAATTAGTCTGACACTCTAACCACGACACCATACAGGCCCTCATTTTGTCTGACACAGAAATTTTCATACAGAGCATTTTGCGTGAGTAAAACCTGGTTCTAAGAAGCATTTCGCTCATTCTAAAAGGGAGGGGGAAAAATATTTCACAGGAGTTCTCCTTGCCTTCCGGTGTTCCACATTCCGCAACCCCCCCCCCGCGAAAAAATGAAGTTTTCAGTGTAAAAGGAAAAAGTCATAGGATGAATATTGATCCAGAGCAAATTCCAGTGTATAGTTAGCAGAGTAAAAACTTAAACAGGATTCCCAAAAAATAGACCAGAGGCGATTGTATTTCATCCATCAGAGCTTTACTGCTACTGAAGGCAAATGAGCATAATGGTCAGAAATCCAATACATTCAGTATGGACATCCATACTGTCCATAAGAAATCCAATTGCAGCAGACTCAACTTAAACTTACAATAACTTATAATAAGGTCACCACACCAGAAGGAAATAGAAAGAGAAAGTGAAGCCCAGGCTTCTTCTGGCCTTACTTTTATAGTCAGCATAACTTTGACAGAAAGGATAAGAGACCTACTGCAGTTTAAACCAGCTGTACTCATCTTCTCTGAAGGTATAACCCAAACACCATGAACCTTCTGCTTGCCTCTTTCACACAGAGCAGCTTCCAGAAGCTTCTTGAATTAAGTAGAATAGGAAATATCTCTACACATCAGATCAATACTTTCTGCACTAAGAAATGCAAACTGACATTAATACCCTACTTTTCTTGGACCAAATCACTTGCGGCAAACAGGAGATTACCACAGTACATTTACTGTTCTCCCAAAGGACTAACTCCACGCACCTTCCGATACGCAGTGCTCTCTTCAGGTTTAGGGACGCGCTGGTTGACGTAGAAAACACGAGGGACATTCAGCTTGAGGCAGTGAAGGTCGCTTCCAATGACGGCCCACAGCTTGAAGAGGCCTGGCTGGCTGGTCTCAGCGATCTGGGGAAGAGAGATCACATCAAGGTGGGCTTGCAAAGGCAGAGGGAGGCAAGGAAGCCGCCTGGACTATGCGGAGGCTGGAAGCACAACCCAGGGGGCAGCCCTTGATCTCATCCGGCGTGGGGGAAAGGCTTGGAAAGTGAGAAAAAGGTACAGAGGCTGTGGCATTTGCTGGCCTTTCAAAAGCTCATTAGGGCAAATGGGGTACGGCCCCACCAACTTCCACCTCCCTGCCTTCTTTCTTGCAAGCAGTCCAGGGAGTGGTCCTGCCTGTCAGCTTTCTCCACCTCCTTAGCCCTTGGAGAACAGGGATGGGGAGGCCCACGGGTTCAAAAGGGTTGGGAACCCCAACGCATTGCTAGATTTTGAACAGTAGGAGATCATATAACTGGTAGCAACCCAAACACCTAAGAAAAAGCAAGAATGAAGAACCAAGAGTAGTCCCTGCCTTCCACTGGAGGGAACCATCATGGGAATCGGGGAGCGAGACAATATTAGGATATAGTTACGTTCCACCTTAAAAGGGACAGGCAGGACTATTGTGTGTCACATGCCTGTTTACATTTCCAGCACAGTCTGCTGGGAACTTCCGTTTTGTATATAGCTTTTGAGTTACTGCTGTTTTGCTGGAGACGAAGGGAAGCAGACATGTTTTCCTTTGTTCCTAAACCATGCTGAATAAAACGCTTGTAAATATGCTTACACACATCTCTGTCCGCCTCTTCTACTGTGAGAAGATTTACGCACTTTGCTGATAGAGCATGCATGGGTCTCTAAACGTATCTGAGGCTTGTGTTGCTAATTGATGCTGTTCCAAGGGAGACCGGCTGCCAGCTGGTGGCTGGAGCAAGCTGGGGGCCTGCCAAATGCCCCCGTCTCCCCGGCAGTATGCCAACAGTAATTGGGCTAGCACAAGGATTAGCACCAGAGGTGCCAACTCGAGCAGAAGGTTTTTTGGGGGGTGATGTTCGCATGTGTGTGCAACGCCAGGAGGTGGAGCCAAACATGGTAGCAGTGCGGCTTCAATGGCTGGTTCCTCCTCTCTGGCAGTTAGCCTCCTCCTGCGGCTGCCACCACCGCGAAGAGCTGCCAGCCACCGAAATCGCACTGTGCTCGGCTTCACAATTGGCCTCTTCTGCCTTGATTCTTCTCAACGTTGTGGGGGGCTCCCCAAAATATTTTATGGGGGAGAGCCCTTTCGATAACCCAGATGGAAATTCCCAGGTGTCAAAAAAGGTTATTTATGTATGCTACTACTGCAGCCCGTGTTTTGTTAGCCCCCAAATGGAAAACGAGCGAGGTCCCAACCAAAGAAGAATGGCAACTTATGCTGATGGGATATGCGCAACTCGCGGACCTAACATATCAAATACGAGAACAAGAACAACATAAATTTAGAGAAGACTGAAAAATGTTTATTGAATATATGGGGGAAATTGCATACATTTGAAAACGGCAGCATTATGATAAATTCAACAGTGTAAATGGATAGATGTAATAATGGAATACTGAATGGTTTAGTTTATGTAAAATATGCAGGGATTTATGATATGCAAAATGAACCATGGAAAGGGAAGTAGGGAAGTCATTGATTATTTTAAGGATGCTTAAATGAATATGATTACCACTAACACAACGGGATCCCCTTCTCTTGCATGTGTCCCTCACAGTCCCTTAATTTGTTCGAGAGGGTTGGGGAAACCTCCAAAAAATATTTTGGGGTATGCGTGTGTGTGTGTGTGTGGAAAGCAGGTTTAATTGCTCAATGAGAAATCCTTGTGGAACATTCACCATAGCACTATGTTGAACACAACCCAGCATCTTTATTATTTATTTCATTGCATTTACGTCCCACCTGTCTTCCCTGAGGACTCAAAGGCGGCATACGTGGTTCTATGTCTCCTGATTCAACCACAACAACCCTGTGAGGTAGGTCAGGCTGAGAGACAGCAACTGGCCCCAAATCGCCTAGCGAGTTTCATGGCCAAGTGGGGAATTTGAACCCTAGTCCCTCCCAGATCCTAGTCTGACACTCTAACCGCTATGCTGCACTGGCTCTCTATTATCTACCTATGCCTCTGTGCATCTGACTTTATAGCATGCTCTGCCAATGGCAGTCTTAAACCCCCTCCCCTGGCAAAGAGCTCCCCCTGCCCCACGGTGCTCCTTACCTGCACGATCTGCCAGGGCATGTCCAGGATGCTGCGGGCCGTTTTGCTCAGGTAGCTGCCGAGCCCCATGGAGGGCCTTGCCCTGATCAGCCCCCCGCCCAGGACCGACTCGCCATCTGCCAGCCGCCGCCTCTTGCGGCGCTCCTGGCGCTGGCGAGCCTGAACCTCCCACTTCTTCTTGTGGTAGCACAGCCAGACCAGGCGTTCCTCCTGCAGGAAAGAGTAGGAAACCGGCAGTGACCATCGGGCAAACCAAATTCTAACTTTCTTCAGCTTGGGTGGAAAGTCAAATTCTTCAAATCGGAAATGGTGGGAACAAATGGCAGGAATCCTGAAAACGTCGTGCAATCTGTAATTTCTGATGGAGTCAGCATTACGCCAACATGATGCCATTACACATATCTATACCGCACACACTTGTGAAACACAGACCGCTTATAAACGTAATCTCCAACTCCTCGAAAGATTCCATCAATGGTGTCTCTGAAAATTTTTACACATCACTTGGGAAGACAGGCGAACTAATGCCAGGAAGAAGTAAAGATCACCAGTGTTGAAGCAATGATTCTTCAACATCAACTTTGTTGGACTGGTCATCATTATCGTCTTCCAAAGCAACTACTCTATTCCAAACTTAAAAATGGAAGGTGTAATGCTGGTGGTCAACAAAAGAGGCTTAAAGACTCTCTCAAGGCAAATCTTTTAAAAATGTAGTATAAACACCAAAAATTGGGAAACACTGGCCTGAGAGCACTTCAATTGGAGAACAGCCTTTACCAAAAGTGTCATGGGCTTTGAAGACGCTCGAACTCAGGACGAAAGGGAGAAACATACTAAGAGGAAGGCACGTTTGGGCAAACCCTCACCGTGATCAACTCCCGGAAGGACATGTGGATCCAGAATTGGCCTCCACAGTCACTTATGGACTCACTGTTAAGATCGTGTTCATGGAAGACAATCTTACTCGGCTACGAGTGATTGCCAAGGAAGAAGAAGAACACAGATCTATGGTGTGACAGTGTTTGGGGCTTTTGTTTAGAGAAAAGGCGCGCAAGTTGTGGCGTAACAGGAGCCGATAAAATTCCGCATGGCGTGGAGAGAACGGATAAAAGAAAAGCTTTTCTCCCTCTCACAACATGGGCGCATCCAATGAAGCTGAATCAGGAAAGGAAGCCCTAGTGCATAGCTGCAACTATGGAATTTTCATCAAGTCAGATGGCTTAGACAGGTAAACCTGTCAATGGGTTCTAACCCCGACGGCTGCATTCTACCTCCAGTGTTGACGGCAATATGCTTCTGAATACCAGCAAATGGAAATCGCGGTAGGGGAGTGTCAGCTGTGTTCAGGTCCTGCTTGTGGATTCCAGAGGAATCTAGTTAGCCCCTGGTTGACCAGGATGCTCTACCAGTCGAGCCACTGACCTGATACAGCTGGCTTTTTTTAAGGTTCATATACGGTAGAATGTTGCTGCTTCCCCATCGTCCAGCCCCAGAGCAATCCTTTGTTCCTCTATTTAAATGAAGTTCTCTCCTTCTGCTACCTTACCTTGGTGGTTCCAGAGGGAGGTGGCGGGCCCAAGATCTCCCTCCAGGACTGCGTTAGTTCCGAATTCTGGGACTGCTGCTGGCTCTCCTCTGCTGTAGGGATGCGTTTACGTTTATTCGACACGGGGACCCCCGGCTGCAGAGACTTGGCAACCCCAAAATCTTCCATGTCAGCCACCTGTGTGGAGGGCGTGCCCTCCTGGATTACGCTGGCAGAGACCTGTGAGGAAACACCGGAAGGTGGGGAGTACAATGATGGAATCCTCCTTGACTGAGCAACCCAATTACCCACAAAAACTGCCCGTGGCCTCCACCTTCTTCTCAGGTCTGGGATAAAAGTATGTTTTACCTGGAGATGCCCATCTCAGAAAGCACCGGTTTATTTTTATTACAAAAATGAAAAACAGCCTCAAGGGACTGCCATCTTAAACAAAGAACAGATGAGATGTAAAAATCAAACTGACCATTTTGAAATCTATATACAGTGGTACCTTGGTTCTCAAATGCCTTGGTACTCAAACAACTTGGAACCCAAACACTGCAAACCCAGAAGTGTTCCGGTTCGTGAACTTTTTTTGGAAGCCGAACGTGCGCCATTTTGAGTGCCATGCTTTCAGTTTGAGTGCCACGCTTGCATTCTGAGTGTTACACTGAGGTTTGTCTGTTTTTGCTATTTATTTTATGTTTTTGCAGCTTTTTGTTTTTGTGGAACCCAGTTCAGCTACTGATTGTGTGACTGCAGTACATTGTTTATTGCTTTCATTTTATGGATCAATGGTCTCGTTAGATAGTAGGATTCATGTTAAATTGCTGTTTTAGGGGTTGTTTTTAAAAGTCTGGAATGGATGAATCCATTTTGCATTACTTTCTAGGGGAAAGCGGGCCTTGATTTTGGAACGCTTTGGTTTTGGAATGGACTTCTGGAACAGATTACGTTTGAGAACCAAGGTACTACTGTACAAAGCAATTAGAAGCAGGGACTATAATTTATGCACATTTATTTGGGAAATAAGTCCTAGTGAACAAAGTAGGAATTACTTCCAAGTAAACATGATGAGGCAGACATTTACTACAACTGATTTCATTTCTGTGCATGTGTAAATGCATTTTAATTAAAAAACTGGATTCATTTTTTTAATCCACCCTGTGTAGGGAGAGCCCTGCGCCTCTTACCTGTCTCTTGCCCTCACTTGTGAACAGCTCACTGATTTTCTTCTGCTTGTACATGTCATTCTTTTCCAAGAGCTTCTTGTGGAGCCAGTCGGGGTGTCGGACGCGAGGAACGGGGTTTTTTACCTGATGGGACACCACATTTGTTATTTATTTGGGAGGCTCCCTCTGACTTTCATTCTGCCTGATCCTGCGAGGATACTACTGTTTTTGACCAGAAGCAGAAGGAAACTAGCTATGCTAGAACACAAGACACTTGCACTGACAGTGCTGACATCCAAATCAGAGACCCGTAGTGCAGAAACCCCAGCTTCTTAGCTTTCGTTTGTACAACCCCGGTCCCCAAAAACCAATCACAGAGGAGTAGAAATGTTTTAAATAATTAGCTCTGGAGTCCCAGGTGTGCTCTGAGGAGTGCACAGAGCTCTCGTGCATTTGGAAAAGGCTGGGGTCAGTTCCATGCAGGAAGGTTCTACCTTTCTGAAATGAATGGGAACACTCAGGGAGCTAACTCAGTTTTGGAGCTTTGAGTTTTTAACTAGCTATTGGACCAGAGCAACTAAGTGTGAGAGTTCTGCGGCCACCTCCTGCGCCTCGTAACATCCTGGGGGAGCCCACAGCCCTTTAGCCGCCAACCCAACAGTTTACCTGCTGCAGGGCTGCTGGGATGGTGATGATTTTCTGAATTGTGCTGCCCAGTCTCTCAATGTAATAGTCCCAATCCAGGATCTACAAGCAGAGAGACAGGATTTGGGTCAAGTCCAAGGCTGGGGACAAGAGGTGTGCCACAGTCAGCCTCGAGTCACAAACTGCCGCAGGACAGCCCCACACTGCTTACCGTCCGGATGTCAAAATCCTGCAGGGAGGGGCTCTTGAGCCATTTCCGGAGATAGTGCCTGCGGACCGAGAGCTCAGCCTGGAAAATGGCCAGCGGAATGGCCCTGGGGAAAATAAACCAAAACACATCACTTCTATTTCCAGAAGAGGAGCGGCCTTGTCAGTCTGTTGCATCTTAAAGACTATGTGGTTTGTATCCGATGTTCGTTCTACTCAGAATAAACCCATTCAGTTGACCAAACAAAAGTTAGTCATGACAATTACAGTCATACCTTGGAAGTCGAACGGAATCCATTCCGGAAGTCCGTTCAACTTCCAGAACGTTCAGAAACCAAACTGTGGCTTTTGATTAGCTGCAGGGAGCAGCTTCAGATAATTGGAAGCCACGGAGGACGTTCAGGTTCCAAAGAACGTTTGCAAACCGGAAGGCTCACTTCTGGGTTTGTGGCGTTCGAGAGCAAAAATGTCTGAGTACCAAGGTGTTCAGGATCCAAGGTACGACTGTACTTTAAACCAGTCTACTCTGAGTAGAATGAACTTTTGCCAGCTGTGTCTGGTTTGCCAGCTATGGCTGTTCCTGGGCAGGGATAGCCTTGGCCACTGCAGTCCATGGGCATTTAAGGCTGTATGACGGCAATGCGATTTATGTGGAGCTGTCCTTGGTCCTGTTATGGAAGTGTGGGAATGGTGCATCCATAATACTATGCAAAGGATTAATGCTGTAGCACAAAATCCTGTGATGTCATGTTGAGGCACCCCCCCCCCCAGTTCCGTCATCAACTATGTGTGTGAGTTTTAACTGTGAGAGCAGCAAGGGTGTTGTGTTATGCTGCCGCTTGCCTCAGAGCTAGTCTGTAAACATCAGTCAGTCTCAAGATACAAATTCATGTAAATATGTTTCAGTAACGTAAATATTATCTACCTCTTTTGTACATTCAATCTGACAAGAACAAGAACAGCAAGTCAAAGCCTTTATGTTACTTTTAAACTTTAGAACTGTTGCTTGGTTTTTCCGGGGGGGGGGGGCGCGAGAGAACTATTTAAAATAGGAATAAGAATAATAATTTATTATTTATACCTCGCCCATCAAGCTGGGTTTCCCCAGCCACTCTGGGCGGCCCCAACAGAATATTAAAAATACGATAAAACATCAAACATTAAAAACTTCCCTAAACAGGGCTGCCTTCAGATGTCTTCTAAAAGTCAGATAGTTCTTATCTCCTTGACATCTGATGGGAGGGCGTTCCACAGGGCAGGTGCCACTACCGAGAAGGCCTGGTTCCCTGTAACCACACTTCTCGCAGGGAGAGAACCGCCAGAAGGCCCTCGGAGCTGGACCTCAGTGTCCGGGGCTACACGATGGGGGTCGAGGGTCAAATGATCTGGGGCAACTTCCACACAACTCTGTAAAGTATAATTACCAGCTGGTGTAGAATCTGGCCAACGGTATGCAACATTTTGTTGGAACAAAAGTGGGGTTGTTATCATTTCTGCTTTTTACTATGTTATGCATTTTGTGTTTTCATAAACTGCCCTGTGCTTCTTGCATGAAGGGTGTTATAGAAATTTAATAAATAAAAATCACAACATCTGCACTGGCGGCCCATCTGCCAGCTTCAAGGTCCTTGCGTTAGGTTACAGAGCCCTGAACAACTTAGGTCCAGGGTACCAGCTGAGCTCTTCTACTCCAGTTCAACCGCCAAAATCATCTGCAGGAGATTTGGTCATTCCTTGAGTTGGCAAGGCTCATTTCACAGCAACAAGAAACCGAACCGTTCACGTCAATGGCCCGGCATTGTGGGATACTCGTGCCCCTCTGATCGTTATATACCTCTCTGTGACCGGGGACCCTTCTGGCTTCTTAGAAATGATAAACCGGCAGCTCAGACCGGCATCCTTCACCATCTGATCCCCCAGGAACTCAGCCAGGCGCTTGGCGGTGCTGATGGAGGTGGATTTTTGCTCCCCATAATCCTCCAGCTTGCGGGACATGGACCGGTTCTCGGAGATAAGCTCAAACAACTCCGAGTCAGGCATATTGGCTGCCTGGAAGAAAGAGAGAAAGGAACGCTTGCATGTGCCAGCCCATTCCCCTCCTGGACCACTTTGGAGGCACGGCAGCTCAGCATCCCATGTTGGCAGCACTAAAAGCTTCTGAAGGCCGCAGGAAGCCTGGGAGATGCCCATGTGTAGACTACAGAAGGGGAGAAGAGGACTTTACAGCAGCAACAGGAACCTCGTCTTCTTTCCAATTGGTGGTTCTGCCCTTAACTGGCCGCCAATTCCCCATTATCTTCATCCCCAAATGCCCAGTGTGGATATATTTGACCATACCGTCCCAGGAAAGCCAGCAGACTCACCTTGGAGCCTCAACCCACCTTGCTGTAGAGCACATCCAGCCAGTAGTCAGCCACTTTGGCGACGGAGGCATAAACCTCTTCCAGAGTGGTGCCTTTCAGGAAGGCCTCAAAGACGGATGACTGGAAGATCTTGACCAGCTGCAGCTCCCCCCGCCGCTTCACCTCAAACCCCTTTAGCTCGGCCAGGGAGCCGTCCTCGTTGAACACGGCGTACCTGGCGTGGAGCAAAATAGTCAGCCTGTGCATGGTTGGCACCTTCCTTCTCCTGTAACACCCCCCCACACCTTTTTACCAGTGGTGTCTGGGACCGATAGGGCAGAAAGCAAGGAGCCCAACAGCAGGTGGCGCCACATCCAACGAGAAGCAGAGACAGCTAAGACTAGTTTTGTCCCCATCCTCCTCCCTGCTGGGTTCTACAAGGGGCAATGCTGAAAGGAAGGAGGAGAAAGCTTGCTACGCCCTGGGGCTGGTTGTAAGTAAAAAAGGCAGGTGGGGGCTGAGTGAGGGTCAGTGCCCACTTTGTCCCAGTGCCTCCACTATCTGTTGCCCTCCAGGTATTTTGGACTATAGTTCCCACGTGGGACTGGCGCCCCCTTTGTCCTAATGGACCAGCCTCCACGGCTTCTTACAAACCAGAAAGGAGGGAGCTCTGAAAATGCCCATCCATTAAGGATCTAGCAGCGATATTTCAAGTCCTGCCATCTTCCAGGTTCAGCTTTGCTGCCTGCCGGTATCCCTGAGCCGAGGAGGAGCTGCCTCCCCAGACCTCACCTTTTCTTCAGCTTCTTGCCCTCTTCCTTGGAGGCGGGGAGAATCATGGCCAAGTATGGGCCGTCCACTTCAAAGAAGATGCTGTTCTCTGAGCGGGAAACGTAGGAGAGCGAGGCCGGGTCCACCAGCTCCTGGTACTGATCGTTCGTAAACCCTTCCTGCAAGTAAGTGACACATATGCTGGGCGCTTCGGCCTTGCAGGCTCATGCTGCACCTCAGAACAATTTAACGGGAGGGCTGGAAGGAAGCTATATATGATGCAATCCCTGCAGGGGGGAAGCTAAATGTCAAACATACCCATGACAAAATCCTGTCAATTCGACTCGCCCCAAAATCCTGCTAAGGATAAAGGTTTGAGGCTCCTCACCTTCACCATGATGTTCAGCATAGCACCTGGATAGGAGATTGTCACTTTGGGCTTCTTGGCGTGGGTTGATTTGATGACAAAGTTTTCCGGGAAGCTGTTTGGAAGCACACACCAGATCCCATCTGTGTCCAGCTCCAGCGGCCTCCTGGGAAACGGGAAAATGGGAGAGGCGTTTCCATATGGTAGCCCAGAGGGCACTCTGCAAAAGCAACCACCTTATGGGGAATGGTTGCAGCAATCGGAGCTTTTCAGTTTAAGAGAAAAATTGAGAAAGATGTAGCGATTTATAAAACTATGCACGGCGAGGAGAGAAAGCAGATAGAGAAACGCTTTTATCCCTCCCGTAACATTAGAACTCGTGGTCATCCGAGGAAGCTTAATGTTGGAAGGTTCGGGACAGATAGAAGAAAAGAGTTTTTCACACAGTGCATAGTTAAACTATGGCCACCAACTTGGATGGCTTTAAAAGAGGTTTGCACAAATCTATGGAGGACTACTGATAACTACTAGTCATGATGGCTATTTGGCTCTGCTTCCATGGTCAGAGACAGCAAATGATTCCTAATACCAATTGCAGGGAACTGCAGGATGGGGAAATGTGTCTCCACCGCCATCGCTCGGACCTCATCACTGAAGTCCAGCTCTAAGGGCCTTCTGGCGGTTCCCTCACTGCAAGAAGTGAGGTTACAGGGAAGCAGGCAGAGGGTCTTCTCGGTAGTGGCTCCCTCCCTGTGGAACACCCTCCCATCAGATGTCAAAGAAATAAACAACTATCTGGCTTTTAGAAGACATCTGAAGGCAGCCCTGTTTAGGGAAGTTTTATAATGTTTGATGTTTTATTGCTTTATTATTATTAATAATATTCTGTGGGGAGCCGTGCAGAGTGGCTGGGGAAACCCAGCCAGATGGGCGGGGTATATATAAATCATCATCATCATCATCATCATCATCATGTGCTTGGGTCCTGCCTGAGCGTTTCCTACAGGCATCTATCAACCACTACGAGAACAGGATGCTGGACTATATGGGCCACTGGCTTGATCAAGCAGGCTCATATGTTCTTATGAAAGCTGATGAAGTTTACAAAAGCAACAGCCTGCAGAGACACACTGTGGGTCTTCATCCCTCGCTCTCTAAGTTGCTTAAGAGACCTGCTTCTTTTTCTGGGCCAAGGCAGTAAGGAGCAGACCATGGGGCGGTGTGCCTTTGAGTCCAGATCCAGACCAGATTCCTTGTGGTTAGAGACAGAAGAGATCCAGAGCTGGACAATTCATCTTTGTGTCATTTTCTTTTCTTTTCTGTGTTTACACATAGCAACCTTCCTCTTAAAGGAGCCCTGGACAACACACCACAACACAACACAACACAACACAACACAACATAACATAACATAACATAACATAACATAACATAACATAACATAACATAAACATAGGAAAAGCACCATCATCCACGAAGGAGCAAACCACCTTTGGGCAACAGGCACACAACATCCAAGCTCAGAATCTCCTCGCCTCCAGCTGCTGCAGCCAGCCACCATTCAACTACTCACCCAATTTGTTCTATCAGCTCCCTGGCCTGTGTGATGATGTTGGCGCCAGTGAAGCAGACGATGCCGGCCATTTCCATGGAGTACCACCGAGCTCTGCGTAGAGGAGAGAACTAGTGAGAACAGGAAGAGCCGCTCTGGGTCAGCAGCTTTGCAAACAAGGCTTGAGCGAACTAATTATTGTAAACTTGGCTTGAGGACTGATCTGCTAAAATTGAGGCCAAGAGTATGAGCTGGGAGGTCTCCTGGTCAAGGAGCTGCAGTATTTATTTATGTGCTTGGGGACTGCTTCCCCCTGCTCACATTGCTTGCCAATCCCACCCCCTCCTTCACACCTCATCCAAGTGCCCCACATCCTCACTGCTCCTCAGTGTCCCTCCAACCCTGCTTCATTCAAACGTCTGCCATTGCTTAAAATCCACCTTTTCTCTTTTGCTCCCCTCCCTGGCTTCATGCAAATCCAGGATTGTGATGCAGAACTACAAATCCTACAGCCGGGGCTGCATGATGATAGCCTTATATTTTTATGTGTATAGGAGGAAATGCTTCATTTAATTGTACTAGGATTTAGTTCTTTGTCTTAATATTGAACATTTAAAGGCCCAGAAACTGCACCAACTGGGAGCCGAGGCAGGGGCAGATTTTAAAAGGGCCATTTAAAGATCCACCAGCAGCCACACTCTTTGGTTCCCCCCTCACCCTTTGCGCATGACGTATCCGTAAAAGGAGTTGAGGATGCACTTGTGTGCCAGCTGCAGGGAGTCGTACAAGATCTCCATGTTCTTGCAGCGCTTCGCTTCCGAGGCGTCACCCGACTCCATGGCAGCAGCCAGCTTCTTCTTCCACACCTGGGAAAGGCAGAGGAAAAAGGGCCTGTGACTCAAGCAAGCCGTGGGCTATTGTCTACCTTTGCTTCAGCTGGTTTCCATCCTCTGTCTTTTCCTTCCACATCCCTTTCCTTGGATGTCTGTCTCCTCCACCCCCTGTAAACCCATGTTGACAAAAGCTTCTGTATATTACAGAAGGCACATGGATTGCATGCCCAGAGCTTTTTGGCTCTGCTTAGTTGCAAATAGAAACATTTTATGTGTATCTAGGTAAAGGTAAAGGGACCCCGACCATTAGGTCCAGTTGTGACCGACTCTGGGGTTGCGGCGCTCATCTTGCTTTATTGGCCGAGGGAGCCGGCATACAGCTTCCGGGTCATGTGGCCAGCATGACTAAGCCGCTTCTGGCAACCCGGGGCAGTGCACGAAAATGCCGTATACCATCCTGCTGGAGCGGTACCTATTTATCTACTTGCACTTTGACGTGCTTTCGAACGGCTAGGTTGGCAGGAGCTGGGACCGAGCAATGGGAGCTCACCCCGTCACAGGGATTCGAACCGCTGACCTTCTGATTGGCAAGTCCTAGGCTCTGTGGTTTAACCTATAGCGCCACCTACGTCCCTTATGTGTATCTAGCAATCAACTAATATACAAGAATTTGTCTGTTAAATCTATGAGTATGATGAAAACTTGATATAAATCAATGCTTTTTTATTAAATTCATTTAAAGTATTTATATACCACTCAATATTCAGAATTTCTATTCAAGCATACTGGCCCCAGGAACCACAGCATCCCCTTTCAGCACCCACCAGCAAGGAGACATCAGCCTGGCTATAAATGCCTGCCTGCATCTCATTGCTTTATGAACGTAAAGATCACCATGAACACCTTTAGAAACGCACCTTTTTGCTACTCTAACGCAAATCTGACAAAATGAAAATAAAAAGCACCTTATGCAGCCCCTTGAACTCGTAGCGGCGGTCACGAAAGGCCCGCACGGTGTCCACATAGAAGGAGTTTTCCCGCTGGCAGATGGTGGTGACACGCTCCTCAACCTTCGTCACGTGGATTTTCTTGTAGGCTTTGCGGCAGTAATCTGGGCAAGAGGTGTGGCAGAGGCGGTTCACTTGCAATTTATTCTGGAACGTTCAACACTTCCCAAACTTATTTCATTTCAAAATGTTTATATGCCACTTGATAGTTTAAAAAACACACACCTCAGTTTGCAAAAATAAGTTTAAAAATTAAAATTTCAGTAAAAAAAATAGCTAAAAACAATGAAAATCAATTAACTGAAAACAGATCAAAACCCATGCCGACATTCTACATGTCTGGATGGGCTGTGCCTAAACAAAAATGTGCCCAGTAGGTAATAAAAAGAGTGTAGCCAAGGCACCCGCCTGACGTCAATAGGCAGGGAGTTCCAAAGTGTTGCTGCTTCCACACCAAAAGACTGATTTCTTACAAATGCAGGAGTATTATGTGGCACCTGTAACAGTGCCAGTTCTGTAGATCAAAGCAGTCGAGTGGGCATAATATATGGGGGTAATGTGACAAACTGTTAAGGTGACAAGCTGTTAAGGGCTTTAAGTACTAATACAGTGGAACCTCGGCTCCCAAACGCCTTGGGAGCCGAACATTCCGGTTCCCGAATAATCGAAAACCGGAAGTGATTGTTCCGGTTTTGAATGTTCTTTGGAAGCTCCTGCAGCCAATTGGAAGCTGCGCCTTGGTTCCCAAACGGTTCTGGGAGTTGAACGGCCTCCCGGAATGGATTAAGTTTGGGAACCAAGGTTCCACTGTAGTAACACCTTCTCTGCTCACCACTAGAAAGAACTCTGGTTTGGGGCTGGCAGCTGACCCCAGACCCCAAGTCCTCTAGCGCTAAAGGGCATAGCAGGGAAAAGGTAGGGGCTGAATCCAAGAAAATAAAAGCTTCGAGACACCCTAAGCCATAACCATGTACAAGCTCTACTGTGGTGCGGAAAAAGGTTTGCTCTCTTATTAGCTCAGAGAAGGAAGACAAAGTCCCTACCAGAGAGGAATGGCAAACCAAGCTGTTGGACTATGCAGAAATGGTAAAACTGATTGGAAAACTCAGGAACCAAGAGGACAAAAACTTTAAAAAAGAATGGGAAATTTTTGTATAATTTATTTAGGAGACCACCGCAAGCAGATGGAAACAATAGCAGGATTTTAATCCCACTTGTAATGCAACAAATACCATGGATAATTTGGATTGATAGAAAATATAGAGTATGGAATAATATGCAGTTGATAATGTTGATAATGTTGATAATAGGAACCATGGAGGGGGTGGGGGGAAGTCGCGAGATTCAAGCCATCTCTATATATGGATATACATTCAAATAAAAATGATTTCAAAAAAGAAGAAGAAAAAGAAGGTTTGCCCTCACCTGCCAAGCGCTTCTTCTCGTATTTCGCTTGCTCCTCCCGGGACAGCTCATGAAACACCCGGGGCGGTCCATCTGGGAAGAGAGGGGGGAACTTCTCCGACTCCAGCTGTTGCTGGATGCGATGGTACTCGCTGCGGCTCGCGGGCACTGCAAGGGGAAAAGAGAAGGGGGGGAGGAAACAACCCAGCTGACAATCACTCCAGACTGCGAGAGAGGGTTTTATACACAGCAGAGGAACCGCGCCAAGTTGCATACGAGTCAGCAGAAGGGAAAAGACTCACTGAATTCTCCTCTCCACTGCCAGGTCATCCGCCGCTGACAGTTGGCGCCTGGTTTGTTGAAGTCGCAGGCGGCGCACGTGGCCTCGTTCACCATCGCCGAGGGCTGAAGGGAGGGAAGCAAAGCAGAGGGGGAACGAATAAAGGCACAAGTACATTTAAATAAATAAAAGTAAGTTTTTAGGCCAGGCAAGGTTGGATCCTGCCTCTAGGAAAGCAGCAGGTAGACCCAGGATGCTTTTGCGGGATTGTTAAGTCTCAATTATTAAATTTCTACACCATCCTTCAGCTGAAGTTCACAGGGCAGTTTAAATATAAAAACAAACGTATGCACCATAACAACTAACAGAAACCCTCAGTTTAAAAGGAAAAGAGGAATGTTTTGGCCTGGTGCCTAAAGATATGTAAGGCAGGTGCCAGGTGAGCCTCCCTGATGTATACTGTGTGTGCCGAAGCCCTGCTGCACCTGTGTTTCGAACTCAAACAGATACTATGGGCAGCAGAGGACAGAGAGTTCTATTCCAGCCCTCCCCTCCTGCGCTGCATATTCCCAAGCAAGAAAAGAGCAACCACCAACCATCTATTCATATGCTCTGGTTATCTCCCGCTTGGACTATTGCAATGCACTCTATGTGGGGCTACCTTTGAAGGTGACTCAAACTACAACTAATCCAGAATGTGGCAGCCATACTGGTGACCGGGAGTGGCCACCGAGACCATATAACACCAGTCCTGAAAGACCTACATTGGCTCCCAGTACGTTTCCAAGCACAATTCAAAGGGTTGGTGCTGACCTTTAAAGCCCTAAATGGCCTCAACCCAGTATACCTGAAGGAGCATCTCCACCCCCATCGTTCAGCCCGGACACTGAGGTCCAGCTCCGAGGGCCTTCTGCCGGTTCCCTCCCTGCGAGATGTGAGGTTACAGGGAACCAGGCAGAGGGCCTTCTCGGTAGTGGTGTCTGCCTTGAGGAATGCCCTCCCATCAGATGTCAAGGAAATAAACAACTATCTGACTTTTAGAAGACATCTGAAGGCAGCCCTGTTTAGGGAAGTTTTTAATGATTGATTTTTTTAAATTTATTTTTAATATTCTGTTCAGAGGCGCACAGAGTGGCTGGGGAAACCCAGCCAGATGGGCAGGGTATAAATGATATGATGATGATGATGATGATAATAATAATAATTATTCAGCAGTCTCTTACTAGGGATAACATTGCAACACTGGCCTTTCCCCTCTATTCCAAGAGATGTGACGATAGACTGCTCTGCCTCCTTTCTTTTAGTAAATGTTTTGTGCCACTGGGGAAGTGGTAATTCTGTACTGATTTGTTCTGGATGTTGTATGTGATGCCAATAAAAGGTTTACTACTACTATCCTTGTTGCTAGAGAGGCAGCAACTCTTTGTGAAGGAGATTGAGGAAGAGGTTGCTTGGAGTGCCTACCCCAAACTGGGAGTCCATTACCGGCACAGGGAAACTTCCGTATATATTGTCTCTTATTAAGAAGACAATGTTGTTGAGCTTTCTTATAGTACGAGTTATAAATCACACTCTGATTCTCCCAAAGAGAAAGACAGCATCCCTCCACCCACCCCAAAAATTCCAAACTGAAATAGCACTCCAAAATCTTAACTGTGCGGCTTGTTATTGTGTCTGATACCATTGTGATTGCAATACTTGTTTTTTAATGCTACTGTGCTTATTGTTAACCACTTTTGAGCTCAACATTGGCCGTTGGAAAAGCGGAATAGAAATATTAAATCAAATCCCTGACCACTGGGCAGTGCTAGTTGGGGCTTTGGGAGTTGGGAGCCCAAGAGCGTCCAGAGGGCTGCAGATTTAAGTCTAAGAGGCCACAATTCTTACAGCAGAGATTTAGACTTTAGTACCCAATGCCAAGGAGCTCAAACTCCTCACTCACCTGAAGCCGGTTGGTTAGGATGATATTCGGGTACATGGCCCCCACATCCAGGTGGTATATCAGAGGACATTCAATCCTGTTGGGGACTTCCTTCAGGGAGTTCAACTTGACTTTGATTTCATCGCAAACCTGTGGTCCAGAGGAAGCAGTGGAAAGCAGGCAAGAGGATAAGGTGGGTTGTTGTTTTTTGCCTAGGAGAGCAATGCTTTACCATGCTCTTCGGAATGCAATAGAGCCCGGCAAAAGAACACCACATGTAAGGTAAGGTAAAGGATCCCTAGATGGTAAAGTGCAGTCAAAGGCGACTATGGGGTTGTGGTGCTCATCTGGCTTTCGGGACGAGGGAGCCAGCGTTTGTCCGCAGGCAGCTTTCCGGGTCATGTGGCCAGCATGACTAAATCGCTTCTGGCGCAACAGGACACCATGACGGAAACCAGAGTGCATGGAAACACAGTTTACCTTCCCACGGCAGTGATACCATTTATCTACTTGCACTGGTGTGCTTTTGAACTGCTAGGTTGGCAGGAGCTGGGAAAGAGCAACGGGAGCTCACCCTGTCGCAGGGATTTGAACCGCCGACCTTCTGATCAGTAAGCCCAAGAGGCTCAGTGGTTTAGACCACAGAGCCACTTGCATCCCTACACCACACATATACCAGGACCGTGCCTTTCGTAGGCCACAAGTGGCCCCCAGGACAGTTCAATGTAGTAAATAGCAGCAGATTGGTGGCCAAGGCTAAGGGGTTGGGGAAGCAAAGGGTTGAAACAGGGGAAAAGAAGGAAGGAACAGCCAAGATAACCTGGGGACCGGGGGGAGCTAGATGCTTAAAATGAACAGAAACTAGAGTGAAGGAGCTGTGTCAGGACAATAACAACTCCATTGCTACTGCTGCCTCCTCCTATGCGGACACTGCTGTTTGGCCTACAAGGTTACCTCCTGGAAGTTGGTCACTTGGTCAAGGGGTATTCCCTCCTCTTCCTCAATGGCGTGGCGCAGAGTCTTCTCCACACGCTGCAAAAGGAAGTCGAAGGCAGCAGGGTTCTAAGAGACACAACCGGGGTGGGAGGGAAGGACATGAGTGCGACAAATTTTCACCAAGGATTCTCCCCAGGCAAAGACAGTGCAGTTGAAATCACCGGGGGAACATGGTGCCACATGGGGCAGGCGGAAACAAATCTGCAAAGGAAGGTCTTATGCTCTTTGTAATCCACAAGATCAGGTCATAGCTCTTCCTCCAGCAGCCTTTGTTGGCCACCAGCTACAGGGAAGTGTGCTCCCTCCCTCTGGAAGATCAGTTGCCGGGAAGAATCACCAGCGGAGGAGTTACTCTTGCACTCAGATTCTTTTGGGCTTCCCAATGGTTGGCCACTGTGAGAACAGGATGCTGGACTAGATGGGCCTGATCCAGCAGGCTCTTCTTGAGTCTCACCTGGAAATGCTGAACCTGGGACCTTCTGCATGCAAAGCAGGTATTCTATCACCAGCCTCATGGGGTCAGACACTTCTCTATTTGAGGGGACAATTTGGACTTTGTTGTAGCTACCTGCTTTATGTCTGGCAAGCACAGGGGCAGGGCGGGGATTTATCCTGGCAACCCCTGCCGCCCCCCATGAGCTTTCAAGAAGTCTCCTTCCAGGGCGGGACTCGTACCATCTTGAAGCGGCAGGGGATGTCACTGCGAAAGACCCCCGACTCCAGGGCCTCCACATGCCCCCCGACATAGGTCTCCGAGTCCAGCACATGCCCATCCTCAGTGAGCTTGTTGAACTCCTGCTCTTGCTTGTTGGGGAAGATGATGTTGGCGTGATAGGCCTGGACCATCAGCAGTGCCTCGCACAGAGTCCCTGAGCCCTTTCGCAGCACCTGCAGGGAGAGAGAGAGAGATGAGGGCTGGGTGGCAAAAGGGAACTTAGAGAGGGGGAATTTGGTGTCTCGCAGGGGAGGGGGAAAATCAAGCCAGAGAGCTTTCAGGTACCTGAAAGTAGGGCTGGGCGATAACAGCTTTTAAACATTGTGGTGTATCGCCAGCCAAAGATATCGATTTGGCGATATCCAGTGGTACCTCGGGTTACAGACGCTTCAGGTTACAGACTCCACTAAACCAGAAATAGTACCTCGGGTTAAGAACTTTGCTTCAGAATGAGAACAGAAATTGCGTGGCAGCGGCAGCAGGAGGCCCCATTAGCTAAAGTGGTACCTCAGGTTAAGGACAGTTTCAGGTTAAGAATGGACCTCCAGAACAAATTAAGTTCTTACCACTGTACCACGATGTTGAAAAAACAAGCTGCATCGGCCTCTGCCTGTGAGGCACCTGGTGAAACTGCCCCAGCTCTCACCTCAGGAACCGAGGTGGTTTGACCCAGGCCCTCATGGGCTCGGACAACGCAGCTTGTTTGCGCAGCTCAGCTGGGGATCGGGAAGGTTCCCACTCTGCATCTGAGTCAGCTCCAGTGATCCTGCCACTCATGGGCGAGTGGGCAGAGCCTCAGGGCTCCTTTAACTGCTCGCTGCAGGGAGTGCCAACCACGCTCCCCTTAGCTGAGCAGTTTCACAGAGCTCACGGGAGCCAGCGCTGGGCTGGGGGCGCCTTTAACTGTTTGGCTGAGGTAAGGGCAGCTGTACACTCCTCAGTTGAGCAGTTCAAAGATGCAGAGGAAGAAAAAGCTGTATTGGTGCCTCGCCGACACAGCTTGTTTCTCCCTCTGCATCGTATGAGGGGCAGTGTGATGGCAGTTTCACTCAGCGGTGTATTGTGTGTGAAACCGCCACCGTTCCTGAGTCCCCTCTGCTAGCAGCGCTGCTGGAAGGAACTCTAGCAGACGCTGCTAGCAGAGGGACTTGGGAGGGGTGGCGATTTCACCCGTGATACACCGCTGAGCGAAGCTGACATCGTGGGCTGTTCCTCATACCGGTCCTGGGCGATATTTTGATATATTGCCCAGGCCAACCTGAAAGACTAAAAAACATCTGTCTGACAGTGGAATCTTGGAACAACCAAGGGGCCACTTATAGTGAGATAATCTACATTAGTACTGAGACCTTCACTGTACTCTTTTTGGTGATTACCAAATACATTTTTGTGCAGACAAGCTTTCTCGGACATGTAGAATGTTGGTGTATCTCTTAATCTGTTTGTAGCTTATTGCTGATTTTATCTGATAAGCGTTTTAAAGAGTTTTTTTTTACTATAATAAACAACAACAACAATTTATTATTTATACCCCGCCCATCTGGCTGGGTTTCCCCAGCCACTCTGGGTGGCTCCCAACAGAATTAAAAGCACAATAAAACATCAGACTTTAAACACTTCCCTAAACAGGGCTGCCTTCAGATGTCTTCTAAAAGTCAGATAGTTGTTTATTTCCTTGACATCTAATGGGTGGGCACCACTACCGAGAAGGCCCTCTTCTGTTTTGCCAATAATTTTATTGTTTTATTCTCTTTGCAAACTGCTTTGGGTTTTTTTTTTTTTTTTTTTTATAAATCAACTGGTGTTTAAATTTTACAAAATAAGGAAGCAACTGAGCCTTGGGATCCACTCTACTCACTTCATCGGGCTCCATGGGGATGATGGTGCACAAAGCGAAGATGAAAGGGTGGACGTATTTCATGTACATGTAATAAGTAGCAACAGCGTCGGACACTGAGTAGGTGGCCAGAGTCTGGAGGAAAGAAGGAAGCAGCATGGAAGCATTTTGCAACTTGCCATCTGAGCGCAGGGAGAACATCAGCAGGCGCTGTAAGTTCAACGCGGCCTCCTCCCCAAGCAAGGAAAAGGTCTGCATGTTGCTTACATGCAAATATTCATTTAAGCAGCTTGATTTATATGGGGAGTGCTGACTGAAAAAAGGATCATTGGCTGCATGTAAAAGTTAACAATTAAAAAAACAGCAACAATGGAAAATGGTCTGTGCTGAAAGCCAATTTGATAGCACAATTATTACTATCCTTTTAAGAAGCTGTATCCACTGGTGATCAAGCTTTTGGGCCAGTGAGTCACAAATCAAGTTCAAATTACGATACAGTGGCTACACTCCACTGACAGCTTTTCTAGCTCTTGGTGTGATCTTGCCTTTAGCCTAGAAAGCCAGGGAGCAGAATGTCAAGAGAGACAGGCAAGCTACACGGCTATGCCCTAGCCAGGCCTACAGGTCTCTAAGTGCTTGTCCAGATGCCCAACTATCCCTTGCTGGCCTGTGCAATGCATGTTGGCTGATGGTGGTTTAATCATTTAGAGGCACTTGACATTCTACCATGTAACAAAAACTGATTGTGGAGAGAAGATTGCCCTAAAGGAATAGCTCCCTAAATGCAAAGATCTAGCATTCTGCACCTAGAAAGCCATGATTCTCCGTGTGGAGCACATAAACCCTCTAAATTGCTCTGGAGTATCACATGCACAAAGGCAGATGGGGCTGGAATTGAGAGCAAGCCTTGAACACCAGAAACCTCCCTTAGAGCTTCTCCAATTCCTAAGTCTACAGCAAAAATTTCTCTCTCTCTCTCTCTCTGGTTGTCAAACTATTAGCATTTTATTTTACAGCGCAAGCCAAATTGCTCTAGATTCTGCAGGGATGCCAGAGTGCACTGCATCAAATGTTACATTTGCAACCACAGCTGCACAATACCTATACATGTTATCCCATCCTCCTGGATGTTGGAGGGTGAATTCTGGCCAGGGCCTCATAGGGGCACAGCAGGCCAAGGGAACTCCTTCCAGTACCCCTTCTCTTTTACCTCTGCCGTTAATTGTTGGGAATCCGCCATGGCTGATCCCAGTTGAAAACACACGACAGAATCGCACAGGGGTAACCGAAGTACCTGAGGTTCCTCAGTAGCCATCCGGCACATCTCTTCAGGATCCAGCTCCACGGGGTCGTAGCCCAGCTTCGCTTTGGCTGCCGCTTTCAAGTTATGGCTTCCCACTGGGAGGTAACTGTCTCTCTTAACCCACCTGCCAACAGAAGCCACAGCACTGGTTGCTGAATCGGGAGAGGCAGTCCAGTTTACAAGGAGCAGGGCAGAAGTATTATGAGACAGAGTCAACATAAGCTTACTTTGGAATACAAGTCAAAGGCTAGGGCCACTTCCTATATATCCAGGGAACCTTCTGTCCTGCTCCAACTGAAATGTCTACTGAAGAACCTTGGCATGCTTTTTGTTTGCTGTAGGTGCTTCTTGGGCGTGTTGATAGTTCGTTACACCTTACCGTGACCCTGTCTGATGTGAAAAGTTCCCTGCGTAGAGGGATTGGTTGTTAAACCACTCTGGGAACTGAAGCTCTGAGGGGAATAGGATCTGCTAACCTTAACAAACTACCGTTCCCAGGGTTTTTTTTGTGTGTGTGTGTGTGTGTGTGTGTGTGTGTAGCCATGGCTGCTTAAAGCTGTATCTTAACACAACATGATGTCTAGTTGGGATTGTGTCAAATGAAATGGTAGAGGCTTCTTTTCAAAGAGTATTATTTATTTATTTATTGAAAAAGTACAACTGAAGCGCTTGGTTCCTGTTTTCTCCCTGGCGCACCCCAGCCAAAGGAAAACAAAAGGAGAAGACAACTCACGAAATAGAAAGGATTGTGTCTAATGTGATCCGTACTGTTCTGGGCAGATCAGCATTGGACAAAGGGTAAAGGTAAAGGGACAGGGACCCCTGACCATTAGGTCCAGTCATGGCCGACTCTGGGGTTGAGACGCTCATCTCACTTTATTGGCCGAGGGAGCCGGCGTACAGCTTCTGGGTCATGTGGCCAGCATGACTAAGCCGCATCTGGCGAACCAGAGCAGCGCACGGAAATGCCTTGTACCTTCCCGCCGGAGCGGTACCTATTCATCTACTTGCACTTTGACATGCTTTCGAACTGCTAGGTTGGCAGGAGCAGGGACCGAGCAATGGGAGCTAACCCTGTCGTGGGGATTCGAACCGCCGACCTTCTGATCAGCAAGTCCTAGGCTCTGTGGTTTAACCCACAGTGCCACCCGCGTCCCCCAGACAAAGGGTACAAGTGTAGCAATGAAGCATCCTTTGCTTTTGTACGCATGTTAATCAGAAATGAGGGACGGTCATGCAATATTAACTGCCGGACAGTGGGGAAAAAAACATATACAGTGTTGCCATCCTTCCTGACTCTGTCAGGAACTACTGAGTGACAAATGGAAGACCCCAAAAGCAGAACAGCAGCACTCTTAGCAAATTGCTTTCCCCAGGATTCTTTGGAGGAGGTTCTTCGAAGAAGGCAAAGGTTCTTCGAAGTGGCATGACATCGCTTTAAATATAGAGTGCGGATGGGGCAACAGTCAAAAGCATGGTGCAGCGAGGTGCCAAATACAAATTGTTTTCTCTGGGTGTGCCATAAAGGCTGGGCCCTTTCCCACCTCCATCAGACTAAGCCCCAAGAAAGAGATTGGTGAGCAGGGCTAGGCATCATGTACCTGAGACAATCCATGTGGATGCACGAAGGAGCTTTGTATTCCCCCTGGCTGTCCTTTTGGAATCCGATCTCCTGCTGCATATTCATCCCGTGAGCTGCTGCTCTGGTTTCCACAAAGGGCCTGGAGACAGATAAAGCAAAATAAGCCAGGGAGCTTCTACAGATCTCACTATTTAGGCATTGCAACAAAAAATTCCTGCAGCTGGTCATTGCAGGGGGAGGGCAGGTTAGCAAGCAAGTTTGCTGGCCAGCTCGGTTCCCCAGAAGGTAAAGCATGGTTTCCCCATTAAAATGAAAATAACCCAATATAATTTTTAAACATTTAAAAAGCTGGACACCCACAAGGCTCAAGAACCGAGTTCGCTCAATTCTTACCAGTCAAAGAAGTCTCCGTTGTATGTCACCATGATGGTTGGCTTGGTCTCCTGAACATGTTCAAACCACCTCTGGATGAGGTGGGCCTGATTTTAAAACAAGAGGAGGGAAAACAAATTTAAAAGGTCATTTATTGTCAATGGTCCAGATGCTTGTTGTTGTTGTTGTTAATTAGATGCGCATACTTCCCTTCATCTGTAGCTCATAGGGCAGTTCACAACATAAAATTACAATATAAAAATCACAAAATACCTAGTAAAAATATGAACAACAACAAACCAATAATCCCCTCTCCTGCTAGGTTCTTATGATGACCAGCTTTTCTGCCAGGGAACCAAAGGTACCATGTGTGTCCACCAAACACCACCTCTCACATTCTGCAATCATTGGGAAAGGTGCATTTATCTGCATGGTGGTTTGTTCAAATTTCCAAATTATCTAGTCTGGTGACCGGAGAGGGTAAAATAATGGGATGGGGAGACCAGGGAGCAGTATATATAGAACCCCCCTTTTCTATATTTATTTACAGCATTTGTGTACCCTGCTCTTCTGCCAAAAGAAGAAGAAAAGGGCTCCCTGAGTGGTTTACACACAAAACAAGATAGTCTTTGCCTTGAGGCTTACAAGCAAAACGAAGGCTATCCAGAACACACTCATGTCGCTAAAGGTAACAAACGGGACCTGCAACGTGTGGCCAAAACCCTCTGACTTCAATGGAATTCCGCGATTTCACTGTATTGTGATTTTAAGGGGAAACTGGCCTTCAAAATTAAGCCTACCTACCTCATCTGGTTCATTAAAGACACAGAAAGGCCCCTCATACTCCGGTTTGGGAGTAAACTCAAAATCTTCAATATCCTCTGAAACGATCTCTCTGTTTGTGATCAAGTAACCCTGGGAAGAAAGAAGCGAAAGGGAAATTTTGCTTAACTGAAGGAACAAAGAGTAAACCAACGTTACCTTATCAGTTCTCACTAAGATGTTCAGAGTAGGAAATCCTTACTATGAAAACAAAACCCAGGGTAGACTCTCTCTCCACCCCACCACAAGCACCTACCCAATCCACCTCCTGTTCTATGCTTCAATTGGGAGCCAGAAGTTCAGGGCCGCCTGCTGTTCCAAACTCTTCCATTTCTATGGCTTAAGGGGGGTATTTATTCTGGCTTGTTCTGCAACCCCACTAGTCATTGAGGCGGCTGCCCTGATTTACCTGGCCATCAATCATGTAGGAGATCATCATGATCTGGTCCGTTTCTGCATCAGGAAACTTTAAAGGGAGTTTGGTGGTCTCGATGTCAAAGGCCAGGACGACAGGATCCTAGGAAGAATTGGAATTTCCAAGTCACTACCAGATGCTGGGCTCCACTCAGGGCAATACATCAATAACATCTCTTCATCAACAAGAGGGATGCAGGAACCTCTGGCCCTCCAGATCTTGTTGGACTCCAGCTTCCATCATCCTTAGCTAGCGTGGCCAAGAGGGATAATGGGAGTTGTAGTCCAATAAGCAGCTGGAAGGCCACAGGTTCTCCACCCTTGATCTGCAAAATCCACTTCCTGCAAGTGCACCTGGCCCATGCTAGAGGCGCTAGAGACATTTGGGCCCACAGGCTTTGGGATGCTGTAGAGCTTGGACCACTTATCAACCCCATCTCCAACTCCTTGAAAGATTCCATCAACGGTGTCTCTGAAATTTTTTACATATCACTTGGGAAGACAGCCGAACTAATGCCAGTGTACTGGAAGAAGCAAAGATCACCGGTGTCGAAGCAATGATTCTTCAACATCAACTTCGTTGGACTGGTCATGTTGTTCGGATGCATGATTATCGTCTTCCAAAGCAACTACTCTATTCCAAACTTAAAAATGTGAAATGTAATGCTGGTGGTCAACAAAAGAGGTTTAAAGACTCTCTCAAGGCAAATCTAAAAAAAATGTAGTATAAACACTGAAAATTGGGAAACACTGGCCTGTGAGTGCTCCAGTTGGAGAACAGCCTTTATCAAAGGTGTAATAGACTTTGAAGACGCTCGAACTCAGGACGAAAGGGAGAAACAAACTAAGAGGAAGGCACGCTTGACAAACCCTCACTGTGATCAACTCCTGCCCAGAAACCTATGTCCCTCCCCACTGTGGAAGGACGTGTGGATCCAGAATTAACCTCCAGAGTCACTTGCGGACTCACTGTTAAAACCGTGTTTATGGAAGACAATCTTACTCGGCTACGAGTGATTGCCAAAGAAGAAGAGCCCGGGACTGGCAGTTTTTTCCAGCTTGAGGGCCACATGCCTTTGTGGGTAACTTTCTGAGGGCCAAATGCTAACAGCGGGTTGGGTCAGAGGTGTGGCCCGTGGAGAGTCCTGAGGGGCAAAACAGATAAACTAGGGAGGGCCTCATTCTGCCCTTAGGCCTCAGGTTCCCCACCCAGACTGTAGACTCACACAGCACCCAGGAATCCTGAAGACATTTGGCTATTGGTGACAGATGCAGCATAATAAACCAAAACAAAGCTGGCAATTGAAGGAAACACACACACACACACAGGTGCTGAGACAGGAGCTCTGCCCCACAGGAATACTCACTGGCCGTTCAACCAGGTCGTCTCGGCGGGTGATTTCAGGAGGGAAGCTGCTGCCTCGGTAGCGGACATTGTACCAGTGAGCCTGTCATGGGAGGAGAGGGACCGGGAGAGTCACGCCAAGGTAGGGTCCACAGCCAGTAGCAAAGGCTCAACCCCTACCTGCCACAATTAAAAATCTGGAAATGCATTTTTAGAACTTTTGACACAATGCTTTTGTATCTAGCTGTTCGGGAATCAAGGTAGGAAAGAAGGCAGGTCTCCCCCAGTTGCCGCTCACCACGTGGATCTTCAGATCAATCGACAGGCGGATGTGGTAGGGGACGTCGTACTCCCGCATGTCCACTATGTTGTCCATCTGGTCAGCAGTCTTCTTGGAGGGAGCCTCTTCCTTGCTGGACAGGCTGTTCCCAGCAAGGGCACTGCAAAGGAGAAGGAGCTGGTTTAGATTATCAGGACTACCTGCACACAGGATTGACAGGCAAGTGAAGTATTGTTCGGCAACTGTAAATGGCTTAGAAGCCATTTTGGCATATCAGCGGTATAATTATGATGATGATTACTACTACTGATAGTTGCAGCAGTGCAGGAGCCGACTCTCTGGGGCTTCTTTCCCCATCACTCAGAAATGTGCATAAACCACATTTAAGGCCCATGATCTGGTTCTTCCAGTCTCCCACTTGGATGCAGAAATCTTCTTTATGGAGCCTCCAGATGTTTGGCTCTGTAAGCTTTGTGGCTTGCTTGATGGGAGAGCCGAAGGATGAGAGATCATCAGAGGAAAGCAGCCCTATTGGCTTGGCAGCAACGAGTCTGGGCAGAGCCTGGAAGAAATGTTTGAGGCTTGCTGGGGACACTCCCAGCTCATGGACCAGTAACTAGGGCAGCAGATCACCTGTCTGGGTTGCACCAGGATAATGCCTTGCAAGTCCAAACACACACACCTCATTTCTAATAAGCCAGAAACTCTGTGAGGAGGAAGCAATAGAGCAGGGATAGGGAACTGCATCTGTCTGTAGCCCAGAGATGGAAGGAAGAAACAACCCTGACTAGAGAAGAATGGCAAACCAAGTTGATGGATTATGCCGAAATGGCAAAATTAACTGGGAAGCTCAGAAATCAAGAAGACAAGAAATTTAGTAAGGAATGGGAAAAGTTTATAATTTACATACGAGACCACTGTAAGCAGGTTAAAACATTAGCAGGATTTTAACCACACTTGTAAAGTAACAGAAAGTATGGGTAATTTAGGACGATAAAAATTTGGATAATTTTTTTCACAGAGAGCCAGTGTGGTGTAGTGGTTAAGAGCGGTAAACTCATAATCTGGTGAACTGGGTTCGCTTCCCTGCTCTTCCACATGCAGCTGCTGGGTGACTTTGGGCTAGTCACACTTCTCTGAAATCTCTCAGCCTCACTCACCTCACAGAGTATTTGTAGTGGGGGAGGAAGGGAAAGGAGATGGTTAGTCGCTTTGAGACTCCTTCGGGTAGTGATAAAGCGGGATATCAAATCCAAACTCTTCTAAATATTGATATCCAGTTGTAAGTATTATCATTAGGACCCATGGAAAGGATGGGGGGGGGGGGGAAGTCAGAAGATTCAGAGTAATCTTGGTATTTTGACTTTGAATTGTTTGTATTTTGTTTATTTTATTTAAAATCAAATATTTTTTTCACAGGGAACTGCATCTGTTCGCGGTGGGCCTTGTCTCCCCCACCTGTCTACCACAAGTCATCACAATGATGTCAGGCAACCTGCATTTACCCATGCATTTAAGTCAAACCATGCCAGCAAAAGCACAACACTTTAGAAGCCCCAGTGATCAGCAGTGCCTGCAAAGCCCCTTTTGGACCAGGCATGTCTTTATCCGCTCCATTACTGATGTCATATAGGACCTCAGATGTAAGGCATGTGGCTGTGCTTTGGCCAAAGCAGTTTGGCGGGCCAAATGGGGAGACCTGGCGGGCACAATCTGGCCCACAGTATGGAGGTTCTCCATCACTGCAAGACAGCTCAAATGGGTCCTTTTGACTCAGTCCAAATGAAAATGACAGTGGGCCTAAGGCAGCTCCTCTACCTGGTCAGCATAGCGGTGTAAGTGTCCATCGCTTGGTCCCGTTCCCTGTTTTTCTTCACAGCAGGTGTGATCTCCTTGCGCACCTTTACCAGGTCATCCACCGTGTTGAAAGAAAGCTTGAGGTAGGTCCGCTTCAGGCCGACCAGGTGATTTGGCTGAAAGGAAAAGAGAGAGACCATTAAAAGAAGGCAAGCTTTAAAGAAGAATTCATTTAAGAGATGTGTGTGGACTAGTGGGGGGAGGAAGTAAAGATGAAGCAAAATAATACCAACTGAAGACTAGAGGGGTGATTACCATTAATTAATTGTCTTAAAGGTAAAGGTACCCCTGCCCGTACGGGCCAGTCGTGTCTGACTCTAGGGTGGTGTGCCCATCTCATTTAAGAGGCCGGGGGCCAGCGCTGTCCGGAGACACTTCCGGGTCACGTGGCCAGCGTGACAAAGCTGCATCTGGCGAGCCAGCGCAGCACACGGAAACACCGTATACCTTCCCACCAGTAAGCGGTCCCTATTTATCTACTTGCACCGGGGGTGCTTTCGAACTGTTAGGTTGGCAGGCGCTGGGACCGAGCAACGGGAGCGCACTCCGCCGCGGGAATTCGACCGCCGACCTTTCGATCGGCAAGTCCTAGGCACTGAGGCTTTTACCCACAGCGCCACCCGCGTCCCAATTAATTGTCTTACATACACACAAATTTCAAGGTGATGTACAAATAGCAAAGAAAAAAAGGGGGAAACGAAAAACTATTTGCCTGGTGCTGAACGATGTCAGCACAATGTTGGAGTCACACTTAGAAAGGGGAAGCTTGTAGACCACAGATTTTTGGAACCCTTTCACCCCTCCTCTCCCCCCCCCCAATAATTTTTTATTGAGTTTTTAATAATTTTATACGTATAAAACATAACCGTTTCAAACATTAAAATACAAGGTTCTTTTGAACCTTTGGACCTCCTTCCCTCCCTCCATGGGTTCCATGTATCCATTTGTTATATAACCACAATTATCATAAATAATTCCACATTACAAGTGTTATTACATCCCTGTTTACAGGGGTAAATTACATGTTTCAATAAATTACGTATTTACTCCAGTCTTTAGAAAATGCTTGCATCTTCCTGGTTTCGGATCTTCCCTGTCAGTTTTGCCATCTCTGCATACTCCATCAGTTCACCCCTCCTTTCCTAAATGCTTGGGCAACTAAAACATTTACAGCCGTATCAGCAAAGGCATTTCTCACCAGGTCCAAGTCCTCTTTGGGTACAGTGTCCAGTTTTGCTATTTTGCCCTGGAACTTCTTGGAAAGGAAGGACGACACTTCTCGGTCACAACCCTGAAGAGACAACCAGGCATCAGCGACGCTAAGAAGAGAGGCCACAGGCCCAAACTCCACACAATCATAATTATTTCCACACGCTCTATCCTCAGGGAACAGTTGCCACGTAGTATAGTCTAAACAATGGTTATAAGCTGGATTTTTTTACCCTACCTTCACCATAAGGTCCTAGAATTATAGCATCAGAATCAGTTAAAACAATTCACAGCTAGAAGACTGGAGGGGATCCTATATCTGTCTACCAGGTGTCAAAGGTTAGCCTTGTACACTGTGGAGGAATTTAGGCCAATGGAAGGGGTCCACTCAAATCAAGTGGGAAGCTTTGCCTTGCTGGGCCTCCCTGTTGATCTGAGAATGCAACTAAAATGTGCCCAACAATCTCCTGAAATTGGACATTGCAGTAGTGCTAGGCAAGCTTCAAAGAAGACACCCATTGCTGATTATTATTACTTATTTCATTTATACCCTAGCAGTCCTCCTGAAAGAGCAAACACATCCATAGTCTTTCTTTCTTTATTTTTTTATGGTTTAAAAACATGCTATCAGCCAGTTATCTTAGGGCTGCCAGGAACAGTGCATGTCAGCCATCAAATGCCGGGGGGGGGGAGACAGGACATGGATGTTTTTAATCTCCTCCTGGACATCTACAACAAGGGAAGCAAACACACTTCAGCAGGAAGGGCATTCCTCAAATGGGGAACTACCACCGAGAAGTCCTTGGATGCGTCTCTTCCGACGTTCCTTGGACGTGACCCCGCTGTTTCCCCAAGAGGGAAACTTCCAGTCCCTCCGCACCGCCTTAAACGCCTCTATCAATGTGCATCCCCTTTTTCTAAACTGAAAAGCCCCCAATACTGCAACTTATTCAGAAGTCATGTGTTAAGCCCTGTGATGTCTTAACGCCAGCTAGGCAGCCCCCGGGTGATGGCACCGGCAACAAGGCCTCACCTGCCCAACAAGATGGTTGATATTGGGATATTTTTAGGTATTTGGGTCCCAACCCATTTAGGACCTTATATGCTAGTATGAGCCCTTGAATTGGGCTCAGAGGCTCACCAGCAGCTAAGCTTCTCATTGAGAGCCCTTCATTTCCAAGGAACCCCTTCAGTGTTAAATCACAAACCAAGCATAGTGGTCATGAAATCAGAGCTTTTTAGCCTGCCTCATCCCTCCTCCTTCCTTGTATGGCATGCTTAGAGCTAAAGCATTTCAAATGGTGGAAGGGTTCATTCAAGAATTGCAATTTCAGGTACAAGTCTCTGGGATGTCTATACTAACCTTTTGGGTTGCAATGTAGAAGTATGGCCTATAGGGCAGAGCCACCTAGGAAACAAACAAAAAATAGTGAGCCCCACGCAATCATACATTACGAAGGCAGGGAGGAAAATGTACTGAAAAGTTTTCTGGTGCTTAACTTTTCTGTGGAAGATTTTCAATTTTTTAAGTTCAGTAGCAACAATGAATTGTAAGTACAACATCAGGCTCAGCTGACAGCTTAGCTTTGTTTACGAATAGAAGTTAAATAAATAGGCCAAATTAGATCACTCTCTGGGTTCTGGGCTCACGAAGACATAGTATGAAAACCACTGCTCTGCAGACTCCCACATCGAAAGGGAGGCGAGAAGCTTGATTTGGCGTACGTTAAAATGTCCGTCCCCCCCGCTCCCTCCTCAAATTTCCAGTAGGCTCTTAATGTGGTCTGCCATTAATTGGTCTCACACTGCTCTGCTGAACTCACCTTAAACCTGCTTCCGTCCTCCTGTATGAAATAGTAATCCACAGCGCTGACCAAACGTTTATCCTCATCTAACACCTCCGTCTAAATCAGACAAGGGCAGCAAGATCAATCAAACAGACAGACAATGCCATTTCCTCAACATAGGACTCTTCATTTTACGTCTATATTGTTGTCCGACTCCTTACTTGTACTAATCTGCGACTACCAATAATAGCAATGTTTCACCTTGGAGCAGGATTCTCAGTGTCCTGGAATCACATCGTTTCTTGAAAAAGAAATTTTCATTTTAATTTCATGTTGTTGTCCCTTTATATCGTTTCAGGACTCAATTTAAGCGAAGAGTTACATCAGCCATGAGTTTATTCACACTTACCTTTTGCTCCGCTCTATGTCTAAGTGTTTTCATTTGCCCTGAACTTTCCCTGCAAAAACCCACTCTTTAAAGTTCAATCAGAGGAAACATCAATTCACGTTTTTCATGAATTTAACATTTGCTCTGATTGAGCTTTAAAGAGCGAGTTTTCATGAGGAAAAGTCTGGAGGGGAAAAAAAGGGTGCTCAGACATGAAGCTTTAAATTGCGGGCCACACCTGGAAAGAATGGAGGAAAAGTAACCACGGATAAGCCGTATAAAACTTTAATTGTGTGAAGTACTAAGCTGCCTGTGTGGTGAAATGAAGGCTCCAGGCTGTTTAGGTTGACATTGAGAAATTCTTGAGTAACATTAAGGGCAATCTGGGGTTTGTTGCATCATACAGTGTATTACTGTGATGTCACCCTGACAGGACAAGTGAGTGGGGCTAAGCATAGTCATGCAATGAACCTTATTAGTAGATTTTTCAACTGGGGCAGTAAAATCAAATGTCATTTTCTGTCCCTATCTTAGCCAACTGCAGACAACATTCATTCTCCATACTGAACCTTCCAATGACGCCGTCTTTGGAATGGCCTGCTCTTAATTCAATTTCTCACACCTCCCTCCATGGCAACCACAGAAATAAACTAATTTAAGCATGCTATTGTTATTTCATTTCTTACAAGGAACTGAAGGTGGCATCTATGGCTCTCCCTGTCCCCTTTTATCACCAGAACAGCCGAGAAGGCATTTGAACCCTGGTCTCTCAGGTCCTAGCCCAATACTCTAGCTGCTGCTGCTGCTGCTGCACACAGGCTCTTTAGCAAAACAATCACGTATGAGCTTTACACATGAGATGTTAAAGGAAAACGTGCCGGTACCCACAGGGTGCATGTTGATCAACCATCCTGTCCTTTCGCCTGGTTCTTTCATCCTCTCAAACCCGAATTGCGCATCGATCTTGTCAGTCCACTGGGTGCGCTCCAAACGCTTGAGGGCAGAAAACGAGGCGCTATCATCCCTGTGGCAAGAGAAGGGAAGAAACATCAGCACCACATAAAACAGAAGCTGGAGCAAACACTGAGAACAGTGAAAAGAAAAAAAACTTTTGCTACACAGCTTACCGAAGTGGTTGTAGCCAGGGACATAAGTGGGTTCCCCATGACTCAACTTTCAAATAAAAAAAGGAAAAACAGGCTTCTAGTCCTAAAGGCTGCAAAAATATGTTTGAATACCCCATAAGCTAGAAGCAAATAGATTTACTAGTGGTTGGAGATAAAAATACTTTATTCTCCAACTAGCGTAAATAACTGTATTTTATAATGTAAAATTGGCGTGGGAATTACTCACGCTTACTTAATTTACCTTATTACTGATTTTCACAAGCTGTTCTGAGCTTTTTCAGATAAAGCAAGACACAAAATGCTTCAAATAAATACATTTAATGAAAAATAAAAACTGATCACCCATGGCAACAAAAAACAGGTTGTAGGACCAAGAGCCGAAAAATTTCAAGGGTGAGGGAAATTCAATCTGTACATGTTCTCTGTACACACTTTTGTGTGTGTTTATTTTACAGGCTGGTGTTTACTTCAGCTCTAGGTACTATAGGAAAAACCCATTGCAGGCATCCGAGACGCCTTCATTTGTTGACAAAAATGGCAGGTGCTCTTTGACATTATTTTATTTAGTTAATAGACTTTTAAAACCACTTTTTAGGCAAAAATGCCTTCCAAGGCAGTTTGCAGCCATATACAGCACAAACCCATTAAAAATACAGCAAATAATTAAACATTTAAAATATCCATTTCTAACCAAGGTATACAGTAACATACTACAAAATAAACGGGGGGGGGGGGAGCTTAAAAATAACGCCCACCTTGCATATTTTAATTATTCCCAAAGCCCATAAAAATCTTGTTTAAGGTAAAAACATTCCTGTTCTCCTAGGCCTTTGGCTAATTAAATAATATATGGCCCTTTAAACTGTATGTGGGGGTTTATTGGTTTGTTTTGTTACTACGTTATGCTTGTTTTGTTACTACGTTGTGTTTTTATATTGAAAACCACTCTGGGATCTTCGGATGAAGGGCAGTATAGAAATATAATAATAATATACAGAAATTAATTAAATTAGCGTGCAATGGGGCTTGTCTGATCCCACTTGGGATCGATGGGAGTGAGGCACTATGGAAAAGGTTCTGGCCTATAGCTCCTTCTAGTAGTTAAGGAGATCCAATCTGGGATACATTTTCAGGTTCATATACCCAGATTATTATTATTATGAGGTTACAGGGAACCAGGCAGAGGGCCTTCTCGGTAGTGGTGCCCACCCTGTGAAACGCCCTCCCATCAGATGTCAACTATCTGAAATAAACAACTATCAGAAATAAACAACTATCTGACTTTTAGAAGACATTTGAAGGCAGCCCTGTTTAGGGAAGTTTGTAAAGTTTGATGTTTTATTGTGTTTTTAATATTCTGTTGGGAGCCGCCCAGAGTGGCTGGGTAACCCAGTCAGATATGTGGGGTGTAAATAAAATAAAATAAAATACAAATTGTATTTATACCCTGCCCATCTGGCTAGGTTTCCCCTGTCACTCTGGGGAATTTAATTTTATTATTATTATTAATTGAATTTATATACCGCCCTGTACCCGGAGGTCTCAGGGCAGTTATTTTCCATGTTCTTACACAAATGCCAATCCCTTTCCCAAGAAATACACTATGAGTATATCCGGGTTCCTGTGACCGTGAATGCACTCTGCACATGTACAGAGGATCCACAAATGCCAATCCCTTCCCCGACGGATTCGGAAGAAATGCACTCTGCACAAGTTCAGGGGCAACCCTGCACTTGCGGCGAATGCACTCTGCACATGCTCAGGTGCTCCCCACCCGCCCATAAAAGCCCCAATTCCTGCCAAATGACACTCTGTACATGTTCTGAGGGGGCCCCTCCGCGCCCCTTTCCTCACCGCGGCGGCGCCTCTCCCTCGCCGCCTTCTGCGGGGGCCTCCGTTCCCCACCGGCGACGCCGCCCGCCGCCTCTCCAATACGCCATCCCGGCCAGACTGAGTTTCGCGCGCTCTCAGAAACCGCGCGAGATTCCCCGTTCCCGCGAGCGAGCAAACAAGCGGCGCGACCCGCTGTCATCCGAGAGCCGCCGCCAATCATGGTTCCGCCAGTGGGACCGCCCCTATCCTCCCGCAGCCAGTAGGAGAAGAGGAATCCACCCTGAGGAGAAAAGAAAGAAAGAAGTGGCTCCGCCTTCCCGCTCGCTGTCAAAGTCTCCTCACAAGCAAGGCTAGCTCCGCCCCTACGCGCACCACCCGGCTCCTTATCCCTCTTTTCATTGGGTAATTTTTTTCGCCTCAGCTAACCGTCCCGCCCACATTCGCGTCCGGCTCCGCCCCCCCAGGCGCAAAAGTTTAGGACTCTTGTGTGTGACTGTTTCGCCTGCTTTCTACGCCACGCCCACTTATTGTGTCGTAATGCCCGCCCTCTCCCCTCTGATTGGCTCATTTCGGGGGTCGATACCGCTGCGTGGGCGTGGCTAGCCCAGCTTCTCGGCGGCAGCCGCTGAAGCGCATGCGCAGTGGACCTCCCGGAGCGCTTTTTTCTTTGCTCCTCCGTCCGGCTCGTCTGCGCGATGTCTCCGGCGCTTTCCAAGCCCGAATCGGGGCCGCTGCCCCAGAAGCTGCTGGCGCGCTACTTGCTCCTGCTGCGCCTCTACCCGGTGCTCACGAAAGCCGTCTCCAGGTGCGTGGGCTGCGAACCTCGGCATGCTTTTACTCGGGAGTAAGAACCCCACTCAACTCAATGGGATTTACTCCCGAGTAAACGTGTTCTGGAAACAACTGTTGCGGTTCAACTAAGTTCTACTTGAAGGAGACCCGTTGGAATGAACGAAACTTAGTGATGTCCATTCACTTCAATAGGTCTACTCTGAGTAGGGCTGACATTGGATCCAATCCCCGGAAACTGCATTTGCTGCGGAGAAATACCTATTTAAGTCTGTAGGGCTTACTCCCGAGTAAGCATTCAGTCAGGTGGCTGCCCAGGAACAGCCTCCTGTTACCTTAAAACTTAATTTCTTAGGAAGAAAGTCCCATTGAACTTAGTTGGGGCTTACTCCAGAGAAAGCATTTCAGAAGCCGGGTAGTCCTGTTTTAGAATCATGCAGTCTTAACTTATGCGGAGCAGGACCCCATGGCATTCAGCAGGACTTACTTCTGAGTAGCCACTGTGAATCACTAATCTTGGGATCCTAGGCATGCAAGTTCTGTTGAACTCAGTGGAAATCCATTCTAAGCAAAGCAGGTTTTCACTGGAAATCCATTCTACGCAAACTAGTTTTGTCTGTCCGTTTTTTAAGAATCTTCTTTTGCTTTTTGAAATACATGTTATTAGTTTGCTAAAATGCATGGCAGCGCTGGTGGAGGGTGATGGGAGTTGTAGCATTTCAACAGCACCAGTTTGGAGGAAGGTGGCTTAATTCTTCTGTTTGCAGAGATGGGCCAGGGCACTGTATCATTTTCTTGCAAGGAATCTCCTGACTTCCTAGAACTGAGCGCTGGTTGTCACTCTCCTATGTCAAACTATTTTATCTTCTTACACTTATATGCTGCCCTTTGCCCCCAGAGCTTGTTTTGTGTTATTGCTGTTGCCAGCGGTCAGTGTGTTTATTTCGTTCATCACCTCCTTGCGACACCCTTGCAAGGAAGGATAGGTTGAGAGCGATTGGCCTGAGGTCGCCCAGTGGCTGGGCGGGGATTTGAAGCTGGTCCTCACCTCCAGACCTAGGCCACATTCACACTGTACGTTTAAAGCTCAACTGTACCACTTTTAATAGTCCTGGTGATTAAAGAATCGCGGGAACTGTAGTTCTGAATGCTGAGATGTCACCTCTGCTGGGTTTTTTGGTTGGGCATGTAAAGTCTGCAAGCCAGCTTTAATTTGCATTAAAAGGTTCCATCCCAGGACCAACAGATTTTTTGGAAATAATCTCTGGTAGTTCAACTGTTTGAAAGATCTCAACCTTCAGATTAGAACCTTCCGTGAAACTTCAACAGCGTCTTGCAGGACTGGTTTCGCAACCTGATCCACCAGGCTGAATGGAGCAAGATTTGCCCAACTCCACATTGCATTGTTGTGGAAGCCAGATCCTAAGTCTGAGAAACTGGTCTTAACTGAGCTGAAAAGGGCTTATGCACGCTGTGGGTTAAACCACAGAGCCTAGGACTTGCCGATCAGAAGGTCGGTGGTTCGAATCCCTGCGACGGGGTGAGCTCCCGTTGCTCGGTCCCTGCTCCTGCCAACCTAGCAGTTCGACAGCACGTCAAAGTGCAAGTAGATAAATAGGTACCGCTCCGGCGGGAAGGTAAACGGCTTCTCCAAGCGCTGCTCTGGGTTGCCAGAAGCGGCTTAGTCATGCTGGCCACATGACCCGGAAGCTGTACGCCAGCTCCCTCGGCCAATAAAGCGAGATGAGTGCTGGAACCCCAGAGTTGGTCACGACTGGACCTAATGGTCGGGGTCCCTTTACCCTTTACCTTATGCTTATGTAGGAAAGCAGCCTTAGCCTGCACAGCGTTCCCAGTTGGGCGCAAGAGTTGTTTCGTGAAGGCAGCCCTGTTTAGGGAAGTTTTTAATGTCTGATGTTTTATTGTGCTTTTAGTTCTGTTGGGAGCCACCCAGAGTGGCTGGGGAAACCCTGCTAGATGGGCGGGGTGTAAATAATAAATTAATAGTATTATTATATTTTTATTGTCAATGATTTCTGAAATGAATTGTCAGCATGCTTATTCTGCCCTAAGCCTTGGCAGGACACATAAAAGGAAGCACTTCAAACGGTGCTTAGTTAAACTGTGGAACTCACTCCCACAAGACGCAGTGGTGGCCTCCAACTTATATAACTTTAAAAGAGGGTGGACAAATTCATGCTAGCCACAGTTGGAGGCAGCAATGCTTCTGAATACTAGCTGCTGGGAACCACAGGTGGGGAGAATGTTGCTCTTGTGCTCAGGTCCTGCTTGTGGGTTTCCCCCAGGCATTTCGGCGGCCACTGTGAGAGCAGGAGGCTGGACTAGGTGGGCCAGTGACCTGACCCACCAGGCTCTCCTTATGTTCTTAATACAAGGTTTTAGTCTCTAAGGTGCTTTGAGACTCTGTATGCTCTGAAGCTTCTTTGCCTCATTGCTCTGTGGGAGTAAGGGTGTTCTCTCAGGTTGGCCACCGCCTGCATTGCTTCAGTTTCCACACTCTTAGCAAAGAAATGGGGTCAAAGCTTTGGGGTGCGAATGTTCCGTGGGGAGCTATACTTGTTCTGTTGGGAGCCGCCCAGAGTGTTGGGAGCTGCCCAGAGAGTCAGGTCCAGTATACCTGAAGGAGCGCCTCCACTCCTATCGTTCTGCCCAGACACTGAGGTCCAGTGCTGAGGGCCTTCTGGAGGTTCCCTCACTGCGAGAAGCCAAGTTACAGGGAACCAGGCAGAGGTCCTTCTCGGTAGTGGCACCCACCCTGTGGAACGCCCTCCCACCAGATGTCAAAGAGAAAAACAACTACCAGACTTTTAGAAGACATCTGAAGGCAGCTCTGTTTAGGGGAGCTTTGAATGTTTAACAGACCACTGTATTTTAATACTTTGTTGGAAGCCGCCCAGGGTGGCTGGGGAGACCCAGCCAGATGGGCAGGGTATAAATAAAAAATTATTATTATTATTAAGCATTGAAAACAGGCTTTCTAATGAGCTGGGTCATGCCCAGCTTCATTCATGTAGCTGTTAATTCCATTTCCCCAGAGTTTGCCTAACTGCTAATTCCCACATTGTGCTTGAGCTTTCACACGGCACAAAAGCCACTTCTGGAAAACTAATGTGATATATAGCATGTTTAACACTCATTTCCATGTTCCTTGATTCCAGAAAAAAAAAATCCATCGGTAGTCCTCGTAACCTGGGACTATTATTATTAACCTGGCACCACCACCATCATCATCCCCCCTTTCCCCCCAGACCAGGACCCAAGGCATCTTACACAAATTAAAGCTAGACAGATAAAATACAAATAGCTAAAATCATATAAAAGGTAATCTTTAAAAAGTAATTAAACTAGAATAGAGTTTAAACAGTATATAACACAAATCTATTGAAATAGAGAAAATAAAAACAGCACAGCACTCTTAAAAGTCCTTTCATTAGAAAGAAAAAGAAAAAAAGTTCGCAAAGGCCTGTGGGAATAAAACAGCCTTTGCCTGCTGGCAGAAAGAGAACAAGGATGGAGCCAGTCTAGCTTTTCCTGGGAGGGAGTTTCACAGTCTGGGAGCAGCCACCAAGAAGGCCCTTTTCTGTGTGCCCAGCAAGAGCGCCTGTGTGGGTGGTGGGATTAAGAGAAGGGCCTCCTCCGGAGTTCTCGGAAATCAGGAAAAATCCTATAACAGAAGCACAAAGGGCAGAGGATTAGCATCAATGCCTAGTGATGGTCTTTATTATATCACACCATGCCCACTGATGTGAGGGTGATTCTGTGTGACTTATCAGTCAAAAAGCTGCAGTTCCAGATAAAGTCACAATATATAGGACACAATATACAAATGGAAGATTGGGGAAAGTTATGGAAAAATAATTTAAAATTTACGGATTGTATATTGCTGAAAGAGAATTACAGTGGTACCTTGGGTTACATACGCTTCAGGTTACATATGCTTCAGGTTACAGACTCTGCTAACCCAGAAATATTACCTCGGGTTAAGAACTTTGCTTCAGGATGAGAACAGAAATCATGCAGCGGCGGTGCAGTGACAGCAGCAGGCCCCATCAGCTAAAGTGGTGCTTCAGGTTAAGAACAGTTTCATATTAAGAACGGCCCTCCGGAACGAATTAAGTACTTAACCCGAGGTACCACTGTATATGAAAATGATGTATAGATGGTATATTACACCGGTGAAAATGGCAAAAATGTGTTGAAAAAGTTCCAACAAGTGCTGAAAATACAAAGAAAAGGAAGGTACCTTTTTCATATGTGGTGGAATTGTAAAATAATTAGAAATTATTGGGATATGATTTACAATGAAATGAAAAAAAAGTTCAAGATAACCTTTGTTAAAAAGACCAGAAGCGTTTTTATTAGGTATTGTAGGTCAAGATTTATCAAAAGACAAGAAGAATCTATTTATGTATGCGACAACAGCGGCTAGAATTTTATTAGCTCAAAGATGGAAAAGCGATGAAATACCAACGAAAAACAATAGCAAGAAAAGTTGATGGAATATGCTGAAATGGCGAAGCTAACTGAGGGACTCAAAGATAAGGACAACCATGACTTCAAAAAAGATTGAGAACCTTTTATGATGTATTTACGGAAACAATGCATTGAAATGAACTCACTTGCAGGATTCGAGTAATACACTTACAATGGACAAATATAAATAGAAAATAGAAAAATGAGGTTAAAATGTTAAGAACAGACTAACAAGGTACAACGTTCATTTTAGTACATAAGGCATATAAATTATATGCAGAAGAAATAAATACAGTGGTTAATAATAAGTAATAATAATAATAATAAGTTAAGTACTTAATTTGTTCCGGAGGTCCGTTCTTAACCTGAAACTGTTCTTAACCTGAGCACCACTTTAGCTAATGGGGCCTCTTTCTGCCGCCGCACCGACGGAACACGATTTCTGTTCTCATCCTGAAGCAAAGTTCTTAACCCAAGGTACTATTTCTGGGTTAAAAGAGTCTGGAACCTCAAGCGTCTGGAACCTGAAGCGTCTGTAACCGAGGTACCACTGTATGCTATAAACCAGAAAGAGAAGTTGGGGGGGGGGTGTTAACTGAAAATGTAAAATCTAATTTGAATTTTTGATTATGCTAAAACTTGTTGTAAAATCTTAATAAATATAATTTAAAAAAACAACAACTGCAGTTCCATGACGCAACAAGCACCGCAGTGCGAAACGAAAGTTCGAAAATGGGATAGAAGCTCTTGCCTTATAATCAGAAAAGCAAATGCAATGCTCCCCAAAGTTGAATGCATCATCTGGCTGAATAGATGACTTTCTTTGACAGAGTATTGAGCAAAAAGTGCTTGAGTTCTCAAGGGCTCATTTGGGTCCCCTTGCCATCCATCTCTTGAGAGCTCTTGCAGATCTCAAGATGAAGGGGTTGGGAGTATTTCCAATTCCCAGTAACCCACGCTTCTGTTGATCTTTTTGTGTTTTGCACAGGGGCTCACCTGGAGAAAGGGGTGGGGCAGAAATTAGATTCCTTTCTCATATCATAGAATTGTAGAGTTGGCAGGGACCCTGAGAATAATCCAGTCCAACTCTCTGCAGTGCAGGAATATGCAGGGATCGAACCTGCAACCTTGGCATTATCAGCACCACACTCTAGCCCAGGCATAGGCAAGCTCGGCCCTCCAGATGTTTTGGGACTACAACTCCCATGATCCCTCATGGGTCAGGGATGATGGGAATTGTAGTCCCAAAAATATCTGGAGGGCCAAGTTTGCCTATGCCTGCTCTAGCCAACTGAGCTATCCAGGTTAAAAGCAAACCTTCCCGAAATCACACTTTCCGGAACAATGCATGAACCGAAACTCAGCCATCCGTTGAAATTCGTGCTTCTCTGAATTTTGCAATCTGGTTCTCCAACCAAGTAATGTGCTCAGAGATACATTGACTAGGGTAAAGTGTGGGAAGAAACGCATACGTCAGAGAAACTAACATAAAAAAATGTGTTCTGTTAGATTGCACCAGGTTGGGCAAAGCTAAATGAGATGGACCTTTGGTCTGGTCCAGCGAGGCTGCTGTTAAATCCTGGACGAGTTGTAGAAGTGTGTTAATAATCTCCCCAAGTAACCTACAATTGCATGAACTGACTCACTCTGAGATTCTGAGCAGTTATGATACAGGCCTCTGTGTTTACGAAGCCAGTTTGCCAAATTCCTCTTCTTTGAACCTGGGATTTTAACTAGATTTTAACGCTAGAACTCGTGGACATCCTATATATAATTTTTTAATTAGTTTTTTAACATATCATTTTCAACAGTAAATAAACATACTTTTACATCTTATTCAATTTTTTTTTACTTCCATCGGTCCTGTCTGAAAATTTTCCAATCTAATCTCTTAGTATGCATTTCTTATTTTCCCTATTCACATTTCAAACTCATAACCAATATCTCTATCTTTTTCTACTTTGTAACACTTCATATATTTCTCCTTACAAAACTTCTTCTAGTCCTACTAGCGAAATTTGTTGATTGCAGTTGCTCTTCAAACAATTCATATACTTCTTCCAATCTTCTGTAAATCTCTGGTCCCGCAGGTTTTGAATCCTTCCTGTCAATTTGTCCAATTCTGCATAGTCCATTAATTTTGTCTGCCATTCTTCTTTTGTCAGAATTTCTTCTTGCTTCCATTTCTGGGCTAACAATACTTTTGCCGCTGTTTTTTTTTTTTTTTAAATGATATTTATTAAAATTTCAGAGAAAGAAAGAATTACACAAAAACAAAAAGTAAAAATACAAGCAATACAAGCAAAATACAAAATACAGAATAAAAGAATAAAAGACACTTAAAAAGAAAAAAAAAGAAAAATGGATCAATCTTTCCATAGCTTACATTCATATACTTGTTTCCCTGACCTCCTCATACCTCCCTTTTTTGTATTCCAATTTCAATTAGTTAAGTCAGCAATTAAGTCAGAACTTTCTTTATGTATGCCACAACAGCAGCAAGAATACTTATTGCAAAGTATTGGAAGACACACTCTGGAAGAATGGCAGATGAAGGTGATGGACTACATGGAATTGGCGGAAATGACTGGCAGAATCCGAGACCAGGGAGAAGAGTCGGTGGAAGAAGATTGGAAGAAATTTAAAGACTATTTATAGAAATATTGCAAAATTAATGAATGTTAGAATGGTGTTGGAATGAAGCTAGGTGGTTTAAGCAGTAATGCTATAAAGGTGTATGTAAAAAAGGATTGATAACAGATGAAAATTTAAAGTTATAGTATATTAAGTTAAAGGATCATGAGAAAACAA
>NC_138041.1:27352453-27677998 GCF_964106645.2 Podarcis pityusensis
CTGAAGACTTAAGGGCTGCCTGGTTATTCTTCAGTTGGTTAGACACTTTCCAGATTCGCACACACTCCCCATTTTCAGTGGTGTGGCCTGCAGGGAACCTTGAACTCGCCCGCTCCTCCTTACCTACCAGAATTGATTCCTGCGAGAAATCTGCTCAGCAAGATCATTTCAAAGGATTTGGCCATTTGGCTGAATCCCACCAACACCGCAGCCAAGACCACAAACAAGTTGTTCAGCAGCAAAGATTTCTTCCTTCGGAGAAAGAAAGAGGGATAAAAGGTGAAATATACTCGGAGTCGAGAGTGGATTTCATGCTCTTTATTCAGCTCATAGTGGTGAGGAGGAATGGAAGTTCCTCCAGAATGTCTGCCTTTTATACATTATTTACACAATGGGCCCCACGTGATTGGCTAATTCCGGGATTCTCCTGTAGGCCAATCAGGTTGCAGATTCCCTTCCACCTGGAGCTGGATTGGGTGGCTCCTGTGGACTAACCAGACCGCTGCATTCTGGAGCCTATTGTTCTAGGACCAATCCGACTGCTGCATTCTGAATCCTATTGTTCTAGGACCAATCAGACTGCTGCATTCTGGATCCTATTGTTCTAGGACCAATCAGACTGCTGCATTCTGGATCCTATTGTTCTAGGACCAATCAGACTGCTGCCTTTTGGATCCTACTCAACTCAGTACATAACAAAAGGACTCAGGAGCCCAGTTCAGGCATAATGAGGATGTACATCACACCCCTGTGCTTCCCCCCCCTCATGCGCCGGTTTTGGCACAGTGACCTTCCTTGGTCAACACTAAGTTCCAACCTCCATGTGACACCCCCTGCCTTGGCCAACCCTAACAGCCCCCTCTCCCTCCAGGATCAGTGCCAAGGCCCAAGGGAGCGGCTCCTGGCCCTGCCCTTCCCTGGCTCATAAAGCCAGCTGCACCCACAGCCCCCCCCCCAGCAGGAGGAAAAGCTGCCTGGAACGCCCAGTTCTTCCCAGGGAGATGAATGTCAGTCTTGGCAGGAGGAGATAATGTGGGTGAGAATGGTTCTTGGACTTTGGGTGAACTCCACAGCTATCATCCAAAGCAAGCAGAGAAAGCCTCAGGGAGTGGGCTGTACTGGGACCAGCATCCAGATCTCTCACCTGGGCTTTGCCAATACTCCCCCCCAAAAAAACAACAACAACCACCCAGGTCACTTGGAATCAGGTTAGGTTGATTGGAACAGGATTCGTTTCAGTTTAATAACTGGTTTAATTACATGCAACTGATAAATTGAGGCACTGAGATGCTGGCAGTAAAAAGTTCAACGTCTAAAACGCAGGCTGCGTGAGTTCTGCAATAGCCACCCCCACCCCTCTACCAGTGCCGGAATTATGTATAAGCTAAACAAGCTATAGCCAAGGGTCCCACTTTCTTGGGTGCCCCCCCAAAAAAAATTAAAGGGAAAAAACAAAACCTGGATGTACATTTCCAAAATTCTTAATTGTATTTCAGTTCAACAATTACTTTGTAATTACAGAGAGGAGCTGAGGGAATTCTTTGGGGGAGGGGAGGGAGAAAATAATGAATATGACATGTTTTGATATGTTGTTATGTTGAAGTTGCTAATAAAAACATTTTTAAAAATTACTTTGATAAAAGACATATTTTGTTATGTGCAAATGGCTTTGGATACCTATTAGGTCCATAAATTACCGTATAGCATATACCGTATTTTTCGCTCTATAGGACGCACCGGACCATAAGACGCACCTAGTTTTAGAGGGGGAGAACAAGAAAAAAAAAATCTCTCCCTCTCTGTGCAGCGCCACTTCAGCGAAGCGGCAGGAGAAACGGAGCCCCTTCCATTTCTCCTCCCGCTTAGCTGAAGGGGCGCAGCGCAGAGAGGGAAAGCTGTGCAACGCCTCTCCAGCGAAGCCAGGAGAGCAAGAGGGATTGGTGTGCACCGTAAGACGCACACACATTTCCCCTTAATTTTTGGAGGGGGAAAAGTGCGTCTTATAGAGCGAAAAATACGGTATTCAACACAAAAAACAGCGACCATTTGTTGTTGACAAAGGACAGCTGGACATATAAAGGGCCCCATTACCTTCAGTAGCTTAGGGCCTCATCAGACCTAAATCTGGCCCTGCCCTCCACTAACAGACTGACATAGGGCTGGGTCCCCCATGGGGCGTCAGCAGCTGAAAATGGTTGTGAGTCTTAGCCCATAGAAGCAGAAATCTACAAGGTACCTCCTCACCTTCCCAGCTTAATGGCCATGGGGCCCGCGAGGAGGGCTCCCACAAGCCCCCCCAAAGGATAGATGGAGACCACAGAGGACCAGATCAGGGTGATCACCTTCCCCTCCAGAGGGCTGCCCGTCCGCTCCAGCCACGTCTCATTTGTGAAGCTCTGGATGTACTGAAACGTGAAAAGGCTGAAGTCACGTTGGGAGAAAACAGACAACGGTCTTTCTGCAGGTGCTGCATACGACATATCATTTTCCCAGGACCTAATGTGGTGAGTATTGGATGGGGAGGAGAGACCTCCAGGTTCAAACCCCACTCATGGTCACCTTGCACCAGTCGCTCTCGCTGAGCCTGGTCTACCTCGCAAGGCTGTCATCGTGGCAAAATCAGGGTGGGGAGCCACATATGCCGCCCCAAGCACCTTAGAGGAAAGTGAGGGTGCAGACATGGCCAACACGCTGCAAAATACTCGGGAGGGGAGGTGTACAAAACGCACAAGAGCAAAGGAGCCTTCACGAAAAATTACATTCACCCCTAAGGAAAGAAACCTCTCTCTGTCCGGCTTCACGGCACCCTAAAAGAAAAAATGCTGAGAGAGGGGGCCAGCCCCACTTGCCGCCTCAGTCTGTGAACCCATGGCAAGTTAACAGGATCACAGGGCAAGTACAGCGGTACCTTGGTTCTCAAACGGCTTGGTTCTCAAACGTCGAAAACCCGGAAGTAAGTGCTCCGGTTTTCGAACCTTTTTCAGAAGCCGAATGTCCAATGCAGCTGTCAGCTGTTGTTTCTGGGGCGCCTGCACCAATCAGAAGCTGTGCCTTGGTTTTCGAACATTTTGGAAGTCAAACGGACTTCCGGAACGGATTAGGTTTGGCGCGTTTGTTTTTGCTACTTATTTTGCGTTTTTGTTTTTGAGGCTTTTTCGGTTAATTTGTTTTTGTGAATGTGTGGAACCCAGTTCAGCTACTGATTGATTGATTGTGTGACTGAGGAAATGGATAAGAGCCCCCCATTCGAACAACGACTATCATCAGTGCAGGTAAGAAAAAAAAATAGTTTTAATTTTTACCATCTACAATGCTGTCTTATTTATTTTTATAGTACAGTACATTGGTTATCGCTTTTATTTTCTGGATCAATGGTCTTGTTAGATAGTAAAATGCATGTTAAATTGCTGTTTGAGGGGTTGTTTTTACAAGAACAAATTAATCCATTTTGCATTGCTTTCTATGGGAAAGCGCGCCTTGGTTTTGGAAAGCTTTGGTTTTGGAATGGACTTCCAGAAGGGATTAAGCTTGAGAACCAAGGTACCACTGTAAATATAACCCCAGGAAACAAAAATGCTTCATGATGACCCTATAACCCTCTAAACAGAGATGGCCTGCTGTCTGCTAACAGTCGGGGAAACTGGGATAAGTGTTGTCAGGTAAGGACTTACTGTGGTTGGGGCATTGATGATGGTGAGGTTGTATCCATACTGGAACGTGCCCCCAATTCCAGCAGCACAGACCGTCAGGATCAAGACCCGGCCTTGAAGCTGAGGGAAGACCCAGAAACATTCAGAAAATAAGGATGTTTCCGTATTTATTTGGTTTTCAACATACAATAACATTCTGCATGCAACACACAACTGAGGAGCACCAAATAGAACAATATAAATTTCCTAATACTGTATAGCAATGATTTACAAAACAAGACATTTCATATTAAGTGCCCAGTCACTGAAAGTCACCTATGCAACACAGTGGTTCATCTTAGAATACGGTTGTGCTAAGACTCCACTGGCAACAATTACTTCCAGGGTACGGCCCAAAAGAAAAAAAAGGAAATTGATTTGACAGTGAGGCAAACGCACTGAACTGAAGCAGCTTAAGATATCTGGGGTGATTGAAAGAATATAATATCAAGGGCAGATTTTCCTTTAATCCTTTATTTTTAATGAGGAATTTAAGATTGTAGGTCAAGTGGCTAATCGGGTAGGATAAGAACGTGATTATACTTTATAAAACCCTGAAAGAAGTTTTTGAAATGGGTCCAATCCAACGACAGCCAAAAAGTTAAAGAGAAGGAAACATGAGAAGGAATAAAAATCATGGGCGTAGCCGTACACCCCGACTCCCCAAATCAAGTAAATAAATAAAAATACTTAACCAAAAGTAGAAATTGTAGAAAGAGTTTGACAGATTTTTCTGAGCACTTGGGGTCAAAAGAAAGTAACTTTAAACAACTGTTGCTGAGAGATTTCATTCCGAATCTGCTAGACAGAGCCAAGCATAGGATGGGTGGGTATCCTGCTCCCTCCCCAACATAAATCCTGGCTACGCCCATGATAACAATGGAAGGCACATCAATGGCTTTTGAAGAACAAATATGACTGTCTTTGGGATACTGTGTCATAGAATCACAGAACTGTAGATTTGAGAAAGGAATGTAAGCTCTTTTTATATGCAATAACAGCAGCAAGAATATTATTGTGCCAAAAATGGAAGCAAGAAGAGTTACAGTCAATTGAAGAATGGAGGATGAAGTTAATGGACTACGCAGAATTAGATAAACTAACAGGAAGGATTTGAAACTGGCGAGACCAGAAATTCACGGAAGACTGGAGTAAATTTACGGACTATTTGAAAAGTGATTGTGAAGAACAGACGGTGTTTGTAGGGTTGCAATAAGTTTTGTGAGGAGTATTATTGGAAGTATTGTAAAAATGGAGAAGGGGGAGGATGATTTGTTAAGAGATGGAAAGGCAATATAAAGTTAAGAAATGCATAAAGGTAAAGGTACCCCCGCCCGTACGGGCCAGTCGTGACCGACTCTGGGGTTGCGTGCTCATCTCGCTCTAGAGGCCGTGAGCCGGCGCCGTCCGAAGACACTTCCGGGTCACGTGGCCAGCGTGACAAAGCTGCTCTGGCGAGCCTGCACCAGCACAGCGCATGGAAACGCCGTTACCTTCCCGCTATAAAGCGGTCCCTATTTATCTACTTGCACTTTAAGGGTGCTTTCAAACTGCTAGGTGGGCAGGAGCTGGGACCGAACGACAGGAGCTCACCCCGTCGCAGGGATTCGAACCGCCGACCATATGATCGGCAAGTCCTAGGCACTGAGGTTTTACCCACAGCGCCACCCGTGTCCCTAGAATTGAAATGCATAAGAAGTGGTTAAAACGGTGGATCATCAGAGGTGCTGATGGAAGTCCAAAAAGATTGTATAAGTGATAAGTTTTGTGGTACATTTTATAATTTATATGTTAAAATTAATAAAAATATTATATATTGTCAGGGGTTCAGGAGCAGAGGCAAGGGCAAGGGAGGAAACAGAGAGCGAGGGGGAGGAGGCAGAAGAAAAGATGAGTGATGACGACGACCCGAGATCTCCGAGTCTTTCCAGTGAATCAGAAGATTCACAGAAAGGAGCACCAGTGGCCAGGGCAAGGGGGGAGCCTAGGGGGACACCCCAGGAAGATAGAGCCAGAGGGGACTCAGAGGGGAACAGTTGGAAATCGGGACCAGCGTCACCGCCAGAGAGCAGGGAAGAGGAAGGGCGCCAGGGATCAAGCGCTGACAGCTCACAACAGGGGGGAGGGCACGAGTCAGGAGTGGCCACACCTCCATCGGGGAGCGAAGAAACGGTCAGACGGAAGGTGGAAGGTTGGGCGCGCGCGCCAAGTTCAAATGCACAGGAAGGTGGCGCAGTAGGCAGCCCGGAAAGGGAGCCAGGTCCTAAAGCCCGCCGAAAGGAGGGAGAAGAGTCAGGGGGGTCAGCGTCAGCGTCAGAGGAATCCCGGAAGGAAGAGACCCCGGGGGGCAGAGGGACCCAGAGAAGAACAGTCAGGCGGAAAAGGTGGAGCAGGGCTAGGATATTAAGTTGGTGTACAAGGGGCGGAGACTCAGACGGAGCTTCGCCGATCTAACCATTAGACGTAGGGTTGCACGCAGCAGCTTGAGAATGGAAACTGTAACTCAATAAAGACTTTTATTTAATGATCGCTGGCTAGCGTGATCCTCTGTGAGCTAGGATCTGGAAGCAACTCTGACATATATATATATATATATGAAGAACTGTAGATTTGGAATGGACCCAAAGGGCCTTCTAGCCACAGATATTGTGGAGTAGGAAAAGGTTGACCAGAATGATTGAGGCGTTGGAGCAACTCCCCTATGAAAAGGGTTGTAGCGTTTGTAGCTTTTCAGTTCAGAGAAAAGTAAGAGGCGACATGATAGGAATTTAAAATTATGCCTGACTTGGAGAAAGCGGATAGAGAAAAGTCTTTCTCCTACTGCGGCCTGTGTTCTGTTAGCCCCATAATGGAAAACGAGCGAGGTCCCAAGCAAAGAAGAATGGCAACTTAAGCTGGTGGAATATGTGCAGCTTGCAGACTTAACATATAGAATAAGAGAACAAGAAGAACATACGTTTGGAGAAGACTGGAAAATGTTTATTGAATATATGGGGGGAAATAGGGTATACTTGAAAACGCTGGCAGCATTAAGATAAATTCAACAGTGTTAATAAGTTTTGATGGAATTAATAATGGAATACTGAATGGTTTATTTATTTTTTTTATAAGATATTTATTAAGGTTTTCAAGATTTTACAAAACACACAAAAAAAGAAAAAATACAAAGTAAAAATATTTAAAAACAATTCATTCCTTTCATTGCTTGACCTTCATTTGCTTATTTCCAGGACCTCCTCACATTTTCCTTTTTTGTATTCCAGTTCAGTTATTTCGTTCAGCAAATCCCTCCCCTCTTTATGTATCCTAGTCATTAATCACAAAAATATTGTAATTTTAGATTTTTACATATTAATAAACCCTTTTTTCATATTCCCTTATAACCTTTCAGCTAAAGACCACTTAGTTTCTATCCAACATCATTCTAACATTCATTAATTTTACAATATTTCTGTGGATAATCTTTGAACTTTTTCCAATCTTCCTCCACCGACTCTTCTCCCTGGTCTCAGATTCTGCCAGTCATTTCCGCCAATTCCATATAGTCCATCACCTTCATCTGCCATTCTTCCAAGGTGGGTAGGTCTTGTGTCTTCCAATACTTTGCAATAAGTATTCTTGCTGCTGTTGTGGCATACATAAAGAAAGTTCTGTCCCTCTTTGGCACCAATTGGCCGACTATGCCCAGGAGAAAGGCCTCTGGTTTCTTCAAGAAGGTAAATTTAAATACCTTTTTCAGTTCATTATATATCATTTCCCAGAAAGCCTTAATCTTTGGGCACGTCCACCAAAGGTGAAAGAAAGTACCTTCATTTTCTTTACATTTCCAACATTTGTTATCGGGCGCATGGTAAATTTTTGCAAGCTTGACTGGTGTCATGTACCACCTGTATATCATTTTCATAATATTCTTTCTTAGGGCATTACATGCCGTAAATTTCATACCTGTGGTCCACAACTGTTCCCAGTCAGCAAACATAATGTTATGTCCAAAATCTTGTGCCCATTTAATCATAGCAGATTTCACGGTTTCATCCTGAGTATTCCATTTCAACAACAAGTTATACATTCTTGACAAAATCTTAGTATTGGGTTCTAACAATTCTATTTCCAATTTTGATTTTTCCACCTGGAAGCCAATTTTCTTATCCAGATTATATGCCTCCATTATCTGATAATAATGAAGCCAGTCTCGCACTTTATCTTTTAATTTTTCAAAGCTCTGCAATTTCAATTTGTCTCCTTCTTGTTCCAAAATTTCCCAATATTTCGGCCATTTGGCCTCCATATTGAGCCTTTTCTGAGCCTTTGCTTCCATCGGTGACAACCACCTAGGGGTTTTATTTTCCAGTTAGTCCTTGTATCTTATCCAGACATTTAACAATGCTTTTCTGACAATATGGTTTTTAAATGCTTTATGTGCTTTAACCTTGTCATACCACAAATATGCATGCCACCCAAAAACATTGTTGAAACCTTCTAAATCCAAAATGTCTGTGTTCTCAAGAAGCAGCCATTTTTTCAACCAGCAGAATGCTGCTGATTCATAATAAAGTTTAAGGTCTGGCAGGGCAAATCCACCTCTATCCTTTGCATCGGTTAATATTTTAAATTTTATTCTAGGCTTTTTGCCCTGCCAGACGAATTTAGAAATGTCTCTCTGCCACTTCTTGAAACAGTCCACTTTGTCCACATTTTGCAATGATTGAACAGAAATAACACTCTTGGCAATACATTCATCTTTATAACAGCAATTCGACCTAGCAAGGAAAGCTTCAAGTTTGACCATATCTCTAAATCCTTTTTCACTTCTGACCAACATTTCTCATAATTGTCTTTAAATAAGTTTAAGTTCTTAGCAGTCATGTTAACCCCAAAGTATTTTACTTTCTTAACCAATGTTAAACCTGTCTCCTTCTGAAACCTCTCTTTCTCAATTGATGTTAAATTTTTCTCAAGCACCTTGGTTTTTAACTTGTTCAACTTAAATCCTGCCACATGACCAAATTCCTGAATCAATTCTAAGACTCTTTTAGTACTAGATTCTGGCTCCTGTAACGTCAATACTAAATCGTCTGCAAAGGCTTTCAATTTGTACTGTTTGGCTCCGACCTGTATACCTTTAATCAAACGGTCCCTTCTAATCATATTTAGCAAAACCTCCAGGACCGAGGAATACTGAATGGTTTAGTTTATGTAAAATATGCAGGGATTTATCATATGCAAAATGAACCATGGAAAGAGAAGAAGAGAAGTCACTGATATTTTAAGGATGTTTAAATGAGTATTGTAAATCGTAGTACAGAAAATCTAATAAAAATTAGAGAGAGCGAGAGAGAAGTCTTTCTCCTTCTCTTGGAGAAAGAACTCGGAAACATTCAATGTAGCTCAATGTTGGATGTTTCAGAACAAATAAAAGAAAGTCCTTTTTCGTGCAGTGCATAGACTGTGGAACTTGCTCCCAAAGGATGCAGTGACTGCCACAAACCCTACATGGCTTTAAGAATATTATTGTCCCAAAAATGGAAGCAAGAAGAGTTACCGACGATTGAAGAATGGAGGATGAAGTTAATGGACTATGCAGAATTAGATAAACTAAGTGGAAGGATTCGAAACCGGCAAGACCAGAAATTCACGGAAGACTGGAGTAAATTTACGGACTATTTGAAAAGTAATTGTGAAGAACAGACGACGTTTATAGGGTTGCAAGAAGTTTTGTGAGGAGTATTATTAGAAGTATTGTAAAAATGGACAAGGGGGAGGATGATTTGTTAAGAGATGTAAAGGCAATATAAAGTGAAGAAATGCATAAGAAGTGTTTAAAACGGTGGATCATCAGAGGTGCTGATGGAAGTCTAAAAAGATTGTATAAGTGATAAGTTTTGTGGTACATTTTATAATTTATATGTTAAAATTAATAAAAAATATTATATAAAAAAACAAAACAAACCTTACATGGCTTTAAAAGAGAATTAGGCAAATTCGTGAGAGGGCTAGCGATGGCTGCTAGTCATAATAGCTTAGCTCTGCCTTCATGGTCAGAGCAGTAAATGCTTGCTGGGAGTCACAGATGGGCAGAGCTGAGCTCAAGTCCTGCTTGTAACTGGGACGCGGGTGGCACTGTGGGTTAAACCACAGAGCCTAGGACTTGCCAATCAGAAGGTCGGCGGTTCGAATCCCCGCAATGGGGTGAGCTCCCGTTGCTCGGTCCCAGCTCCTGCCAACCTAGCAGTTTGAAAGCACATCAAAGTGCAAGTAGATAAATAGGTACTGCTCTGGCAGGAAGGTAAACGGCGTTTCCGTGTGCTGCTCTGGTTCGCCAGAAGCAGCTTAGTCATGCTGGCCACGTGACCCGGAAGCTGTACGCCGGCTCCCTCAGCCAATAAAGCGAGATGATCGTCGCAACCTCAGAGTCGGTCATGACTGGACCTAATGGTCAGGGGTCCTTTACCTTTTACCTCCTTGTAACAGGCTTCCCACAGGAATCTGAATGTCCCTGCCCCATAAGAACAGGATGCTGGACTAGATGAGTACCCGCTGGCCTGATCCAGCAGGCTGTTATTTTCTTACACTTTTTTAAAAAGTGTTTTCTTTTATCCCAAGATTATGTACCTTAAATCTACAATACGGTACAAATTTTGAGAGAAATGGGATGAAAATTGGGCGGGCAATCTTTAATTTGGGACCATTGCAATTCCTCAGCGTAAACGTAAGATAAAATCGTTCTAAACTGCTTTTACCAGTGGCACATGAGACATCACAGAGACTGAATAAAATATATACCAGGTGAGATAGTAAATGTTCGGAGTTGTGGGTAATAATAATAATAAAATTTTATTTATACCCCGCCCTTCCCAGTTTAAAAATGAAATGCATACGCCCATTAAATTAAAGATTTTGGGAAAAAAGATTAACAATTTCATTGGTAACTCTTTAAAAAGAGTTCTATTATCATTATTTTATTTATCCTTTTCAGGTTTATTCATTTCACTAATTTTACAATCTTCTTAACATTTCAAAACTTGACTTCCTTCCCCCTCTTTCTTCGGTTCCTTAAATTTATTTTTAATATCTTCTGCATATCCAAATTAACATAATTTGCTCATTTATTCATCTACTTTAAATATATACTCTTAAAAAACTGCAGGTTATTACAATAATCCTTCCAATACTCTTTTAAAGAGTTTTATTGGAACATTTGGAGGAACAAATCCAGAATAAGGAATTGATACAGAATTTAACAGTTACTGCCAATATGTTAATTGGCACTAAACTGGAGAAAATAAGGTGCCAGTAATTAGAAAAGAGTGCTGAGCAAAAATTTGGAAGTTAAGTCTTGATGCAGAAGCTTCCTGGAGTGATTAGTTTAAGAGATGGCTGAGATAGAAGGGGAAATTCAGACATTAATTGAATTTAGAAAAAAGCAAATACAAGAACAATATTGGTGAACAACAGCTTTTCTGAGTGGCATATAAAAATATTTAATCTTTATAGTCTTCTGCGATTTATGATATTCTGCAATGATATTTGTTTACAGATTCCTGCATTTGGGCATGTTTCCAAATTTCATTTTTGGAGCGGCTGGTAGCTCCAGCCAGCCCAGCTGGGCAGGGCAGAAAGCATGGAAGGGACACCCCGCGCTGCCGGCCCCCACGCTTGTCCCCGGAGCTAGAGACGGCAGGCATGCCGGTTAGAGACGGAGGGGCTCCGGGTCGGAAGTCTCCGCCTCACCTGTCGCTGCCACTCGGCCGGGCACGCTGCGCCGGACCCTCCGGCGGCCTCCCGGGCCGTGCGCCTGGCGGGGCCACCCAGCGAGCCAAGGGGTCCTGGGCTGCCGGTCTGGGCAGGAGGCGAGAGGGCCGGGAGGGAGGACCCTTGCAAATATCCGATCGCCCGGGGGTTGCTAACTGTCGCCTCCCCCGCACCCCCCGCAGAGGAGCCCCGGAAGCGTGACGCAGCCCCCGAGCGGTCCTGGCCAGGTGTGCGAGCGGGGCGGGGCCTCACCTGGCGGCGTGGTGCCTGCGGAGGCCGCGGGGCTCCGTCCGGCATCCTGCTCGGCCCGGCTCGGCTTCCCTCCTCGGCTCTCCCAGCAGATGCCAGCCGGCTAGCAGGAGGGTGGGCGGGGACTCCGCGCTGGGCAGGGCTTCTTGGCTGGAGCTGAGCCCGGAGGCTCATCGCGCAACGGGCGACTCTGAGCATGTGCAGAGTGCCTCTGGGAGAGAGGCCAGCGGGGCTAGCCTAGTGGGTTCCGGGATCCCCTTGCGGGGGACGGTATGGCCGGTAGGATGGCCTCTGGCCTGGTCCCACCCACCCACTACAGCATCCTTTGGGTGCTTTTTTCGCTGGAGGCGACCGGGAGGGTCGTGTGGGCCGCATGGGGAGGGCTGGGTCGGCCACCCGGTCCTTCTGCGGACCGAGGATCGCTCCCCAGGTGCCTTTTCCTGAAGCCAGGCCAGCCCAGCCCCCGAAGCGCGACAGCCCCCATTTGGCAGCTCTGGCTTTTTTTTGGGGGGGGTGTGTCCTAAATAGAACAGCCGAAGCTCAGTTACATAGCATTTGCTCTGCATGCAGAAGGTCCCCGCAGGCAGCATCTCCCGTGGAGAGCTAGTGCTGCTGCCGGCCAGTGTAGACAATACTAGATACTAGATAGAGCAGCAAGACAATTGCATTTTGATTGCTGCACAGATCTCTGGTTTTTGCGGGGGAGGGGGGAAGACTGCCAAACTACCTCGACTACAGTACTGTGACACTTGACAGCTGGGATAGCTCAGTGGGTACAGCATGAGGCTCTTCATCTCAAGAGTCGTGGGTTCGAGTCCCAGTTGGGCAAAAGTTTCCTGCATTGCAAGGGGTTGAACTGGATGACCCTTGTGGCCCGTTCCAGCTCTACAATTCTGATATTCTATGTAGAGACATCACCTTGCCAGCAAAGGTCCGTATAGTAAAAGCTATGGTTTTCCCAGTAGTGATGTATGGAAGTGAGAGCTGGACCATAAAGAAGGCTGATGGCCGAAGAATTGATGCTTTTGAATTATGGTGCTGGAGGAGACTCTTGAGAGTCCCGTGGACTGCAAGAAGATCAAACCTATCCATTCTTAAGGAAATCAGCCCTGAGTGCTCACTGGAAGGACAGATCCTGAAGCTGAGGCTCCAATACTTTGGCCACCTCTTGAGAAGAGAAGACTCCCTGGAAAAGACCCTGATGTTGGGAAAGATGGAGGGCACAAGGAGAAGGGGACGACAGAGGACGAGATGGTGGGACAGTGTTCTCGAAGCTACCAGCATGAGTTTGACCAAACTGCGGGAGGCAGTGGAAGACAGGAGTGCCTGGCGTGCTCTGGTCCAGGGGGTCACGAAGAGTCCGACACGACTAAACAACAACAACAACAAATCCTACTGAGCACCTCCAGGCGGGAGCACACTTTTCCGCTCGGCCTCCTGCAGGCAACCGGCTCAGGCCCTCCTTGACTCCAAGCGCCTCCGGGGCATCCTCATATCTGACGTTTGGATCGCCCCGAGTTCCTGGACCCAGAAAACCCCCCGAACCTCTCGCCGGCCAACCACCCCGTTTGCTTTCCGCGCCACGAAGCCTCCCCCCCCCCCCCCAATCTTATCTCTTGTTGGATTTCCCCCTGCAGGAATCGCTGGAAGAAATCAGTGGATCGCGAAAGCGGTACCATCTTCTGCAGCGCCTTCATTCTGCTGGAAGTCCAGCCGGCCGAGGAGGGCGAGGCGACTGGGGCTGGGAGAGGGAAAGTCCTGCAGGGTCGGCCTGGGCTTTTGGAGGCAGGAATGCAGCTATTTAGTCACCCATTACCCCGGGAAGCGAAGAAGCGGCTCATTTGCAATGCTTGCTCCGTAGTTCTCTGTTTATCCCTTCTCATTTGGGGACTGATCATTGCACAGGACACCAAAAACCTCCCAGTCACTATGACTACTAGTGCTCCTGTTGACCTTCGCACCTTTCCAGGCTGTGAATTTTTACACGCCTGCTTCCTGAGCTGTCTGTTGCACCCCATTAAACGCGTAAAATACCGGTCTGATCCACTCTGGCCAGGAGGAGGAGCAGACTGCCAGCGTCTGTGTGACGACAGCCTGCAGGACACCCTCCGAAGCAGATGGGCTGGGCTTGAGTGTTCGGGACTGAGTATCTCTCTCATCATAAAGATTACGCACGCACGCACAAACAAACAAACAAACAAACAAACAAACACTCTTGGGCTGGGTGAGCCTGGAATGATTTTCCACCACTGGGGCATGATCCATCAAACTGTCACGTGCTGCTCCTGGGACTCTGTCACAAACACCTTCTCTCTAGGGCGTAGCTGTCAACATTTCCCCCTTTTTAAGGGAAACTCCCTTATTCCAAATAGGATTCCTCGCAAGAAAAGGGAAAAGTTGACAGCTATGCGGGAGATCCGAGCGGTCCTATATCCCATTTCATGGACGTGCAAAAGGATCCTGGAATCGGCTTGTCGATGGTTAATGCTAGCCACAAGGGTCTCTGCTCTGTCTTCATATTCAGAAGCCGCAATGCTTGTGAATATCGGTTGCTGGAAACCGCAGCAGGGGAGAGGGTTCAAATCCTGATTGTGGGTTTCCCATTGGAGCACAGGTTCCAACTTGAATAAAATACTGGCTGCGGGGGGGGGGGCAGGTAAGCCCCACCCCACATAATCAATCGCATGATGCGGTGCATGCACACTATCTGAATGGCAATGCCCATCAACTTTGGGGGGAGGGCAGCCCCCTCAAATATTTTATGGGGAGAGGGCGCTGAAGCCCCAAAGGCCCCTAGGAGTTGGCTCCTGTGTATTGGGGCATCTGGTTGGCCACCGGGAGAGCAGAATGCTGGATGCCTGATCCACCAGGGCTGTTTTGATGTTATTATGGTAAAGGTAAAGGACCCCCTATGGGACGCGGGTGGTGCTGTGGGTTAAACCACAGAGCCTAAGACTTGCCGATCAGAAGGTCAGCGGTTCGAATCCCCGCGACAGGGTGAGTTTCCGTTGCTCGGTCTCTGCTCCTGCCAACCTAGCAGTTCGAAAGCACCTCAAAGTGCAAGTAGATAAATAGGTACCGCTCTGGCGGGAAGGTAACCGGTGTTTCCGTGCGCTGCTCTGGTTCGCCAGAAGCGGCTTAGTCATGCTGGCCACATGACCCGGAAGCTGTACGCCGGCTCCCTCGGCCAATAAAGTGAGATGAGCGCCGCAACCCCAGAGTCGGTCACGACTGGACCTAATGGTCAGGGGTCCTTTACCTTTACCTTAAAGGACCCCTAGACAGTTAAGTCCAGTCAAAAGCGACTATGGGGTTATTATGACTGTCCCGCCGGCCTAACCTGTTTCTTGTTTCCTTTTGGGGACCCAATCCCCAAAAGGGCACGTGTGCCTTTCCAGCCAGTCTCAGGGCAGATCCACAGTGTACATCACAAGACTTTCCCTAAAGAATCCCGGGAACTGAAATTTGTTCAGTGGTAGGGTTGGAACTATAGTTCTGTGAGCAGCAAACTACAGTTCCCAGTATTCCCAGTCGCTTTGGATGTGCTTGAGATGCAAGGTACGGACCTGCATTCAGTCTTTGGCTGCTCTCGGGAGCCACCTGGTGCGAGAGTTGAGGCCTGCTAGGGTCAGGCTGGAAGAAAGGAGCAGAAAAAGTGTTCTCTCCACTCTTGAGGTTGCAAAGCACAGCACTTGTTCCCCTCTCCCTTTGTGTAGAGATTTTCAAAAGGGAAACATGACAAATCTGAAGAATCATGAATTGTGCAGGCTGTTTATGTTAGCCAGATTTAATATGTTTCCCTCGATGATAGTAAGAGGAAGATATTTAGTTCTCCCAGAAGCAGAGCGTCTCTGCAAATGTAGTAAACAGGAACCTGATACTTTGGAGTATATTTTCTTTTCTTGTGATTTTGGCATTTATGCCAGAAGACAATTATTAGAGGCCTTACAACTCAACAGGCTCAATTACGGTATATGCCACCAACGGTTCAAGACTTGCTCTCGGACAGGAATGATCGAATTCCTTTAATAGTGGCTGAATTTTTGAGTGCTGTCCATGCAGAAAGACTGGGCCATTATAAAGAGATTTAGTGGTTCTTAATTGATCGGTGATGTGGTAGTGTTATATTGTATTATTTATGCAAATTGATTTTCTCTGGACAAACCTTGCTATACTGAGCTCGTATTTGTATACGGCGTTTGTTTGATCACGTGTGGTTTACTATGGCTAATAAAGGATTGACTTTTAGAAAAGAAAGAAAGGAGCAGACTGCGGCGGCTGTCTTAAGGGGGTCGGGAGCATCTGCAGGTGGAGGGCTGGACTGGCTGCTAAAGACCCGGTTGCTGGGGAAAAGCCACCAGGACTGCAGAGCCGCCTCCCTCTTCTGATACTGCTTAGTGCCTCTGGCAGGCAGGATGCGCTCTCCTCCCACATCAACTCTGGGATGCCTACCTGGGCTTTACATAGGCCGCCCAGGCAGCCCATCCCTTGGGGGAGGTTGTGCCTCTGCCAGGTGCTGCTGGATGAGGGGTGAGCAGACCAGAGTCCCGGCCGCCCTTCTGGCCTCCCCTGGCAGCAAATAATCTGAGGTTGTGGACATGGCACACGTTGAAATCCCACCAGCCAATCTCCCTACTCAATGTGGATTACAAAATTTTTGCAAATATATTGGCCAACAGGCTAAAGAAGGTTTTATCTAAGTATATTCATAAAAACCAGGTAGGATTTCTGCCTGGAAGACATATGAAAGACAACATTAGAAATGTTGTGGATATTTTGGAAAACTTAGAAGCAAGAAAGAGTTGTAAAGCAATGTCACTGTTTATTGATGCAGAGAAAGCCTTTGACAATGTATCTTGGAGTTTTATGTTACATAATTTAGAGAGCATGGGGATAGGCCATGATTTTTTAAATGGTATTAAAGCGATCTATCTAGAACAAAAAGCCAAAATTATTGTAAATAATGTGGTTTCAGAGGAAATTAGAATTGAGAAGGGAACCAGGCAAGGGTGCCCACTTTCTCCTCTGCTGTTTATTTCAGTCCTGTTGTGAAAATCAATAAAAAAATTGGAAAAAAAAGAAAGCCCACCAGCCGGCCCCTTCTTGGCCCTCTCTGCTCCCTTCCCTTTGAAGAAGGGTAGGATCCTGCAGATAAACGCAGCAGATGCAGGGCCGCATTGCCTCCCGTGAACCCTCTGGGGGCCATAGCCCAGTGGAGGGTGGAGTTGGATGAGACGTGGGCAGGACTGCCTGCACACCTTACATCAGAAGCAAGCCCCGCTTCTCACAAAAAAAGCTCCTGGGAACTGTGGATTACGCCTCACAGAACTACAATTCCCAGCACCCTGTACAAACCATAGTTCCCATAATTCTTTTTTTAAAAAATAAATTTTTATTAGATTTTCCACACAAACCACAAAGCAAAATGATACACGAAAACAGAAAAAAGGGAACGATAAACAGATAAACAATAACAACTTAATTCTTCACAAATCCAACCTTTTAAACATCTTGGTTGACTTCCTCAAATCCCTCTCTTCTGAGTTTCCTTGTAATTAAAAGTAACGGCTTTCTAATATCATAAATAAACTAAAACAATTATAGTCCATCTTATTCACTTTTCTTAACATTCTAAAGCCCATTTATTTAATTATAACTTAGTTTAATCCTAGGCCTATTTGTTTCTCACAAGTAATTTCTAATATTTTATATTACAATATTTATTCAAACAGTCCTTAAGTTTCCTCCAGTCCTCTTGCAACTCCTCTTCTTTCTGGTCGTGGATTCTTCCAGTCCGGTTCTTCCAGTCCAGAATTCTTTGGGACCTAAGCCACGTGCGTTGCATGTCTAGGGTGCGCGCGCAGCATTCGATTCCTCCAGCGAAATTCCGAGAGTTTCTCCATCTAGCAGTTAGGCTCGGAAATCTCCTATCCGTTCCATGAAACGCCTCTATCACTTCATGTCTCCGTGGCCCCACAGAGAGGCAGCCATAGCAACGGAAGGCTCCAGCAAATAGACGCCTCCTTGCTGATTGGCCGACCGTCCGCCGGCCACGGCCACGTGGCTTTTTCTTTCCCCGACACAACAACACAGCTCGCGCCATGCCATTGGCTTCCAAACCCGTCACTCCTTACTTGCCCTGCCCCGCTGCATAGAGAGTGGCATCCCTCCAGCCCTTGGCGCGCCTGTGAGTGCTCCTGAGTGGCTGCGCTCTCTTTCCACCACGCCCCTGCGCCCTCTCCCCGCCCTATCAGCGGCTTGATAGACGAAGGGGCTTGGCCGCTCCGGGAGACCCGACCTTAAAGGGCGCGCAGCCCTTTCCGCTCTTGCCCCGGGTCTCCTCGTTCTCCCGCCATGGCCTACCAAGGATTCGCCGCGGAGTACCTGGGCATCCCCGCCGTGACGCGCGCCTACACCACCGCCTGCGTCATCACCACCGCTGCCGTGGTAATCGCTGGGGAGGGGGAGAGAAAGGGAGGCAGGCGGAAATCCATCAGGGAGAGCCGCAACAGCCCGCCCGGTGCGATGCCCGCCTGCCTTGTATGGAGCGCATTTTCTTTCCGGCCCGAGGGTGGCTCTGGGCGGCGGAGGCAGCAGCAGCCCCATCGCCCTTGCCTCGGGCCTGGGGTGGCGGTTTCCGTTCCCTCTCTTGCCAGCAGCCCTTGGGCTCTGCTGCCCCGAGTGGGGATTGCACGAGGACGGCATTGCACGCCTCTCCTCTTCCTGGGAACCAGCTGGGATGAAGGGCGGACGAGGCAGGGCTACCTGGAAAGCCCATCAGAGCCAGGCAGGCGCTGCCTTTGCTGTGCGCCCAGGATCCCTGCTCAGCCCATTGCCTGCCTTTTTGTATTTTGCAGCAACTGGAGTTCATCACGCCTTTCCAGCTGTATTTCAATCCGGATCTCATTTTCAGGAAGTTTCAGGTGAGGCCTGGCCCTGCCCCCCCGTTTGCTTACTAGCCTCAGGGCAGGATGTGTTTGCAGTGGCTGTTTGGCAGTCCCATGCTCGCTTCAGAAAGGACCTATTTCTGGGGACAGGGGAGTTCTCAGGAAGTGTTGGCGGAAGCAAGCAACAGGCTTCTTGCAAGAAGACTGTGTGTGCATCTGGTGGCGCTGGGGTTGGTGCTGTATTTGGCCACCTGGTGCTCTTTCCTTTTCTCCTTTTCTTGCAGATCTGGCGACTCATCACCAACTTCCTGTTTTTTGGGCCGCTGGGATTCAGCTTCTTCTTCAACATGATATTCCTGTATCCTTTGACCCTGACTACTTATTTTTGCGCTCTCTCTCTGCCCCTTTCAAAAAGTGTTCTTGGCTTATCCTGACAGCAGCATGACCTGCCCTTTGCCTCTGCTGCCTCTGAAGGTCTGCATGGGTAAACAACACAGCCCTTAAGACAAAAAAAAGCAGCTGGAGAGCAGAATCCTAAAAGTAACAGGAGCCAAAATTCATATGGTCTCTTAGCGGTAGCTCTCACAGCAGTTTCTGACCATGTGGCTCACCTACAACGTGTGAGCAAGGACTATACCCCAGTTCATGGACTGGGAGGGAGACACGGGCTGCACATGTTAAATAGGTAAAGGGACCCCTGACAATTAGGTCCAGTCGTGAGCGACTCTGGGGTTGCGGCGCTCATCTCGCTTTATTGGCCAAGGGAGCCGGCGTACAGCTTCTGGGTCATGTGGCCGGCAGGACTAAGAGCAGCGCATGGAAACACCGTTTACCTTCCCGCTGGAGCGGTACCTATTTATCTACTTGCACTTTGATGTGCTTTCAAACTGCTAGGTTGGCAGGAGCAGGGACCGAGCAACGGGAGCTCACTCCGTCACGGGGATTCGAACCGCCGACCTTCTGATCGGCAAGTCCTAAGCTCTGTGGTTTAATCCACAGCGCCACCCGTGTCCTTTGCACATGTTAAGTAGCAGCACACAAACCACCACATTAAATTGTAGAGCAAAGTATCAAATTGGTCCAAGTTGTAAAACTCAGAACTCTTAAGTTTGGTGGGAATTTTCTTCCCAGGCCTAGGAAGCCCACTTAGCTGCACAGCTCAGATGGGAAACAAGGCAAATCTCAGCTTGCTAGAAGGAAGCCTGGCCCAAGTCAGGAACTGGAATAGATGGAGAGGATTTGATCTGTGCCACAGTAATAGGGGTATTCAGACCATACCCCTCGCATACTTTTGGAGCAGGGCGTTGCTGAGATGAATGGATGATGATGAGATCAGAAACTTCCATGCCTAGTAACCATAGCATACAAAATCTCTCTTCTTAGGACTGAAAGCCTGTTAACAAGATGCTTTCTCCAGAGTATTGGAAACTCCTATGTATACTTATGAAATTTGCAGTTGGGGCACCCCAAAAAAGAGGAGCTCCATGTATGTCCTGCTACCCTCTAGCCAAGGGCTGCTCAGGGTTAGGGTTAGGGTATGCAAGTTGCTATTGTTTTCAAATGAATCTCCAGTCCTTCTGAAGCCAAATCCCCAGCCAAGTTCACACTGTGCTGCAGCAGGGCCAAAGGTGCTGCCTCTAACCAGATGTGTTGGGCAACCTTCTGCCCTCAAGGTAAAAGGCTCTGTGGTTTGGTTCAGATCTGCCCACCCTTGCCCAAGTGGCTGTTTTTGTGGTGAAATGACTTGTGTCTGCATTAGCCCTAGGGCTATTCTGCCTAGCAACCCATCCATCCGTTAGTTTCCTTTATTACCTCCCTCCATTGCTGCCTGCTCACAGGTACAGATACTGCAGGATGCTGGAAGAAGGCTCTTTCCGCGGAAGGACTGCAGACTTCATCTTCATGTTCCTCTTTGGAGGGTTTCTTATGACAGTATCCTTTCCCGTTAATTCTCTCATTGTTCTGCTTCTGGATTGGTTTTGCTCTCACCTGGGACCATGGCAAAGGGGCTGCCACCCTGTCCATTCTGAAGGATCATGAAAGGCTTTTAGAACTCACATAATCTGTTTTTAAAATTGCTGCATTGGTTGCCAGTTTGCTTCTAGACTAGGGCTGGGCAATACCTGGTTTTTCAACATCCTGATATATCACCAGCTAAACATCTCGAAATACCTATATATCACGATGTCTGGAATAAGGATGAAGCTTGGCTGGCTTCATGGCTTTTCCTGCATCGTAATTTTTCCATAGCACACACACGCACGATTCACTATATATTGCCAGGTCAAAATTTTTGAAAGAGATTGCCACAATTCAGACTTCAAACTGGTTTTGGATGATGTATCAATATATTGCCCAGCCTTATTCTGGACCCAATTCCAAGGTGCTCTCATTAGTGTTTAGAGCTCAAAACGACTTTGCCTCCAAGTATCTGCAGGATCGCAAGATCTGCAATACCCTCTTGGGCATTAAGACCTGCAGAGGGAGTGCTTCTGGTAGTTCCACTGCCAAGAGGTTAGGGTGGTAATTTGTTTTAATATTGTATTTTTAAATAGTTGTGACCTCCCTCGGACCTTAAACTGAAGGGCAGGTAATAAATAATAATAATGATGATAGGAAGCTGTTTTAGGGGACTCTTTCAGCCTTTGTTGAGCCAATTAAATCTCTCCCCACCCCCTGCCTTGACTCTGTAGCTCTCAGCTTTTTGGACTCTTTGCCAGCCTCTTCTTCCTGGGCCAGGCCTTCACCATCATGCTGGTTTATGTGTGGAGCCGGAGGAATCCCTATATCCGCATGAACTTTTTTGGGCTGCTGAACTTCCAGGCGCCTTTCCTGCCCTGGGTCCTGATGGGCTTCTCACTGCTGCTGGGCAATTCCATCATCATTGACCTCTTAGGTGAGGGCGGGAGCTTCCTCTTCTTGCAGAGCTTCTTGGTATATCTGTGAGGAGCTGGTTCTCAGAGTCAGTGGCATAGCATGGGGCTGGGGCTACCGGGGTAATTGCCCATGCACACTTTTTTAAAGGGGTGCACTGCTGCACCTGCCACCCTGACTGGAGGAGCTCCCTGTCCTGCCCATCTGTCTCACCTGAGCAGTACACCATGCAGGAGGTGGGAGAGGACGGGCCTTTGCATCCCTTGGCCAGGGGGCGTCCCTCCACTGGTGGGGGAGGCGGGCAGGTGGCGGCAGCAGGGAGATGCACATGTATGTCCCACCGCTGCTCCACAGCTCTGTCTGGCGGCAGCAGCAGCAGCAGCAGCAGCAGCAGAGGCTGCATGGAGACACCAGTTTGGGTTGCAATACTTTCCTTGCCCCGAGCACTGGCAAACCATGCTATGCCACTGCTCACAAAGGCTTTGCCAGGTGAGGGCTGTGCTGCCTCTGCAGCTCCCTTGCAGATAGTTGCTTTGCTGCCTTGAGGACTATTCAGATGCTATGAAAGGTAACATGCTGATAATGCTGGTGTAGTGTTTCAAGATGTTATCTTTTAGGAGTGTTATGTGTGGGTGTTGATGAGGCAAAACACTCAGTCAGTGCCTGGAGGCGGCTTCTCCAAGGCTTGCAGCTAGCTATGGCTGTATCCACAGGATCAGCACCTGGTTTGGGAAGCAGTTAGAAAAAGGGGATATACAGGCAAGACAGTGCAGTTCATGGGGACAGTCTAGGACAGGCATGGCCAAACTTGGCCCTCCAGCTGTTTTGGGACTACAGTTCCCATCATCCCTGACAACTGGACCTGTTAGCTAGGGATGATGGGAGTTGTAGTCCCCAAATGGCTAGATGGCCAAGTTTGGCCATGCCTGGTCTGGGAAATGTGCTGCTGTGGAGAAGAGTCCCAAGACTGGATGGAGGTGGCTGGCTTGTGGGGGGACGGGTAGGGAGAAAAAGGAGGATGGGTTTGAGCAGTGATAGCACATAGTAACATCCCCTGGTTCTCCTGCTTTTGAAAGCAGGTTTCTCCCCCAGCTCTGACAGCACACACTAGTGACCCAACAGATTCTGTCATCCTGATAAGGTGGAAGCAGAGAGGCAGAGATTCTGTTTCCTATTGGCCAGAGGCTACGCTGCTGGGTCAATGACCCTAAGAGTGTCATCCTATCCCAAACAGTTGTCAAATGCAGGTGTTTTTACCTTATTGAAATCAGTGTCCGTACCTGCAGGGTTTAAGAAGTGTCTCAATTTACAGGGCTCATGCCTCATCTTCTCTTTGAACTGCTGCTACACTGCAGAAGATTCTGGTGGCAAATTGTCACAAACCAGCAGTGCACCAAGGGAAATGTATTTGGGTGGTGGGCTATGGAAACGAAGCCATTGCCTCTAGCTATACTGGCAAAAGATCTAGATTGTAGTTTCTCAGACCTTTGTTTCTCCTGTAGGAATAGCCGTGGGTCACGTCTATTACTTCCTTGAGGATGTCTTTCCCAACCAACCCGGAGGGAAAAAGTTGTTACTAACACCAGGATTCCTGTAAGTAAACCGCCAACTTTATCAGGCAGTCCTACAAAGCAGGCTGAAGAATGGCCACCCTCATTCGACCACAGAAGCACCTGGAGAGGCAGTATTATGATGGACGCAGATGTGGCGTTTTTCTCCTGCCTTGACTAGAAAGGATCTTCAGTGTTTGAAGGAATAGAGCAGGCATAAAAGGAAATGGAAAAGGACTACACATACATTTTGGTTGTATACACCTCAAAACGTTAACAGAGACAAATACCACCAATGAGCCTCGTTGGTTCCCCAGTGTACGCTTGGTGCCATACAACATTTGGGAAGGCTAAGCAGGTCCCAGCAAGCTCTACGCACCCCGTGTTATAGTGTTATAAGAAAGGCAAACTGCTCCTACAATGCAGGTTGCCAGCCACAGACCCTTCCTTTGCTTATAGGTCCATCCTGTTAAGTTAAATGTTTCTGGTCCTGCTTAGGAGATTTAGAGCATGTTTAGAGATCTTGATGTTCTTTTCGGTGCTGTTGTGTCTCAGAACAGGGACCTGTTTTGTAACAGCCTCCCACAAAAACAAGCAAGCAAGCAAAAGGGAAGGAGCAGCTCATTTGAGCTCCTCTTCCAGTGTAGGAAAGTGTGTGTTTTGTCTTTGCGGCATGGATCTCATTTTGTGGTTGGGGTTTTCCTTCGCAGAAAGCTGGTATTTGATCCTCCCGAAGAAGACCCCAACTACAATCCGCTCCCGGAAGACCACCCAATGCCTGCTCCAGACCAAAACCTGCCACAGGAGCCCCAATAGTGATGGCACAGCAAGTCCCTTCTGCCGAAGACTGAGACTGTTCTGCACGGACAGGTGTGTGGATAGCCCCCTGAGCAGCACCACAGCTGGGTCGGTTGCATTCTCCTGCCACTCCAATTCCCTTCTGCTGCTAAGCTGTCCTCTAGTGTTGTGGATAAGATGGGGGGGGAAGTCTGTTTATGTGCCAGATGCTGCAAAGGACTAGAAGACGATGAATTTGCACTGGACAAACTACAGGCAGAAGGCAACTGGGCAGATGCTGAACCTTGCACTCAGTCAACTTCCACGTTAAACCAAAAAATCCAATCTCCTGTTGCTGGGCCCGAGAAGATAGGCTGTTGGTGGAACTGCCCCCCTGCCTCAACTCTGGATCTCACCCAGAATTTGGCCTAGCATGTTTCAGCATTCTCAGGCCTCACTGGGCAGTTCTTGTGCAGCCAGTACTAATTCCATGAGATGTCTGCGGCCCTGACCACCTGCCTCTCCAGCATTCCCTCACCTACCCCACTGTTTTGCCAATTTATTTCAACCTCTGTAAAAATAATAAATGTGGGAAGCAAAATAGAGTGCATAGCCACTGTGTCCTTTAAAGTTACAGCTCTGGATCTCAGGAGTAAGCCTCTCCTGTTTTGCAGCTGTGGCTGCAAATATACAAGCCAATGCCTCAAGAAACTCTGGGTGAGTGGGGCTAATTAAAGTGAGACCTGAATCCAAAATCTGTTTGTCTCTTGGCTACATCTTTTGCTTCTTTCTGGGTCCTGAGCCTTGACATTATTCTCAGGCAGCAGTTAAAGTGCCTGATATCATGTTTTATAAAACTTGGTTTAATATAAAAGCTGCTGCCTGAAGTTCTGGTCCTATAGTCTCAGAAACCCAGGGCATGCCTTGAAACTGATGGACCTTGGCTGGGCTCTGCAGCCTCCAAGGGAGCCTTCCTCACATTTTGGGCTTCCCCTAACTAGCTGCAGCTCACGTAGAGGAATCAGAGAAGGAAAAAGATGCAGATGCTCACCCAGAAGCCATTCTGAATACTCCCTGGCTTCATCCCATGGCAAGCCAGTGGTAAAGGCCAAAGCCATGGGTCAACACTGGGCTGCTTCACAGAAGCAGATTCTGGGATGGGATACTGGCAACATGACAATAGCCTTAGTGTTGTATGAATATCAGGATGTGCTGGTCCTGGAAAGGGATGAAGTGTTCATGCAACAGTTGCTTTCCAGGGAGCAGGAGGCGGTCTGTCATTTCTATCATGTAACATCATCCAACTCACATTAGAAAATAGTTTTTTTTAAAGGTAGCACACAAACAGCAGCGCCTTTAAAACTGTACAAAAAAGTATTAGCTTACAGAGGGGAGAGAAGTACCTGTGTTTCTCTGTGAAGTCAACAATTCAAATTGTTGAATATCCAACCATTAGACTCGGGCACATCACTCTGGCTCAGTCCTCTTGTGGCTCTTGTTAATGTTTAAGAGACAGATGTTGGAAACAGAAGATGCCCTCGGTGGGGAGAATGTACAAAGTACCAACCAGCCTGAAGGCACTGCCTGTGACAAATTGCTTATTTAATTCATTCAAGCCCTGCCTAAACCTGGTGGATTCTCCAGCTGCAGCTTCTGTTGGTGCTGCTTGGCTGGGCTTGCATACAGCTGCATGCACTGGAGACCCACAATGCCAGTTCAAAGTTCTGGCAATAAGCATGACCTGCCCTGGCAGTATTCTGCTGTAGTGTGCAATGGGATTGGGGAGGGAGAAGGCAGCCTCCACCCCATGCCAGATTCAAGTGCTTTGTTAACACATAACAGGCAACAGTCCCAACACAGACTGTTCTTGTTGTTGCTTTTAAGACATATTCAGAAACTGCACTGGGCTCATTCTGCTAAGAGCATGTAGAGCAGATTGACTCCTGTACAGACACATTTTAAGACTTAAAAACAACCCTAACCCATCCTTCTGTACAAAGATGAGCACCCCTCATCTTTGTACAGAAGGATGGGCTGCAGAAAAAGAAAAAAGCCGCTGCTGTGTGAAATAATATTAATAAAAAACAAAAAATCACCAGTGCTAATCTGGACTAGGAGGAGAGAACCTTTGGGGCTCCAGATGTGGTTGAACTGCAACTCCCATCATGCTTGGCCCATTTACTGTGCTTGTTAGGACTGATGCAAGCTGTAGTTCATCAACATCTGGGAAGCCAAGGCTGCCCCATCAGTGGTGTAGACTTGGAAGGCAAAGGCAGGAAAGAGAACTGGGAATGCACATCAGAGAAGGCCTGACAAACAAAAATTATTATTCATTTATTTAAAAACTTGTCCTAAGGTTTTTGGGGGAGGGGGGAGAGAAGGGCTCAGACAGCTGCCACAGGTCTTTATTGGACCCCTTGTTTGACAGGTACCCACGAGGTGGAGAGGTCACCATCCCTCTGGTCTGCTGGGCCAGCCAATGCAAGTACCGCCAGTCCCCAGGTGGGCATAGAAAGCATAACAAATGCTTGCCCTACGCTTGGCTCCTCATGGACACAGCCTGGAGGCTGAATCCTCTTGTCCACTTCAGGAGGGTTACCAAGCTGGAGCTGTGTTAGCCAAACGTCTCATCCGCCTGCAAGGAAGAAAACAAATTGTTATGAACAGCGATGGCAACAGCAGCAGCAGCAGATGTGGGGGATTGTTTTAGCTTAGACCGGAGCAACTGCAGGTGGGTGTGAAAACACATCCCCCCAAACTGCAACGCCGTCCCATGATATCTATGAGGAAACGTTTCCAAGAAGTCCCACTTCGACCAACCAGCGGCATTTGCTGCAGTGGGAAGTTGTAATGGCCAAGTAACCTAATGGGACCCCTGTGCTTCTTGCTGAGGTCTGGAGTTCAGCTTGCATAGTAAACGAGAGATGCTTGCAAAGTCACAAGAGGCAAAACAAAACGAAACCTTCCCCTTCTCAGCTCATGTCTTTGACAAAAAGGCAGTACGCAGGGGAAGGCGCACCTTGTGTTTCTGTCTTGGTCTCGAATTTTCTTCTCCATTTCTGCATCCGTCAGGGTTTCAAGTAGAGGGCACCACTGGTCGGCATCCCCAGTGTTACGAATGGCAATCTCCACCGTTGGCAGGGGGTTCTCACTGGAAGAGGGGGAAGAAACACAGCTCAGCCCCAAAGCCTGGAGAACTTGGGCATGTGCTTTAATTTGAAGCCAGATCCATCATGGGGCATCACACGAAGAACCAGCAGCACGCCCGAAGCCAAGCAGGCAGTAGACTATGGAGGACACACCACCAAGCAGATCAGCCTCTGTTACACACTAGCTGGAGCCTTGTGGTCAGGATATCCAAACAATATAGGATTTGCTACCTCCCCCCCCCCCATTTTGCAATCCTACAGAAGCACCAGTTGCACCCCTTACCTGAATGCGTACGTCTTCTGATGCCAGCTCAGCTGCCCCCGGATACTGTAAGCGATGGTGGTGACGAACTCGCCGCCCAGCCCGAGTTCTGAGCACAGCTTCAGGGCAAACTTTTCTGGGGAGTTCTCCTTTTCAGACATGTCCCACTCAAACTGGTCTACCAGGGAGATGTTCCCCACATGGATGTTGAGCTAGATGCAAATGCCACAACTGAGTATCCTATATTTCAAATGCCCTTAAGCCAACCCCTTTGCCCCCACCCTGCCTTGGTGTGGACTAATGAGGAAAATGGAAATGCCTTCCTCCCTTTCCCTTCCTTCTAAGTGCTAAGGATTTTGCATATAGCCCCACTGGCAGGTCCTCCTTTACTTTGGGTACAACTTGAACTCAGCACATCACTGGGAAATCCATTGCAGTGTGCCTCAAGCAAGAGTCACTTTCAGAACCAACTATGTCTAAGTCTCCTTGCCTTAATAATGACGCGTTGATCTGACTGGTCCTCCAGAATACTGTCTGTAGGGTAGGATTCAATCTGCTGCCGTATTGCTGACGCGATTGCCGGGACAAAGGTCAGGGGATTCAAATCCAGATCATCGCAGAGAATCTCCGAAAACATTTCCGGGGTCATTAGTTTTTCTGATGGAAGCAAAGAAATCCAGATTGTTGCCATGGTGCTTGTCTAATATCTAGCAGCTTACTTACTGCACCCTAAAATGATGGATCTTAAGCAGCCTACAAAAGGGAGCTTGTTAAGATACCCCTCAGTGAATCTGCCTCTGCCCCCTGCTCTCTGCCTCTTAGCTCAGCATTGTTCCCATCTACTCGCTTAACAGACAAATCTATGAATAATTAGGCAGTGGCAGCTACTCCCCTTTTCCTCTATACAAGAGCAAAGAATCATAGAATTGTGGAGTTGGGAGGAACCATGAGGGTCATCTAGTCAAACCTCTTGCAGTGCAGGAATCAACCCTGAGATTAAAAGAGTCTCATGCTCTACTGTCTGAGTTGCTGGATCAGGCCAAAGGGGCCCACATAGTCCAGCATCCAGAGAGTAGCCACCAGATGCCTGTTACAACATCTTTCCTGCAGCTGTTTCCTTGCTCATCTCTGCTGTGCCAGACCAGGGACGGGTGAACAAGTAGCCTGTAATGGTGTCAAGGAGGTCCAGGGGGTTCTTGGCAATGCACATTTGACCAGGATGCAGCCCACAGCATTTGCCCAACCCCTAAAACTAGCCCCCAAATTAAACTCCTTCTCAAACTGCTGCCTCCTCAGCAACTTCTGCAACCACTGGATTTTGTTTCTGCTATTTTTCTGAAGCAGAGCAGCTGAACTATAAGGCATTAGGAAAGGTCATACTTTATATAACGTTGGATTGTCCACTTCTTCTCTCCTACACACCATTCATGTTCCATGTAAAAGCGTCTCTCAGTTTCTGCCCGTCAATTTCCATGTCGAGGCGGATGGGAACCAGCACCTCTGGCTGGGAGGCGTTCTCGTGGATCACGGCTGGGTCGTGGTCATCAAAGCTAAAATACAAAAGGGGGGCAGGACAGAGACATTTGGGGAGGCAGGAACAGTGCCTCCATGTGGGTGGGGGGAAAGAAGCATGAGAGTTTCAAGGCCCAGAGCTTGTTTTCATTGGAAGAGCCAGGAAACAAAAGAACATACATAGAGTGCATGCCACGTCAGGGATAGGGAGAACTCTTCCTGGGAGGAGAGCAGGGCTTCCTAGACAAATCTGAGCTCCCAAAATCAAGCCTTGCCCCAGTGTTCAACTAAAGGACGGGAGTATATGAAGAATTGCAGCATCCTGCTTCCCTGTTAGAAGTTGATGATTAGCCCCATTCTGATGAGAAGGACCAATGCTGGGAAACTCAGGGTTGTAGCCAACCAAGTTCCACTTGGGAGCAGACCCGCTGAAGTGAATGGACTGAAGTTAGTCATGTTCACTCATTTCAGCGGATCCACTCTATGACAGCCCCAGCCCTCAGATCTGCAAATCGGCTTCCTCTGTCCATACGCTCAGCATTACCTTGTGTGTCAATGTTTCCTCACTTCTTCCTAAGAGCCAGCAACAAACTTACCAGAGGGGGAAGGTTCTTTTCTTGTCTCTGCCCATCCGATTTCTGTTAATGGTGGTCGAGCATGGCACAGCATCAAGGTGGTGGGAGCTGTTGGGAAGGGTTGGAACCCACTGACTGTTCCTTTTTGCCTTCTGTTCTCTAGGAGAGGAGACCACTGGTGAATGGGGAACAATCTTCAGAACCTAAGCATTTGTATGTGTGTGAGAGTGAACGCACACAAACCTCAATGGCATGACCCTTCATCTGCAACATGCTGCAAATATAGTGACTCAAATAACATAAGACTAGACTACTAATACAACCCAGGATCCCACTGACGGGAAAATCAAGAGCTGTTGGTTAAAGTGAGTAACTTTTAGAACTTTTCATTATGCTGCAAGTCTCCTGAGGAAACTGAGGGTCTTTCTTCACACAGTTTCTTTCTGCCTTGTTTGGCTTTTCTTTTCCCAGAAAGGAGAGCCACTGTGGTATAGTGCTTAGAGCATCAGGCTAGGACTGGGGAGACCCTGGCTCAAATCACTACCTGCCCATGAAGCTCACTATGTGATCTTGGCCAGTCACCAACTCTTAGCCTAACCTACAGGGTTGTTTTGAGGATGAAATGTGGGAGCAGCAGCACCATGCACATAACCTCAAGCTCCTTTGGGGGAAGGCAATATATAAATATGTAACTACCTAAGGTAGGTGGGAGGCTCAGTGCTGATGGAGACTGCCTTGTATTTCTCATCATTTCCATCCAGGATCTCTTCTACTTCAGAGGCTTTCAAGAGAGTCACACTTGTGGCCAGTGTGGTATAACCGTGATCTAAAAGAGGAGAGGGAGGAAGAGAAAGTGGTGTGGATCATGAGGGGTATCATCTGCCAGGTGAGGAGATCCCCCCCCCCACCGCTAAGAGATGCAGTCACCCATTTCATGGTCCCTTCAATAGTCCGCATGGGCTGGAGCCAGACTGCCCATAGAATAAAGTGAGCTTCCCTGGCCCCCTTTCTCCTGCGTTTCTGACAAGCAGCTTTCACAAAACGGAGCTAAAAACTCTCCCTTTGCAAACACTTGAAGAACACAAGTCACTTTCAGGTTAGGCAGAATATAGCACATCCCTGCCCTTCAAAAATCTTTTAAGAGACCTATGCTGTCCAGTCCCTGAGACAAACTCCAGACACACTCTTGGAAGGATATCCTATATCCAGGGCTGATTCAAAGAAACCAGGACCGGCCCAAAGTCTATACTGAGGGGATGTAAAGGTGGGCAGGATTTATCCCTTTCCTATTCTGAGCTGAGCGAGGATTTAGCACCAGTAGAGTGGCAGGTGCATCCCTCTCCCCACTCGGCTTGCGTACTAGATTGCTAAACCCATGGCAAGATCGCTCGTTGCCACCTCTACACCCACGAGAAGAAAAAAGCTGCATATCTAAGAGCTACCAGAAATGCTAACAAGCGTTTGGCACAGTGCTGGAATCCAAGGCCCTGCAGGAAGAGGGAGATGCTCTTCTTCAGGGAAGACATCCTTGCTTGTCAAAAAGCAACGTGAGGCTCCCCGACCCCTACTCTGGGCTCCACAGATAAGACCAGAAAATCTTAAAATCAAAGAGGCGGCAAAGCAAATTCAGCATATATCAGGTAGCCCTTTGGACACTGCAGGAAGACTCGGTGCAAGCAAAGCAGAGCCTCAGTAAGAAGAAGAGACCCCCAAGTTTCGACTTACATCTTCTGGGACTGTGACTCCGTTGGTTTTCTGTGGGGAAGAGAGAAGAAAATGTCAAAGGGGCAGATGCTGATGCCGGGGACCTTGCAATGCTGGCTGGTGGGGTGGGGAGTTAGGGATGGGAGACGATGACAACAGCACAACCTCCTCCCCCTCCTTGGAAGGGCTGCAACCCCCTCCCCACAAAAACCCCTCCCGCTGCTTGAGGCTGCATAGCCAACAAGGGGGGGGGGGGGTCCTGGAAAGGGGCTGGCCAGGAAGTGGTCCTCCCTTCCTCCTACCAGCGGGTTGGTGTGTGTGGGCAGGGCTGGATTTAGGTTTGATGAGGCCCTACGCTACTGAAGATAATAAGGCCCTTTATATGTCCAGCTGTCCTTTGTCAACAACAAATTGTCCCTTTTTTGTGTTAAATATCTGCTATATGGTAATTTATGGACCTAATAGGTATCGAAAGCCATATGCACACAACAAAATATGTATTTTATCAAAGTAATTGTTGAACTAAAATACAATTAAAGAAGTATATTAATAGTGAAATAATTATGAAGCCTTTTATATGTCCAGCTCTCCTTTGTCAACAACAAATTGTCACTCTTTTTTGTGTTGAATATATGCTATATGGTAATTTGTGGACCTAATAGGTATCTAAAGCCATATGAACAAAACAAAATATGTCTTTTATCAAAGTAATTGTCGAACTGAAATACAATTAAGTAGTATATTAATAGTGAAATAATTATGAAGCTGTAACTTAAAATGATTTATTCATGAACCTAATAATGCAAACACATTGGCATTTGGCAGTAACAAAAGTTCCTTTAGAAACACAAAGACTCATAATTTTTTTGGGGGGGGGGCCCAAGAGAGTGGGGCCCTAAACTACAGCTTGTTTAGCTTATAGGTAAATTCGGCCTTGTGTGTGGGGTGGGGTTGGGGGCCTGCCCGCCCTGCTCACCCACCGTGGGAAGAGGCGACGATCTTCTTGCGCTCCTCCACCGTGGCCAGGCGCCTCCAGAGCGACGGGTAGCGCTTGTACAGGGAGCCCCGGAACATCCGCAGGTAGTTGCCCACCTGCAAGGGGACGCAGCCACAGGACCCGCCTCGTCAGGCGCCGCCGCCCGCTCGACTGGGACCCCCCCCAGCCTCCCCCAACGAGCGCGGGAGGCGACGCTCCAGCCCCTCCGCCTCCCTCGGCCGCCGCCGCGCCCCGCTCCCTCCTCACCTCAGAGCCTATCATGAAGAACTCGCCGTCCTCCTCCAGCTGGAACTTGACGGGCTTCTGCCCGAAGGTCTTGCTCAGCGCCATCATCATCATCTCGGCGGCGGCGGCGTGAGGCAAGGCCGGGAGGGATGAAGCAGGCCGGGCCGGGAAAAAGCGACGGGAGGCGGCCGCGGCCTAACTGGGAGGGCTAGTGCGCACGCGCGGCCACGGCAGCCAGGCTCCTTGCCGGCGGCGGGAGGGCGGTGGACGCCACGCCCCATGCCCCTCCCGCCTCCCTGCTGCGCTTCCAGCTCCCCACTGCGCCTGCGCGAGGGGAAGGGCGGGTTTTCCTTTCTTTCTTTCCTCCTCCCACGCCGGAGGGGGGAAGGTTATGAAAAGGAAATCCCGCCCCTTCCCTCCCCTGGAGGGCGGGATTGGCTGAACTCTAGGGGTGGAGCCTGTCCGCAGGCCTTTGGCTGCGCCGCGCAAAAAGCCCTCTAGAGGGCGCTCTTACCTCCCTTCTGACTGGTGCTCCCAGCAGCCCGGACTGTCTGAGCTGGGATGAGCGAGTTATTTATGTATTTATTTTATTTATTTAATTTCTATACCGCCCTATACCCGAAGGTCTCAGGGCGGTTCATATAAAATATCAAATACATAAAATCAAAACGAAACCAGCAACCCAATAAAACCCTCCAAAAGAGCCAGCATTTTAAAAAAATGGTATAGGATGTAGGTCAAGTCAGGCAAAGGCCTGGCTGAAAAGGAACGTTTTTGCCTGGCGCCTAAAGGTGTATAGTGAAGGCACCAGGCAAACTTCCCTGGGGAGAGCAGTTGCACTATCTTCATCATGGCTGTCAACTTTCAGATTTGAAAATAAGGGATCAGCAGCCTCGAAAATAAGGGATCAGCAGCCTCAAAAATAAGGGATCAGCAGCCTCACCTGTCCCAGGGACAGTCTACGAGATATCTAACAATCTGGGATAGCAGCGGGAAGCAGCGGGAATAAGGGAATTTCCTGCAAAAAAAGGGAAGGTTAGCTATGATCTTCAGCTGGGGAGTTCAACTGGCTGAGCGTGGAGATCTGCTGCATCCGAAACTGCTCCTCCTGGTGGATCCTACCCTGGGATTGCCCCTTAAACTAGCCAATCCTAACAATTTAGGAGGGTGAGAGAAATCCAAGTCGTTTTGCATTTCGAGTACCTGATTCACACTCTCTGAAATAGAGACACAGCAAGAGGCAGTGAGCTAATGAGATGCCCCTTTCAAAGTGCGCAGGGACAAAGGCTGGATGGGATGAGATTCTCACATTAACAACAACAACAAATATCTAGCCTTTGTTCTTAACTGTTGTCTTCAACCCCCCCCCCCCCCGGAAACCAATACCACTTATTTCTGTTGCACCTTTCATTTCCTCCTGAGAGAGGCCATGCAGATCTGAAAGAACATGCAAGTTATTCAAGCTGAAGATAGCTCAAAACAAAACAAAACCTAAACCCATATTGATTTGCAGTTAACCAACTGCACAATCCATACATCTTGCCACCAGATGGAGATATTGTATGTGTCTGAGCGCTCTCTCTCTCTCTGTGTGTGTGTGTAAGAGAGAGAACTGCAACCACAATATTGTACCTCTTCATCAGTGAGGGGGAATGCAGTGAGGATCTAGGAAAGAGTTCGTGTTTTGAGTCACTTTGAGGGTGTAGCTGCTTTCTTTTTAGCAAAGCTGCTGCCCTCCTCCTGCACCCTGAGACAGTTATTAAGAGGCTGACATATTTGCATAGGGACACGGGTGGCCCTGTAGGTTAAACCACAGAGCCTAGGACTTGCCGATCAGAAGGCCGATGGTTCGAATCCCCATGACAGGGTGAGCTCCCGTTGCTTGGTCTCTGCTCCTGCCAACCTAGCAGTTCGAAAGCATGTCAAAAGTGCAAGTAGATAAATAGGTACCACTCCGGTGGGAAGGTAAATGGTGTTTCCGTGCGCTGCTCTGGTTCGCCAGAAGCAGCTTAGTCATGCTGGCCACATGTCCCAGAAGCTGTACGCCGGCCAGATTACGTCTGTAATCTGAAGCGTATGTAACCTGAGATACCACTGTACAATATTTTTTTCTCAAAACAACATATACAGTGGTACCTCAGGTTACATACGCTTCAGGTTACATACGCTTCAGGTTACAGACTCCACTAACCCAGAAATAGTGCTTCAGGTTAAGAACTTTGCTTCATGGTGAGAACAGAAATCGTGCTCTGTCGGCACAGCAGCAGCAGGAGGCCCCATTAGCTAAAGTGGTGCTTCAGGTTAAGAACAGTTTCAGGTTACGTATGGACCTCCGGAACGAATTAAGTACTTAACCCGAGGTACCACTGTACAGTTATAAAAAGCATACATTATTCAAAATTAAAAAGGTGTCATTAAATGCATCCCAGGGCCTCTGAATCTGGAACAGATGAGTAAAATCTGTCTGCATCTGGTTCTCTTTTCTTCAACCAGATCTCCACTCACCCTCTTTATAGCAGCGTATGTTTGCAGTTGTTGACATACTATAAATTACAACTTGGAGAGGCACTCCCACCATGGCGTCCTGCCGGAAATTGCATTCCAGTGTTTACTTAAGGCTGCAGGCTGTTTTTGAAGGAAACATGGCTGCTGGAGGCACTCTTGGCCAGGAAGAAATGACTTGCCCCGTTTGCCACCAACCTTTCTTGGACCCAGTGATTACTGACTGTGGACACAGTTTCTGCTACGCTTGCCTCATCCAGTATTGGAGCGACTCTGATGGAGCAGGCTCTTGCCCTCAGTGCGGAAAACCTTTTAAAGAAGGCAGCTACACGCGGAACCATGAGCTAGCAAGGCATACAGGGGAATCTACAAAATCTAAAGAAGGGGAAGATGTGAAAAGCAAGACAGGAAGGTGTGATAAGCCGGAGGAACTCCTGGAATCCTGTGAGGGTGATGATCGAATGGTTCGAAAGAAAAAGGTAGGAAACTAGGGAGGGGAGGGAGGGAAATGAATTTGGTTTGCTTACTTTAACTAGGGAGGGGAGGGAGGGAAATGAATTTGGTTTGCTTACTTTAAAAAAAGTTCAATTGATTCACATGTATCTCTTCCATAAAATTTATGCATACAAACCAGAAAGCAGTTTACAAAAATAATAAAACAATAAAGTTATCGATAAAAGCAGTTAAATAGCATTTAAAACATTCAGAAAGTAATTAAAATCTGCAATAAGCTGAAAACAGAATAAAGCATATGCCACCCTCTGCTTGCTCATAATTTACCCGCCATGGGCCCACACTTTACCTTGGTCTTTTAGGAACACAGACTGACACTGTACAATGTTATAAATGAGACTTTCCCCTACCGATGGACTTGGGAAATTGTTGTCACCAAATCAACTAGGGTTGCTAGGTCAGGAGCATCTCAGACCCTGAAATTTCAAGGCCCAGACCTGAGACCTAAGGGAGCCCCCTGTTGATGTCATTGGGGCAGGCCCTGGAGACGGAGGTTAATTGGGAGAAGGGATTGGAGGAGGACAGCCTCCTCACTGAGTGTCTGTGCTATGATTTGCAACTGGCTCCTACTGGGCTGAGGCTTGCAAGCTAGATGCACAAAATTCTTAATTACTATTAATAATGCATAGTAGAGGAAATTGCATAAACAAGTATGTATATTGGGGAAAATGTGCTGTAAAATGCTGGTGAATTTTCACGAGCTGCTCCTTTTTATTTATTTAATAAACTGGCAAAGTGGTGCAGAAATGTGACAAATTGAACATAAGATTGGGAGGGGGGGGAATGAAAAACACCAGAATGCACAGATTCATTCATCCCTACTTCTAGATCACACAAGTGACACCTTGGCTTACAAAGCCTTATCGGTGGTGTTATGTTCTGAAGTTCTCACCCTGGGCCAGCAGGGGGATACTGTAGATAGGTTTCACTCAGGTCCACATATGCAAATAAGGGATTGAAAGTGACGTTCAGTGATTGGATAGTTACAGAAAAGGGTTACTGTTGCGTTGTAGTGGATCTCTATACAGTGGTGCCCCGCAAGACGAATGCCTCGCAAGGAGAAAAACTCGCTAGATGATAGGGTTTTGCGGTTTTTGAGCTGCTTCACAAGACGAATTTCCCTATGGGCTTGCTTCACAAGGCGAAAATGACTTGCGCTTTTTTTTTAAAGCCGCTTGAAGAGGCGCAGTTGCGACGGACTGTGCTTCGCAAGACGAAAAACATCGCAAGCCGAAAACTCACGGAACGAATTCTTTTCGTCTTGCGACGCACCACTGTACAGTTGCGACTTGACTTTGAGGAGCAACTCATAGAACGCAGTGTGGTAGCCTTTTTTGAGGTTTTTGGTGATTTTTGAAGCTTTTCCAAAACTTTTCCGACACCGTGCTTCGCAAGACGAAAAATTCGCTAGACGAAAAAACTCGTGGAACGAATTAATTTCGTCTTGCGAGGCACCACTGTATAAGCAGGCTGGCTGAACCCTTCAGTTCAGTTCTGTTCTGGCCTGTGAATAAACAAGAGCTGTTTGAAGAATTACTGTGTCGTTTGATATGTTCACCCACAACTTAACAGGTGGTATTGTATCTTTCTGGTTAATTACTCTGGTTGTGTAGAAGAACTCAGCTGTTACATTTCCATGTTGGGGGGGGGGAGGAAAACGAAGGAGTGGATGGAGTTGTACTTCTAAATCAAGAACTTTACTAAGAAACATCTGATTTTTAAAATATTTTTAAGGGAACCATGATACCGAAAGGGACGTCCACACTGCTTGTAGTTATGGAAGAAGACATTAAGTGCCCTATTTGCATAGACTGTTTAACAGACCTTGTGACTCTGGATTGTGGCCATAACTTTTGTAAGGCCTGCATCAACCATTACTGTGAGATATGGAAGGAAATAGGTCCACCGGAATGTCCTATCTGCCGAACAAAGATCCAGAAAGGGAATTACCGGCCAAACTGGCTGCTGACCAGCATTGTAGAAAACTGCAAACGCTGCAAAGGAGCACTGTGTGACAGACACAATGAAAAACTTCTACTGTTCTGCAAAGAAGACAGAGAATTGCTATGTTCCAAGTGTGAACTTTCGCCACAGCACAGCCAGCACTCAGTGGTTCTCCTGGAGCATACTGAACAGGTAGGAACTTGTCTAGATAAGCCCCAACCAACATTGTGTCCTCCAGATGTTATGCAATGCAGATCTCCGACCAAAAACAAAATAGGTTACAGAATGAGGGGGAAATGCAGTGCATTTATTGGTGAAAATAAAATGCAAAATTATGTTGTATTAGGGGGAAATGAGTTCCAAAAAATTCCCTGTATGGAGAGCAGTTCTGTCCATTCCACCCACCAGTTTAGATATTTGCCCTTTAAGTTTTTTTGCACTCCAGGTTCCATGGAAATCTTTGCCACTCTAATGGTGATAGGAAGGGGGTTGAATCCTGTGTTGTAGCCGTTATCCCCTGCCCAACCCCCATGGCTCAAGTTTGACAAGTGGGTAGGATCACCTGACATAATTAGGAGCTGCTAGACCCATACCAAAAGGGACGCAGGTGGTGCTGTGGGTTAAACCACAGAGCCTAGGACTTGCCGATCAGAAGGTCGGTGGTTCGAATCCCCGTGACAGGGTGAGCTCCCGTTGCTCGGTCCCTGCTCCTGCCCACCTAGCAGTTCGAAAGCACGTCAAAGTGCAAGTAGATAAATAGGTACTGCTCCGGCGGGAAGGTAAACGGCGTTTCCGTGCGCTGCTCTGGTTCACCAGAAGCGGATTAGTCATGCTGGCCACATGACCTGAAAGCTGTACTCCGGCTCCCTCGGCCAATAAAGCGAGATGAGCGCCGCAACCCCAGAGTTGGTCACAACTGGACCTAATGGTCAGGGGTCCCTTTACCTTTACTTAGACCCATACCTGAACCTCAGCTGACTATTATCAAGTCTCTTCTCTCCGGACGTCTCCTTGAGAGGAGGATTTTACTCCTGAGGAGTCCTTACCAGTAACTGACCACTGATGGGAATGGGCTGGGTTTGTATTTTATTTTTTTTAAAATAGTATTTATTAGGGTTTTAAGTTTACAAAAAGGCAAAAGGAAACACACCAAATTAAACAATGACAAAACAACACATCACAATAAAAAAACATAAAGACTGAAACAATTAAAAACAAACAAAAAAACCCAAACCTTCCCATAACTTATCTTTCATTTGCTTGTTTCCCTGACCTCCTCACACCTCCCTTTTTTGTATTCTAAGTCAATTATCCATTTCAGCAAATCCTTTCCCTCTCTTCAAAATTTTTATCCTGAAAATTTATCTTGATCTTAATATAATTTTACTTTCCCTCTTTTCACCAATTAACAGTCTATTTTTCTTAGGGAATGGGCTGGGTTTGTATCGGGCATTGCCTTTCTCTAGGACTCAGGACCCATTTGGCTTCAGTGTCAGAGGACTAACCTTGGTTGTGAACAGCCCCTACTTAGTTTTGTCTGAGGACCCCAACTCCCTGCCCCCAGATGGAGCCTAATTCAGAACTTGGTGTAGGGCTCCCCCAGCTGGGACATGACAAAGTGAGATTCACGCCCCCCCCCCCGCTTTTAGTCTGAAGTGGTACAGTCAAACCTCGGTTGTCGAACGTAATCTATTCCAGAAGACCGTTCTGACTCCCAAAATGTTCAACAACCGAGGTTCAAATGGCTGTAGGCAAAGTCAATGGAGAAAAAAATATAAAAACTCTCCGGAAGCCGTTCAGCTTCTGAAAATCGTTAAAAAACCAGAGCAGTTACATCTGGGTTTTCGGCATTCAGCAGCCAAAACATATGATAATGGAGGTGTTCGGGAACCAAGGTTTGACTGTACAAACCAGGTTTTTTATTTTTTTAAAAAATAAGAAATAAGAAAAAAAATAAAATGTACACCCCTCTCCCGAGACCATTCCGTTGTAACTATCCAACCTCCCAAAATTTGAACACCTCTTGCGATGGTTTGACCCTTTTCCGTTTTAACAGTAAATATTCTACAAATACCTTCCTTAGCTCCTCAAAATCATCTCTCCTGCATATTCCCTGTTTTACCTGACAAGGTGAGATTCAAGACGAAGACATATACCACAAAAGCGATGAGGAACCTGCTGTGCCCCTTCTGTCACCAGATACTGATGTGGACTCCTCTTATACATAAAGACCTTACTGCCCTGAGGTTTACCAATAGGGATGCGGGTGGCGCTGTGGTCTAAACCACTGAGCCTCTATGGCTTGCTGATCAGAAGGTTGGCAGTTCAAATCCCCACGACGGAGTGAGCTCCCGTTGCTCTGTCCCAGCTCCTGCCAACCTAGCAGTTCGGAAGCACGCCAGTGCAAGTAGATAAATAGGTACCACTGTGGTGGGAAGGTAAATGGTGTTTTCGTGCTCTCTGGTTTCCATCACAGTGTTCTCTTGTGCCAGAAGCAGTTTAGTCCTGCTGGCCACATGACCTGGAAAGCTGTCTGCGGACAAACGCCGGCTCCCTCGGCCTTTGACTGGACTTAACTGTCCAGGGGTCCCTTACCTTTACCTTTAAACCTGCAGTCTACCACTGCCTGTTTACAGAGTCCCTCCCACTAGAAAGCTCTGACAGGGTGGCAAGGGAGACTGGGATCTGTTTCTTTTCAAGCATTTAATTCAACACAGAAGGGTTGTTAGAGGCCAAACTAAACAGGATGGACAAAGTACGATTCCTATATATCAGCCATGTAAATAAAAGTGATGTTAATGACAGACCTCCAACTGCTCGTGTTTACTTACAGAGAATCTGTCACAGATTGGTGAACCTTTGAAGATACATTCAATGATTCAGTTATTAGGCAGTGTCCCTGCTCAATTTCCCTTATAATATGTGACTCAAGTGTTCACATAACACTGCACAGGTGATCAATGTCATTTTATTATAAAACCAATAAAATATTCCCCCAAAAGGGACACATCCTAGGACAGGAGAAGGGTGGGGGAGGATATGTCATGGGCCAAAGAGAGCTTCCCAGAGGGCTGCATTTGGCCCCTGGGCCTGCATGTCCCCACACTTGCCCCAGGACCTAGGGAATAAAGAAGAGAAGATCCCTCAAGACTGGTGAATCATTCACTGCTTAGCTCATAATGTGGAGTTTAGGAGAATTCCCATGTTCGCTGGCTAGCAGAAGCGTCACACATCCAGGATTTTCATCTCAGCCAGAGAATAATTTTGTGGTTCTACGTTTTCTTTCCTGAGCCTGAGAAGAAATTCACTGGTACAGTCATACCTTGGGTTGAATGTGCTTCAGGTTGAGCGCTTTCGGGTTGCGCTTCGTGGCAACCTGGAAGTAATGGAGCACGTTACTTCTGGGTTTGGCCGCTTGTGCATGCGCAGACACTCAAAATGATGTCACGCGCATGCATGGAAGTGGCAAAACGCGACCCACAGATGCGCTGTCGCGTCTTACGTTCTATTCAAACTCATTCTATGTTCTGTCCCTGTAGCTGAGACCTCATTTATCTTCTTGTCTTTTTCAGGGGATCAGAAGGAACTTGAACAGGTATGTAACTATTTCTTGTCACATACAAACACACACACAACTACAGAACAGATTCTGTTTCACTGAAAACAACATGTTCTTACAAGTATGACAACAAATTCTGCTATGTACAATCAACATTTAAAGCAAGGGTGGGAAATCTTTCTCTAATACCCTTTTAACCTTGACGACATTGATTTACCCTTACAACCTTTTACATATATTATAAAACATAAATTTGGAAATTGAGTAATAGGTCTGTGCCTTCTGACGGCAGCAGCCCCCCTCCTCACTTTTCTGCTTTTCCCATCACTTATCCCACAAATTGGGCCAAAGGAATTGTTGCAGGACTCTTACTATATTCGTTAGTAGAAAGGGCACCCTGATGTGCTATAAATTTTGGAAAGTGATTTTTCTGCCTGCTCTCTGTGCATTTGGACACCTCTTAAGATCTTGTAGTCAATTGTGCATGGTCTGAAGATCAAGAACAGGTTATTGTCTATATCTGGATAGAACTGGAGTCCGTTTTTAATCATGATGTTGGACTGAATCTTTCAACACTGCACTGATTTTGTGATTTCTTAGAATTCCTGATCAGTACTAGGAAATCTCCCTCAAATGCAACCCCTGCTTTCTCCTCTGGTCAATTTCACTCTGAAGTGTGAGGCATGAGGAATGATATTGAGTTGGGGAACCTTTGGATTTCCAGATGTTCTTAGACTACAGCTGTCATCATCTCTGACCCCTGGCAGGGCAACTGGGGCTAATAAGAGTTGGACAGAGTGACAGGTTGCTCATTCCTGGTCTAGAGGGTTCACTAGATTGAAATGTTCTTGGGAGAGAGACCTCCAGGCTCAAAATGTCAGACTGGGAAGAAATTGAGAGCAAAACCAAAGTCACAGGAGATTTTGAGAGAGATAAAATTATATCAAGTACAATATATGGAAATGATGAATCAGGAAATAGAATGGAAAATTAAACAAATGAGACAAAAAACATTTGAATCAGCTAACAAATGTGGGAAATTGCTGGCCTGGCAAATGAAAAAAAGACAAAAATTAAATACTATTACAAACCTAGAAGTGGAAGGAAAGAATATACACAACCCAACTGAGATTAGAAACTGTTTCCAGAGGTATTTTAAACAATTATACACACAAGGGCCACAGAAAGAAATGGATATAGACCGATTTTTGAAGACAAATGGATTACAAAAAATCTCTCAAGAAAGCAAATTAATGTTGAACTACAAAATATCTGAACAGGAAGTAGAAGGTGCCATTCAAAACATGCAATTGGGCAAATCTCCAGGACCGGATGGGCTGACTTCTAGATACTATAAATCTTTGAAAGAGTGGTTAGTACAACCTTTGAAGGAAGTCTGCAATGAAATATTGGAAGGGAAAAGGGCACCAGAGTCGTGGAAAGAGGGCACCAGAGTCGTGGAAAGAGGCGTACATTACACTTATACCGAAAACAGAGACTGAAAAGACTCCGCTTAAGAACTACCACCCTATATCGTTACTTAATGTGGATTACAAAATTTTTGCAGACATTTTGGCCAAGAGATTGAAAAAAGTATTGATGGAAGAGATTCATAAAGACCAAGCGGGCTTTCTCCTGGGAAGACACTTGTCTGATAATTTGAGGAATATAATTGATATTTTGGAAAAATTAGAAGTGAATATAAATACTAAAGCAGTTCTGATATTTGTGGACGCGGAGAAAGCCTTTGACAACATCTCTTGGAGTTTTATGAAGAAGAACCTACAGGGGATGGGGGTAGGCTAAGGTTTTGAAAATGGTATAGGTGCAATATACTCTGAACAAAAGGCTAAATTAATTGTAAATAATGTGGTGACGGAAGAATTTAAGATAGAAAAAGGGACACGACAGGGGTGCCCAATTTCCCCACTGCTTTTTATATCGGTCCTGGAGGTTCTGCTGAATATGATTAGAAGGGACCGGTTGGTTAAAGGCATACAGGTCGGAGCCAAACAGTACAAACTGAGAGCATTTGCAGATGACTTAGTATTGACGTTACAGGAGCCAGAATCTAGTACTAAAAGGGTTTTAGAACTAATTCAAGAATTTGGTCAAGTGGCAGGATTTAAACTGAACAAGTTAAAAACTAAGGTTTTAGAGAAAAATTTAACACCGATTGAAAGAGAGAGGTTTCAGAATGAGACAGGTTTGACTGTGGTTAAGAAAGTGAAATACCTGGGGATTAATATGACAGCCAAAAATGGGAACTTATTTAAAGATAATTATGAAAAATGTTGGACGGAAGTGAAAAAAGATTTAGAAACTTGGTCAAATTTGAAGCTTTCACTGTTGGGTCGTATTGCTGTGATAAAAATGAATGTATTGCCTAGAATGCTGTTTTTGTTTCAAACATTGCAAATTGTGGACAAGATGGATTGTTTCAAGAAGTGGCAGAGAGATATTTCTAGATTTGTCTGGCAGGGCAAGAAGCCCAGAATAAAATTTAAGATATTAACTGATGCAAAGGAAAGGGGTGGATTTGCCCTGCCAGACTTTAAACTTTATTATGAATCAGCAGCTTTTTGCTGGTTGAAAGAATGGCTACTTCTTGAAAACACAGGCATTTTGGACCTAGAAGGTTTTAACAATGTATTTGGATGGCATGCATATCTGTGGTATGACAAGGTCAAAGCGCATAAAGCATTTAAAAACCATATTGTCAGGAAAGCATTGTTTAATGTTTGGATAAGATACAAGGATTTATTGGAAAACAAAACCCCAAGGTGGCTGTCACCGATGGAAGCGAAAGCTCTGAAAAGGCTCAATATGGAGGCCAATTGGCCGAAATATTGGGAAATTTTGGAACAAGATGGAGATAGACTGAAACTGCAGAGTTTTGAGAAACTAAAAAATAAAGTGCGAGACTGGCTTCATTATTATCAGATAATGGAGGCATATAATTTGGACAAGAAAATTGGCTTCCAGGTGGAAAAATCAAAATTAGAAACAGAACTGTTAGAACCCAAAACTAAGATTTTGTCAAAGATGTATAACTTGCTGTTGGAATACTCAGGATGAAACGGTGAAATCTGCTATGATTAAATGGGCACAAGATTTTGGACATAACATTATGTTTGCTGACTGGGAACAGTTGTGGACCACAGGTATGAAGTTTACGGCATGTAATGCTTTAAGAGAGAATATTATGAAAATGATATACAGGTGGTACATGACCCCAGTCAAGCTTGCAAAAATTTATCACTTGCCCAATAACAAATGTTGGAAATGTAAAGAAACTGAAGGTATATTCTTTCACCTTTGGTGGACGTGCCCAAGGATTAAGGCTTTCTGGGAAATGATATATAATGAACTGAAAAAGGTATTTAAATTTACCTTCTTGAAGAAACCAGAGGCCTTTCTCCTGGGCATAGTCGGCCAATTGGTGCCAAAGAAGGATAGAACCTTTTTTATGTATACCACAACAGCAGCAAGAATACTCATTGCAAAGTATTGGAAGACACAAGATCTACCCACTTTGGAAGAATGGCAGATGAAGCTGATGGACTATATGGAACTGGCAGAAATGACTGGCAGAATCCGAGACCAGGGAGAAGAGTCGGTGGAAGAAGAGTGGAAGAAATTCAGATTATCTACAGAAATATTGTAAAATTAATGAATGTTAGAATGATGTTGGATAGAAATTAAGTCGTTTCCAGCTGTAATGCTTTAAGGGAATATGAAAAAAGGGTTATAAATAGGTAAAAATCTAATGCTATTATTTTTAAGATCAAGGATTAGGATAATTAAAGAGGGTAAGGATTTGCTGAACCAACAGATTGAAGTGGAATACAAAAAAGGGAGGTACGAGGAGGTCCGGGAAACAAGCTAAAGGAAAATAAGGAATGGAAACTCTGGGTGTTTTTAACCATTTTTATTTTGTATTTTTGCTATTTTTTTCACTTTTATTGTAATATTTTAAAAAATCTTAATAAATATCTTACCAAAAAAAAATGTCAGACTGGGACTCTTATCTGTGAATGTATCTGCGGGAAATTTCAGTCAAGCATAACTAGCAAGCATCGGGCTAGTTAGTGCATGAAGGGGTTAAAACCACAGAGTTAGATTCCTACACTCAGCTAGGTCATGCTCCCTTTCCTCAGGAGAGGAAGGAAGTGAGGCCTTCCCTCCCTCCCTCCCTAGCTCTCCATGCAATGTAACTGACCAAGGAGGATGTGCCTAAGCTTGTTCTCCAAGCTTAGAACACATGCTTGAAGCTACCGTATCTTTCGCTCTATAAGACGCACCTAGTTTTTAGAGGAGGAAAACAAGAAAAAAAATATTCTGAATCAAATGTTGAAGAAAGCAATGCAAAGCTTCAGCGTAAGCAACACAAAGCCTCTTCAGCGCAACGGGAGGAACGCTCCCGCTGCCCTGAAGAGGCTTCACACGGCTATCCCAGAAGCCAGAACAACAAGAGGAATCGCTGCGCAGCAATCCCTCTTGCTGTTCTGGCTTCAGCGATAGCTGCACAGCCTGCATTCGCTCCACAAGACGCACACACATTTCCCCTTACTTTTTAGGAGGGAAAAAGTGCATCTTATAGAGTGAAAAATATGGTATCTTGCTGTATTTTCTACACAGAACAACACATGTATCAGACTTTTGAATAGGTAAGTAAATAATTTTAAACTTAGCAGTGTGTGGTGTGTTCAATGAGGTCTGTTGCTTCAGCGGACTAAACAGAACTTTTAAACAGGATTAACAGTCTATTCCTATGCTGTACTGCTGCGCAAGTTGTGACTTGATTTTAAATTCTGCTGGGGCTTTCTGTGTGCTAGCCCTGTGTTTTGAATCTAGGCACCTAGTCAGTTCTTTTGTTGTTCACCCACACAAGTGAGTCCACAGGGATTCATATATTAATTCCCCCACAGCATCTTCTCTTCGTATGTTCTTACTACACATTTGTATGGGAGGGCAAGGGGATTGTTGAGTACTGAAAGCTGTCCATCTTCCCTTCCAGGTCCAAAGATGAGGAGGAAGTGGGGCATGAGTTGGTTAATCACCCCAACAGTTGCTCACCGGAAAAAATTGCTCTGATCAAGATTACGGGAAAATGGGAAGGTATTGGGGGCAAACAAGGGAGTGGGAAAATACGTTGAACTCAGAGACTTGCTAGTGCTCAGGGGCATGGCAAGGGGTGTGTGTGTGGGGGGGTGCGGTCCGTCCTGGGTGTCATGCCTAGGGTGTGTGTGACAAAACCCGCCTCCCAGGTGGATTGGCATGGTGGCGCTCGCACCCCCGGTGGGTGGATTTTCGTGATTGGCCAAGACCTCTGACCTGCATCAGAACGCCATCATGCACTGAACTGTGATGCATTACAATAGGCACTCTAGACTCCCTTCTGTTATTAAGGCTAGCCAATTGATCAATCAATTCCTGCAAAGGGGCTCCATCCAGTTGCTCCATTTGACACCCAGCTTCTAGCAAATGATGCCCAAACTGATCCCTAATACCCAATCCATCTAGTCCTGTTCTCAACAGTAGTTGACATCTAGTCCTGTTCTCATTAGAAGCCTAGTTGGGGGAAAAACCATAGCTCAGAGCTAGAGCATCTGCCTTGAATGCAAAAGGTTCCAGGTTCAATTCTCAGCATCTCTAGGTAGAGCTGGGGAAGAGACAACCCTGTTTGGAACTCCAGAGAACTGCTGAATAGACAAGATTGTGCTGTATGGACCAAGGTATAAGGCACCTTCCTCTGTTTCCATCCATGCACATCTCCTTCCAGGAGCGCCTTCCGGGGGTGTGGCCTGGGGAGGAGGCGTGGCCTAGGGAGAACCTTGAGGACCAGTTCAAGAGGACCTTGGGTCTCAGTTCTGCACCTGTAAGACAGGTCTCTGATTAGATCGAGCTGGGCTTGTTTTTACGTTCATCAAATCTCCACTTTCCCTCTGTCCTGCAGGAAGTATAATTCTGGATCCAAGCACAGCATATCCATACCTCATTGTGTCTGATGACCTGAAAAGCGTGAGATGGGGAGATGGAAAGCAGGATGTGCCTACGAGCCTTGAGAGGTTTCACTTTGATCCCTGTGTCCTGGGCTGCGAGAGATTTGTTTCAGGAAAACATTGGTGGGAGGTGGAGGTGGGGATGGAGGTTGAGGAGGAAGAGGCTGAGTGGGCTGTGGGGGTTGTACGAGAATCTTTCCAGAGGAATGCGAAGAGCAGCCTTAGTCCTTATTGTGGGATCTGGGCTGTGGGAAAGGAGAGGAATTCTGGCCATGGCTCATTGAGTGACTCTCTTCCCCTCTGTTGCCTCTGGGCTTTTACTTCTCCCAAGTGGACCATGTTGAGACTGGAACTTCTGCCCAGGAAGATCAAGGTGTCCCTGGATTATGAAAAGGGAGTTGTGGAATTTTTCGATGCTGATTTGGACGAACCGATCTTCAAGTTTTGCTCAGCCTTTTTTAACAGGGAGGTGGTCATTCCCTATTTGCGGGTAGAACGTGGTGTCACCCTGAAATGCTCTTGAGGAGAAAGCCACATCTCTGCGGCAATGGGGCAAATGGTTCTCACGAATGACTGCTGGTTCCTGAACATGCATCGCTGAATCTTTTATCTGCGGGCCAAGAGTTGGGATGTGTCTTGCCAAAGGCAAGGCGGTTCTTTTAAAATTCAGAAGCAATACAGAACACACAAGTGAGTGAGAAGATTAAAGGTTTTATTCCAAAACAGCAAGCGCTGTATACATACCAAGCAAGTGCTTCAACCTGCCACTTGTCCTCAAGAAGCAGTGTAGTGAACCCCCCCCCCCGGTAGCCTCACTTGACACAGCCCTGCGGCTGATCGGTCTGTGCACGAGCTTCTTTTTTTAATAATATTTTTTATTAATTTTAACATATAAATTATAAAATGTACCACAAAACTTATCACTTATACAATCTTTTTAGACTTCCATCAGCACCTCTGATGATCCACCGTTTTAACCACTTCTTATGCATTTCTTAACTTTATATTGCCTTTACATCTCTTAACAAATCTTCCTCCCGCTTGTCCATTTTTACAATACTTCCAATAATACTCCTCACAAAACTTCTTGCAACCCTACAAACGTCTGTTCTTCACAATTACTTTTCAAATAGTCCGTAAATTTACTCCAGTCTTCCATGAATTTCTGGTCTCGCCGGTTTCGAATGCTTTCTGTTAGTTTATCTAATTCTGCATAGTCCATTAACTTCATCCTCCATTCTTCAATCGTCGGTAACTCTTCTTGCTTCCATTTTTGGGCCAATAATATTCCTGCTGCTGTTATTGCATATAAAAAGAGCTTACATTCCTTTCTATTTATGTCACTCCCCACAATGCCCAATAAAAATGCTTCTGGTTTCTTTATAAATGTATATTTCAACATTTTTTTCAACTCATTATATATCATCTCCCAGAAGCATTTCAGCTTTTTACATTCCCACCACATGTGATAAAATGTTCCCTCTTTTTCTTTACATTTCCAACATTTATTACTGACACGAGCTTCAGAGAAACTCTGCTCAAACCGTCAGATTTTATAGACAAACCTGTGCAGCTTTCAAGACTGGCTGCGTGCGGATCATCCATTAGCCACCCCCTCCCAATGCCTCACTTTCTCAAAACATGTCAAACATGAAAGAAGGTACCAAGCACTATCCTCCCAAACTGATAAGGCAGCTGGGAGGGGGGCTTCACCTCCTCCCAACGTTCCCAAAACATTTAAGACTGTTCTCAAAACATTCGAGAGAGAGGAAGGGGGAAGGAACAGGGGCAGGAAGGATTCTGTGTCAGACCATTAACTGCTCGATACATTTTGTCTTCCGGATACATTTCCCATACAGGATGTTGGAGGAATCCATTGAAAAGGGACTATCAAATGGATTACCTTCGGTCTGCCTCTTGGACCTCTATCACATCACAGTTTCTCTACCAAACACTTTTTTTTAAAGAACTCTAATGGCTAGAAAGCAGCTTCCTATGGCTATCCATGCCAGTCTCACCGTGCATCTCTTATATTTTTAATTTCATAAAATTTGTATACTGCTTGATTGTGAAAAAACAACAACCCCAAAGTGTTTTGCAAAAGAACCTTCTGTGCCTGCCTTACTGCAGTTTGCAATAAACTTTTTCTACTTTCCACCTCGTCTGTCTGGAAAGTAGAAAAAGATATCCCCAAAAATGTAAGAGAAATATTTCTATGCGCTACGGCAGCGGCCCGAACACTAGTAGCAAAGAACTGGAAAGGGGAAAATGTTCTGACTATAATGGATTGGCAGAATAAGTTACAAGAATATGTGGAAATGGCACAATTGACCAACAGCCTAGGGGGCAGTTCCAGACAAGAATTTGCCCAAAATGGGATAAATATAAGAGATATGTACAAAATATACAGTGGTTTTTCGTCTATGGAAGCATTTGATTGACCTTGGATAAAGAAATATATGAGAAATAAGAGCGACAGTACAAATTTCTATAAGAATGTATTAGAGAATAGATTAATAATGGCAGGTACATTCACTATTAGAATAAAAACATACAACGGGAATTGACAGCAAGTCCAAAGTCTTTATGGTATTTTTTGTTAATAATCTTTGCTAATAATTTTTGTTAATAATCGCATAAAAAGTAGCATAAATACAGCTGAAGTTTAAGGTTCATAATTATGTAAGAAAAGATAAGTATATGGTTTTTTCATTTTTTGTTTACATGATTGAAATTTTAATTTACTTTAAGAGATGCACTATATATATGTAATGTAAGACTATTAATAAAGCTTGTTACATGTTTAAAAACAAACAGAAAGAAAAATACTTTCCACCTCTGAGTGATTTATTGGTTTTGGATCACACCAGTCCTAGGGGGTCTTCAACCATTTCACTAGTTTAAAACATATAAAAGTTAAATGACTTAAGCAGATAAAAAAAATCCCTCAACTTTCTAAGCATCTGGGTAGGCTTGTCTAAACAGGAATGTTTTTAGCAGGCAGCGAATAGAGTGCCTTCAAGGCACCTGCTTGATGTCAATAGGCAGGGAGTTCCAAAGTGTGAGAGCTGCCACATTAAACAATCAAGTTCTTATAAATGTGGAGCAGACATTATGTGGCAACTCTTAGTAGGGCCAATTCTGTCCCCGTTTCTGATTTGATCCCAAAATTTCTCTTTTCCTTAGGACGTTCCTGTTTTCATCAGAGAAATGATGGAGGGTATGGAGTTATTGTTATGTACTGAAGTTCTCACCCTGGGCCAGCAGGGGGATACTGTACATAGTTTTCACTCAGGTCCACATATGCAAATAAGGACTTGAAAGTGACGTTCAGTGATTGGATAGTTACAGAAAGTTGTTACTGTTGCGTTGTAGTGGAGCTCTATATAAGCAGGCTGGCTGAACCCTTCAGTTCAGTTCTGTTCTGGCCTGTGAATAAACAAGAGCTGTTTGAAGAATCGCTGTGTTGTCTGATATGTTCACCCACAACTTAACAGTTATGTAATCCCGAGCCAAGGGGATAATTAACTATACAACCTTTAGAAGACATCTGAAGGCAGCCCTATATGGAGAAGTTGTTCAATCGTCAATATTTTATTATGTTTTTATATAGGTTGGAAGCTGCTCAGAGTAGCTGAGACTCAGTCAGGTCAACGAGATACAAATAATAAAAGTACTATTATTATTATTATTATTATTATTATTATTGAATAGAACATCCCTATTTCAATCAAAGAATTGTTGTAGTTCATTGGTTCAGCATCTGTTCTGCATTCAGAAGGCCCTGGTATCTTCATGTAGGCTCTGGAAGGACTCTGTGTCTGAAAACCTAGAAAGCCACCACCACTCGGTATAGACCACCCTGAGCTAGTTGGACCAGTGGTCTGACTCAGAATAAGGCAGCTTCTTATGTTTCTGGCTAGGAAGCAAACATTTGTATGCCCACAGCCTGAGGGACTCATTTGCATCCAGACTTTGCCTCTGCTCCACCTCTGAAATTCTACCTCTTAAATGTGCTTAAAGATTTCTGTGGGGCCGGGAGCTGTACTAAGGTTGAAAAGGCTGGTTGCTCCATAAATGCTGCTAGACCATGGTTCTGCTAGCACCACCAGCTCTATGGTTTCTGGGTCTTTTCTTAGCAGGTACTGGCAATCTCCTGGAATCTACAGATTCAGTTCTAGACGCCTTGGCAGAGACTTAGGTCTTATTGCCTTGCCACATGGAGAATTACACACGGACAAGGACTGAAAATTGGATCTGCTGTTGGATAGGGGACAATCTCTGCAATCCCCTCCTTGCTACTCAGATGGAGATATTGGGCTGGAGCCAAACCTTTCCGTTGAAATCGGTGGAACTTAAGTTGAACTTATCCCATTGATTTCTGCGCTCTGCAGGAGAGGACCTCCGCAGATACCATCTTATCAGGAGGTCTGCTCCATATAACATGGGAACAGAGCCTTTAGTGTGGTGGCACCTGCCTTTGGAATCCCCTCTCATTAAATATCAGACAGGTGCCACCTCTGTTGCCTTTTTGGTGCCTGCGGAAGACCTCCCTCTTCCAAAAGGGCTTTTGGGTGGAGATCTTTCCCAGTCCACATCTGTCCTGGAATTACGTTAACATGTTTTATCGCTTGTGTGTTTGCTGCCCTTTGAGAGGGAGGGTGGGCGACAAATCAAATAGATTTCAGTGGGACATATGTTCAGCTAACTTAACATGGATCCAGCCTCTGATGTTTGTAGAAAGCTGCATCTCTGTGGACAGCGACGTGATCCACCTCAGGGTTGTGGAATGAAAGACTCAAAGTTCACAGGCTCATCCAAGGGTCACCAGCATGCTCTGTACCTGCTGTTCTGCTTTAAAAACGACCTGCTGATGTCTCCGTGTTGTGTTTGTGTCTTCGAACCACAGGCAATGCAGAAGTGATGCTGAACCAGCCTGGCTCTATGCTGGCACCCCTAGGAAATGTCACTCAGCTCCCCTGCACCCTGTCTGGCGACAGCATCACAAGCATCGCGAGCCACACCATCGTCTGGCTCCAGCGGAAGCACCAGGGCTCTCCCAAACGCATTTTGTATTACAAAGATGAATCGAACCAACATAAAGGTTCGGGGGTCCCTGATCGCTTTTCTGCTTCCAAAGATGCCCAAAGGAGCACCTGCTACCTCACTATCTCTGGGGTCCAGGCAGAGGATGACGGCATCTATTACTGCCTGACATCGGCCGGGGGAGAATACCACAGTGCTTTAGCTTAAGAGAGAGCCAGGACCAAAACTCCATCCCATCCCCTTGGTGAGTAGGCTATAGACACAGCTGATAAGGAAGTCAATCCGGCAGATGGAGTTGCATGAAGACACTTGTCAGAGTCTAGATTCTATTTTTGCAGTTTGGGCACCGAACGAAAACCCCCCAAACCACAATCGTGTTTCAGTTCCCACTTGTACAGTGGTACCTCAGGTTAAGTACTTAATTCATTCCAGAGGTCCGTACTTAACCTGAAACTGTTCTGTCCTGAAGCACCACTTTAGCTAATGGGGCCTCCTGCTGCTGCTGTTCTGCCGGAGCACGATTTCTGTTCTCATCCTTAAGCAAAGTTCTTAACCTGAAGCACTATTTCTGGGTTAGTGGAGTCTGTAACCTGAAGCGTATGTAACCTGAGGCACCACTGTATAGACTAATAGCAAATCCCTTCTCTTTGATTTCAGATCCTTAGGTAGCTAAATGTCGCCATCTACAGAGAAGAGGGAGCTCTTGGAGGCTTGGTGGTGGGGAGGAGGAATCTAAAGGTTTGCAGAAGTACAAAATGCGGTGAGCCAGTGTGGTTTGGTGGTTAGGGCTCAGTCTAGGACCTTGGAAATCAGGGTTCAAGTCCCCCTAGGACACTAAGTGGAGTAGGTTAGGCCAAAAGACAGAGACTGGCCTAACCTGACAGGGTTGTTGTGAGAATAAAACAGAGACATATTCTACTCATGTAAAAACACACTGATTCCTGGACCATCCGTGGGCCGGATTTAGAAGGCGATTGGGCCAGATCCGGCTTCTGGGCCTTAGTTTGCCTACCCATGCACTAGCAAAAACATGTACATTAGTCAGTGCTGAATCCAAAAAAAAAGGTGTGCATTAGGAGAAATTCACATTAAATTACTGGCAAATTTTCATGACTTTCCAAAAAAACTGCAGAGAAGTGGAGAACTCAATTTAAGAATGGAAAAATGAGAAACTTAGAAAACCTGCCTGACTCCAACAGGGTCAAAGCGAAGACTGTAAATTCACTTTGAGAATTCTTATGGGGTGAGACATCAGTGTGATCAAAGAGTGGAACTATCTCCCTCAGGAGGCTGTGGACTCTCCTTCCTTGGAGGTTTTTAAGCAGAAGTTAGATGGCCACCTGTCATGGATGCTTTAGTTGAATTTCAGGGGGTTGGACTAGATGATCCTTGAGGTCCCTTCCAACTCTACGGTTCTATGATTCTATGAAATAAACACAATATCTAGCCTTTTTTTAAATAAAAAAAAATAAACTGTCATTCACAGACACCTGGAAACCACAATCAAATATTTCTTCCTGCACCTGTTGTGCCCATCACCTCCCAAGGGAAATTCTGTTGTTCTAAAAGGGTGTTCAGCTTACTCAAGCTGAAAACTCCCACCAGCTTTGCACTTAAAATTCTCACCATGAGATGGCCCTATGGTAGAATGGATGGCGAGAAAAACTCTTTTCTGAAATAGCATGGAAGGAGCCCCTTTGTAACAGCTGCGCTTTACATATAGCTTTCAGTTGTACCTGTGCATCCAGGCACTGCCTAACCTCACAAAGTAATCAGGATGAATCCTCAAAGAGAAAGCGACATTGTGCAAACCAGCCAGGAGGAAGGTTTTAGAAAGTAGGTTGTCCTTTTACTGACTGAGTTAATCAAGGAAGGAATGGCTGCTCTGAACTTGGAATAGGGATGGTCTTAAGGAAAAGCGGGGAATTCCAGGATCAAATCAGAAACTGGGACGGCTTCTGTAAATCCAGGACTGTCCCTGGAAAACAGGGACACTTGGAGGGTCAGGAGGGGAAGCAAAGAAGACCATTGGTGAGTTAATCCCTGCTGGAGAGGCAGAGTAAACACTATACAGTGGTACCTCGGGTTAAGTACTTACAGTGGTACCTCGGGTTAAGTACTTAATTCGTTCCGGAGGTCCGTTCTTAACCTGAAACTGTTCTTAACCTGAAGCACCACTTTAGCTAATGGGGCCTCCTGCTGCCGCCGCACCGCCGGAGCACGATTTCTGTTCTTATACTGAAGCAAAGTTCTTAACCTGAAGCACTATTTCTGGGTTAGCAGAATCTGTAACCTGAAGCGTATGTAACCCAAGGTATCACTGTAATTCATTCCAGAGGTCTGTTCTTAACCTGAAACTGTTCTTAACCTGAAGCACCATTTTAGCTAAAGGAGCCTCCCACTGCCACCGCCGCGCCACCGGAGCACAATTTCTGTTCCCATCCTGAAGCAAAGTTCTTAACCTGAGGTACTATTTCTGGATTAGTGGAGTCTGTAACCTGAAGCGTCTGTAACCTGAGGTACCACTGTAGAGGGAAAGCCGTTCAATGCTGGGATATCAGAATCCCCACCTTGGTGCTGCCATCTTGCTGTATAAAGGACACACCCCATTACAATTGCGGCAGAAGCATCCTCCATTTATCCTCATCTGTGATGCAGCCACGGAAAGTATCAAGCAGGGATGAGCAACGCTGTGTCTCCCAAGATGCTCCTGGGCTCCAACTCCCATCAGCCACAGCTGGCGCAACCAATGATCAGGAGGGGTTGGGAGTTGTTCAGCAACACCTGGAGCTCCACAGTTCCCCCACCCTTGAGACAGGGGCTTTATCTATATATGCATGCAAACACACCCACACACCCATGCCAGGAATCCTACATGTTTCTTCCTTTCAAAGACTGGACCCTAGAAGGGAGCAGAGATGCAGATTTGCATAAGGAAGACCTTCCTCAGGCCTCAGGAGGGTTTAAAGGAGAAGAGCATGAGGCTCTTGGTCAGCAGAGCTGCTAGTCTGTCTTCTCCACCATGGGACTGAACCTTCTCCTCCTTGTCTTCTCGGCTTTTTGCAATGGTGAGAAATAGGGATTAGGTTTGATCAGGAGGGTTCCCTGATTAAGCAGCTGTTGACGTTGCTTTGAGCTGCTTTCCCATTTCTGCGATAGCTTCATCGCTTAGCATGGTACCTCGATCTCCAGAGACAGCAAGTGTGTGACAGTACTGCTCCCCAAAACCCTGTCTTTATCAGTACCAATAAAATCATGGGATGCATGTCCCTTATTGACCCTGGCAAGTTTCAGAGGTGAGTGATGCAATGGTTTGGTTTCCCTCTTATTCCTCCCAGGTCTCAGTTCCCAGGCTGCGTTGACTCAGACAAATGGTCCCGTCTCCGTGGCCCTCAGAGGGTCAACAACCCTGTCATGCACTCTGCAAGGCGTGGAGTTTATCAGCACAGTCCACCCATCCTGGTACCTTCAGAGAGAAGGGAAGGCTCCCCAGTTACTAATCTACAAGTCCAGAGAAAGAGCCACAGGTATCCCTGAGCGTTTTTCTGGAGAGACATATGGCAACACTGCAAAGCTAACTGTCTCCAGCATTGAGGAGGGCGACGAAGGGGATTATTATTGTGCAGTGTGGCATGAAAACACGTTGCACCGTGATGCAGTCATATGTAGAACTGGAACAACAACTCTCTGGGCCCGGAAGAGAGGTGCAGGAACAAGAGGAGTGGAGAGGACCTAAAATTGTTGCACGTTTAATGCACTGAAGTAGAGATTTTTTGACTACAGAAGGATACTCTTTCAACTCCAGCTGTTAGCATCTACCTCAGTGTCTCCCATCGTTGGGTCTCCAGCTGTTTTTGGACTGCAACTCCCATCATCCTTAGTTGACAAGACCAGTGGTCAGGGATGATGGGAATTGAGTGGCGAGTTCCTGTCCCCCCCCCCCAGGGGAAATAAAGACACACGACACAATTATTAAGGTTAATGGGCTAAATAAGGCCACAACTTTATTGATTACAGGGGATGAGCGGTATTGGCTTAGGCATTGGTCCTAACCGACTATATCCGGCTTCAGCCCGTCCGCTTGAAGTCCGGGAAGGGTTAACCAACAGTAGGGGGAGTCCTGCTGATGCACATCAACTAGGAACTCCCCCGGGGTCACCGCTCAGGGGCGTACATGTGTATGCTTATGAATCTGAATTCACAAGACAATATGGCAGTCAAATAAAGAGAGAAAACATGATTACTAAATCCTGACGAACTTCTTAACTTGTCCAAGTTGGTAGAAGAGAGATTTACATGCAATGGGCCACCACCGAGGAGGCCTTGCAAATCTGGTACCCTCTGGACTACAGCTCTGCAGATGCCTGATTATTGTCTTCCAAAGCAACTACTCTATTCCAAACTTAAAAATGGAAAGCGTAATGCTGGTGGTCAGCAAAAGATGTTTAAGGACTCTCTCAAGGCAAATCTAAAAAAAATGTAGTATAAACACTGACAACTGGGAAACACTAGTCTGCGAGCACTCTAATTGGAGAACAGCCTTTACCAAAGGTGTCATGAACTCTGAAAATGCTTGAACTCAGGATGAAAGGGAGAAACATGCTAAGAGGAAGGCATGTTTGGCAAACCCTTACTATGATCAACTCCCGCCTATGTCCCCACTGTGGAAGGAAGTGTGGATCCAGAATTGGCCTCCACTGTCACTTATGGACTCACTGCTAGAACCATGTTCATGGAAAACAATCTTACTGGCTACGAGTGATCACCAAAGAAGAAGAAAATAATGCAAATTAGGCAGTGGAATGGAAACAAGATCATTTTTCTCCCCCATCCTTAATTCAGAGATGTGGCAGTTCATCTGACAGGGTGCAGCAGAGGCCCTTCTGCTTATTTTGTAGCTTTAATACCCTTTGGCACAAGGGTGAAAGATCAGGAGATTTGCATGAAGAGTCTGCTGTCTGGGCCACTGGAGGTTTAAGAGGGATGGGGAAGAGGCCGGTCAGAGATCCCATTGCTTCCTGTTCCTCCACGATGGCCTGGGCCTCCCTGATCATCACAATCCTGTCTTCCATCGGTGAGAGCAATTGAATAGCGAAAGGAAGAGAAAAATCTGACAAAAGTCTCTTACACTATAATCCAATATTTGTGAAGGTTTGGTGTTGCTACACTGTGTGAGATAGTTCTTGTTGCGTGGCGAGTTCCCGACCCCCCCGGTGGAAATAAAGACACATGACACAATTATTAAGGTTAATGGGCTAAAAAAAAGGCCACAACTTTATTGGTTGCAAGTGATGAGTGGTATTGGCTTAGGCATTGGTCCTAGAAGAAGAAAAAGAAGAGTTTGGATTTGATATCCCCTTTTATCACTACCTGAAGGAGTCTCAAAGCGGCTAACATTCTCCTTTCCCTTCCTTCCCCACAACAAACACTCTGTGAGGTGAGTGGGCTGAGAGACTTCAGAGAAGTGTGACTAGCCCAACGTCGCCCAGCAGTTGCATGTGGAGTCCACCACTTTTAACCACTACACCACACTGCCTCTCCTAACCGACTATATCTGACTCCAGCCCATCTGCTTGAAGTCTGGGAAGGGTTAACCACCAGTAGGGGGAGTCCTGCTGATGCACATCAACTAGGAACTCCCCCTGGGGTCACTGATAAGGGGCGTGCCAGGTGGCGGTCAGCAAAGAGGGAGATTCCTGGCCATGTCCTGCCTATTTAGGGCAGACCACGCCCTCGAATCAGCCGATTGGCCGGCTAGGGGGTGATGTGCGTGGAGGTATACGCACATCCGCAACCCCACCTCCTCCTTAAGGCGGAAGTGGCTTTCCCTTCCAGGTCCCAATGCCCAGCAGCAGCTCCACCCCCTGAAACCCTCAGAGGTTGTGTCTGCAGGAGATACGCTCACCTTTTCCTGCAGATTCAGTGGTGGAACCCTCACTGATGGCAACTACCTTCTCTGGGTCCAGCAGAAACTGGGGAATTCTCCATGGCTGTTGATTGACCAGACCAGCAGAAGAGCGCCAGGCATAGCAGACCGTTTCTCTGGGTCTAAGTCAGGGAACACCATGTCCCTGACCATCACAGGAGCTATGGCAGAAGACAAGGCGGATTATTACTGCACCATTAATAGCCCTGGCCAGTATGTCACTGTTATGTAGTGTAGTTTCACCCTGGGCCAACAGGGGGATACTGTATATAGTTTTCACTCAGGTCTGTAGATAGTTTTCACTCAGGTCCGCGGCAGTTATTTTAGGCGGGAACTCTGGGCTGTTGTGGTTACAATGTTGACAGCCGGCTGCCTATAAATACAGGCCGGCTGAGCTGTTCACAGTTAGTTCTATTCCAGCTTACCATAATAAAGAGCTACTTGAAGAAATCGCTGTGCCGGCTGCTATGTCAACCCACCACCTAACACTGGCGACGAGGATGGGATTGATGGACATCAGAGCACAGCCAGATGCGGCCAGCCTCTGAACTGAGCTGAATCACTGAGCTGAATCACAGAGCGAAATCACTGAGCGAAATCACTGGGCAGAACCAATTCAGAGCTGACTGTTCTGGCTAGAGCACTGTGTTCCATCCATCGCCCTTCACGCCGGCATCGGAATCATGGCTTCACTTGTGCCTCTACCGCCGTTTGCGCCAGCCTCTGAATCATGGGACTCCTACCTCGCTCGGTTCGACTGCTACCTCCAAGCCAACGAGCTGACAGAAGTATCACAGGAGCGGAAGCGGGGCCTATTCCTCAGCCTCTGTGGGCCTGAGGTGTTTGAGACGGCCCGAGCGTTGGTTGCGCCTGAAGCAGTCCAGGCAACACCATGGGACACGATCCAAGAGAAGCTCCGCAACCACTACGCACCAAAGCCGTCCAAGATTGCTGCCCGCCATGCGTTCTACCACCGGAACCAGGCAGAGGGGGAGTCAATCAACAACTACACCACCGCCCTGCGACAGGCTGCAATGCACTGTGAGTTCTGAGACTTAGACGATGCCCTGATGGATCGAATCGTCTGCGGGGTCCGGGACATCCATCTGCAACGGCGCCTCCTAGCCAAGCCAGACCTCACGCTACAGAAAGCCATTGAGGAGGCTGTGGCCTCAGAAGCTGCTGAACGCTCCGCCCAGGAGATCCGCAAGTCCAGCAGCCCGCGTCTTGCTAGGGAGCCAGTTCCGGTGCATCATGAAAAGGCCAGCAGTGAGGAGGCATCCTCCTGTGAAGACGATGACGTGCACCAGACAAAGCGGGAGCGCAGGAAGTTCCAACAGAAGTCCAAGGGCCAACCGAAATGTGCTGGCTGCGGAGGCAACCATTCCCGTGCCAAGTGTCGATTCAGAGACGCCATCTGTAGGAAGTGTTCCAGAAGGGGCCACATCGCTAAGGTCTGCCGATCGGCTCCGTCTGACACCCCCCCTTCATCGATTCGCAAGTCCAAGTCTTCACTCCAGTCTGCCAAGGAAAGTTGTTTCGCTCTCACCAACTGCCGCTGCCCGTCTGGAACCACGATTGGCCAAACCGACTCGCCTACGCGACGCAAGCTGAACGTCACGGTGCTCATTGAAGGAGCTCCATGTGACATGGAGATCGACACCGGGTCTGCCCTGTCCATCGTGTCATGGAGCACCATCAAAAGACTGGTACCCAGAGTGTCCAAAAGGCAACTCGACTCTCACCGCGTACACCTGAGAGACTACCAGGGAAACGACATTCCCGTGGTAGGCGTTGGCCGGTTCCGGATCGCCTTCAAGGATTTTTCGGGCCTGCTCCGGTTGGTGGTGGTCGAAGGTCAGCGGCCAAGCCTCCTAGGGCTAGACTGGTTTGATGCCCTCGGCCTGGAAGTCACCGGCATCAACTGCATCTCTAACGCAGAGACTGAGGGTCTGGTCAAAGACTTTGCCGAGGTTTTTGACGGCACCTTGGGCCAGTATACAGGTACGCCCATCTCCTTTAGCCTTGATCCACAAGTCGCCCCCATCAAGCTAAAGCCACGCCGGGTTCCCTTTGCTCTCAAGGCTAAGGTGGATGAACAACTGGACAAACTGATCGCCCAAGGAGTTTTGGAGCCGGTTGACCACGCAAAGTGGGAAACCCCCATCGTCACGCCGGTCAAGCCAGATGGGTCGGTGAGAATCTGCGCTGACTACAAGTGCACGATCAACAAGGCACTTCAGCAGCACGCTTATCCGGTTCCTGTTGTCCAACACCTGCTGCATTCCCTGGGTGAGGGTAAGGTCTTCGCTAAGCTGGACCTTGCCCAAGCCTATCAACAACTGCCAGTCGATGATGCCACTGCTGAAGCCCAGACGATCGTCACCCACCGGGGGGCTTTCCGTTGCCGCCGGTTGCAGTTCGGGGTGAGTGTGGCTCCTGGCATCTTCCAAAGCCTTATGGAGCGTCTCCTGCAAGGGCTTCCGGGCGTGGTACCATATTTTGATGACGTCTTGGTGTCTGCAGACTCACACCAGCAGCTGTTCGAGCGCCTCCGTGCCGTGCTGACCAGGTTCCAGGAGGCCGGGCTCAAGGTAAAGAGGGAGAAGTGCCAGATCGCCGTTCCACAGGTAGAGTTCCTGGGCTATCTTATCGATGCCTCCAGTCTTCATCCAACCACATCCAAGATCCGCGCTATCCAGCAGGCCCCCACCCCAAAGAACAAAACGGAGTTGCAGGCATTCCTGGGGCTGCTGAACTTTTATAACATGTTCCTGCCCCACAAAGCCACAGTGGCTGAGCCTCTTCACCGACTCCTTAGCACTAAGACGCCTTGGGCCTGGGGTCATCGGGAGACGGCGGCCTTCAACGCGGTCAAGGCTCTCCTTTCTTCAGACAGTGTGCTGGTACAGTACAGTGAATCCAGGCCGCTGGTCCTTGCCTGCGACGCCTCACCTTTTGGCATCGGTGCTGTCCTTAGTCACCGTTTTCCAGATGGAAGAGAAGCACCGCTCGCCTACTTTTCCAGGACACTATCTCCGACGGAACGGAATTACAGCCAGCTCGACAAGGAGGCATTGGCACTTGTGGCTGGAGTGAAGAGGTTCCATGAATACCTCTATGGCAGGACTTTTGACCTCATCACTGACCACAAGCCACTCCTGGGCCTCCTCGCCGGTGATCGTCCAACTCCACCGGTCCTCTCACCACGCATGCTGCGATGGACTGTTTTCCTGGCTGCCTACCACTACCGGCTCATCCATCGCCCGGGGAAATCGATGGGCCATGCCGACGCCCTCAGCCGTTGCCCTCTTCCAGCATTTGTGGAAGACCCGGCTCCAGCTTCATCGCTCCTTCTGATTGAGGATCTTCCGGCAGCGCCTGTATCGGCTGCCACTGTGGCCTCTGCATCTGCCCAGGATCGCACCATCAGCCGGGTGCTCAACTGGGTGTGGAGGGGGTGGCCACAAGGGCCTTTTGCATCGGAGTTCCAGCCCTTCGCAACCAGACAACATGAACTCTCAGCTCATCGTGGCTGCCTGCTGTGGGGAGACCGCGTCGTGATTCCCCAGGGACTCCGTCAGCGCGTCCTGGAGGCTCTGCACGTTGGCCACCCGGGAATTGTCAAAATGAAGGCGTTGGCTCGGTGTTACGTCTGGTGGCCTAATATGGACGATGCCATCACTGCCTGGGTGTCCGCCTGTCAAGCGTGCCAGGAGTCGAGGCCTGCACCACCGGCAGCTAAGGGACACACCTGGGAGACGCCAAAGACACCCTGGTCGAGGGTGCACATCGATCTGGCTGGCCCCTTTCACGGCCGGACCTTTATGGTAGTGGTGGACGCCTATTCCAAATGGCTGGAGGTCGCCCTGATGCCCTCCACCACTACCGAAGCTGTCATCCGGGTGCTGCGAGGCCTGTTTGCAACGCATGGGTGTCCTGATGTCCTTGTCTCTGACAACGGACCGCAGTTCACGTCAGGCACGTTTGAGTGGTATCTTTTGGGACTGGGCATCCGCCATGCCCTAACGGCACCTTTTCATCCATCCAGCAACGGGCAAGCGGAAAGAATGGTGCGCTCGACAAAAGAGGCACTGGCGCGCCTGGACCGGGGAGACTGGCATGAGCGGGTCGCCGAATACTTGTTCGTGCAACACATCACCCCTCATGCGGCCACAGGGAGGAGTCCTGCTGAACTGCTTATGGGCCGCCGCCTCAGGTCACCGCTCGACCGGCTACACCCAGACTTTGCCGTGGCTGAACCCCCAGGCTGTGCCAACGCACCACGGTCATTTGTCCCAGGAAACCAGGTCTTTGCCCGGAACTATGTGGGGAACATCCCTTGGGTGCCAGCCACAGTAGTGGGAGTCACTGGACCTCGCTCGTACCAGGTGGCACTCGAAGACGGACGCTTGTGGCGACGGCACATAGACCAGCTTAGGCGCAGGGTTGGGGACTTGGACACTACCGAGGTGCCCCCAACTGCGCTTGCGGCTCCAGAAGAGACACGTACAGATGGCGAGGCCCCACCTACACCTCCCTCACAAACTGCCAGCGTGGAGCCGAACCAAGCCGTTTCAGAACAGACTCAGACCACTCCACTTGCGGAGGCTCCACCCACAGCAGCGGATCCAGGGGAGTTGGTTCCAACGCCACCTAGGGTCGCACCACAGCCTCAGCGAGAACTGTGTGGCCCTCCGGACTTGGCTACCAGTCCCCGGCGGTCTGGCAGAGTTTCCAAGCGCCCAACTTATTTAAAGGACTATGTTGTTGGACAGGTATCACTGTTGGTCTAAGTATGGGAAATGTAACCGATATGCTTTTGTGCTTAATTGAACCATTACGCGTAGTGCTGTATATAAGGAAACCATTACGATTGTAACTAACGCCTTATCTCGGTGGGGAGGGGTGTTATGTAGTGTAGTTTCACCCTGGGCCAACAGGGGGATACTGTATATAGTTTTCACTCAGGTCTGTAGATAGTTTTCACTCAGGTCCGCGGCAGTTATTTTAGGCGGGAACTCTGGGCTGTTGTGGTTACAATGTTGACAGCCGGCTGCCTATAAATACAGGCCGGCTGAGCTGTTCACAGTTAGTTCTATTCCAGCTTACCATAATAAAGAGCTACTTGAAGAAATCGCTGTGCCGGCTGCTATGTCAACCCACCACCTAACAGTCACAGTGGTCCATGCACATGGGGAAGCCAGACAAAAACTCTCCTAAACTGCCTCCATTAGCCTAAGTTCCTCTTGCGGTGAATGAAATCTTGAGGGAAATTTCACAAGCTGTCAAGACTCAGGAGAAAATTTACAAACATTAGAGAATGGTCAGCAAAATTATAATTTATCCATTCATATTATGACTTTCCTATTTTATTTTCAAAACTTCAAATATAACTGAAAAATAAATCAAATGTGAGTGTTTTAAACTCTGTGAACTAAGTCCTACTCAGAGTAAACCCACTGAAATGAATGCACCTAAGGAAGCCATGTGTATTTAATAGATCCTCTTGGAATAGGACTAGCCCATTATACCCTGCTTTCTTTCTAATATTGTACTTGTTAGGCAGTCCTTTCCAATATGATTTTTTTCCCTCTTTAACCGACCAGTATATGTGTTGATCTTTTATTGACATTCATTATTATTATTAGTATTATTATCATAGCTGTCAACTTACAGATTTGAAAATAAGGGACCAGCAGCCTCGAAAATAAGGGATCAGCAGCCAAAATAAGGGATTTTCGGAGCACAGGTATGTTCAACTTCTGAACCTCTCTGAGCCAAAGGCAGAAAACCCAGCCAGCAGCCAAACAAAGCCTCAAGCGGTGGTTCCCACAGCGCAGCAACCCAGCAAAGGGGATGCAGCAAGGAAAAGCACCGTCACCTCTCCGCTGGGAAGCGCTGAGCAAAGACGAGTCCCCAAGCAACGCGGCCGATTTGATCGGCACAAGGCATGCAAGTTCCACCCCCCCCAGTCGTTCTTAGACTCCTTATTGGGTGAGCAACGCAGCCAAGCAACACAGTTGGAGCCTCCCTCCTCCCTGGCCGGCAGGAGGGAGGGAGAGGAGCTGCTTCCTTTGAAACCCGGGAAATTTAAGGGACATCATCAATAAGGGACAGCAGCGGGACACAGCGCTGGGATAAGGGACTTTCCCGCCAAATAAGGGACGGTTGACAGCTATTATTATTATTATTATTATTATTATTATTATTATTACAGATATTTATTTATTTGTTTTATTGCATTGTATTGTTTTTGTGTTGCGAGCTGCCTTAATATATGTTCTTAAAGTGCAGCTTGTAAATATTAAACAGATAGATAAGACGATACATCTACGATCAGGCTGTTTGCCACGATGTCCTTCAAATTCCATTTATTTGTATTTAAAGAGCAACCCGGCAAATTGGCGAGCCGGCATTGTAGCCTAAACCAGAGGGAGCCAACGTTGTGCCATTGGGTCGTTCCTGGACATAAATGATCCTTTTAAAGTTCTGCACAGTGCTTAGCAACATCCCTTTATTGACACAGAAGGAAACTAGCTGTCTGGAGCAGCCAGTGAGCTTCAAGGATATTTGCATGCAGGGATGCTTCTTGCATTGAAAAGGGGATCGCCTAATTCCTCCAGCTAGAAACCCCTTTGTCCCAGGAAGCTGTGAATTCCTCACCATGGCTCGGCTCTTGAAAGTCTTCCTATTTCTCGCTTGCTGTTGCTGGGGTAGGAGGGAGGATTTAAACATGTTTTATTAAATATATTCCCCTAGTTTCTCCTCCCTGCCCCTATTTATGCCAGGGTATTCACTTTCTGATCCTCCATTTCCACTTAATTTTTTTGCTACCATTTTTGGTTCCAGGTTGTGAGGCGCAGTTCACGATGACTCAGCCGCCTTTCATCTCGGCCTCCATGGGAGAAACAGTCAGGATCTCTTGTACCAGAAGCAGTGGGGGTATAAGAAGCAGCTGGAATTCCTGGTACCAACAGAAACCCAACAGTGCTCCGATACCGCTAATATACAAGGATGAAGAGAGAGTGTCGGGGATCCCAGAGCGATTCTCTGGTTCTTATGACACCTCAGCCAATTCTGTCACCTTAACCATCTCTAACGTCCGAGCAGAAGATGAAGCTGACTATTACTGTCAATCTTATGATAGCAGCGGGCAGCACACAATGATACAAGCTGATGAGGAAGTGAGACAAAATCCTTCCTTTAGGTGATTAGCTCTACTTGGTATTGCTTGATGGTAGACGTAAGAGCTGACCTTGTTCTCTTAAGGGCTCGTGGGACAATTCATGCCCAACTTCAGCACGTGCTGCCCACTTGCTACCAAGCCACGTTGAGGATTAATTTGTATTAATTAATGTATTAATTTACTGTATTAATTTACAAAGCATTGGTAACCCTCTCTTGAAAGGCTAGTTTATGTTATGGGCATACAGGTAAAGATGGTGAAAAATGGATTGCAGAGATGGAATACAAATGGAATTGTGTGTGTAAAGTAAAAATTAAAAGGGGGGGGGGAGGAAGAGAAGCTCTATTCTACAAAAGGTCTATGAAGGAAACTTAGAGCAGACTCTTTCCCTAGCCTTTATCATCCTTGGACTGAACTGAATTTAATTTACAGTCATACCTTGGGTTGCAAACGTGATCCATGCGTGAGGCACGTTCGCAAACCACATGCGAACATCATGGGCTCAGCACAGGCGCCTTTCTATTTTGAATCACCAGTAGGTGCCACTGTTGCTCTTTTTGAACAGGGGAAGTGGTGGGGAGGCAGGTAGAATCTGCTACTATGACTTACTGTATTTTTTGCTCCATATAAGACGCACTTTTTTCCTCCTAAAAAGTAAAGGGAAATGTCTGTGCGTCTTATGGAGCGAATGTGTAGTCCCTGGAGCCAAATTGCCCAGGGGCAAAAAGCAGATCATGCTTTTTTTTTTTTTTTTAGAAAGAGGGAAGGGGGTGTTGAAACGAAGCCGCTGAGCAGCTGGTAGGCAAGCGATCAGGAGGGAGATAAGGGAGGCTAATGATAAAGGAGGCTGCCTGGGAGGGGGGAGGTAAAAGCACATGGATCCTCAGGATTTTTGCATTGGGTCACCCCAAATTCACCATCAGATCACATAGCATGTCCATGGCTATAGCCCGCACCAAAAAAATCATGCACCCACTGTTGTGTGGGACCGCAGTGGCGCAAAACCATGGTTACAAAGCATGGATCCACATGGATTCTCAGGATTTTTGCATTGGGCTACCCCAAACTCACCGTCAAATCACATGTCTGTGGCCACAGCATGAACCACAAAATCATACATCCACTGTTTCATTCAGAATATTTTTTTTTCTTGTTTTCCTCCTCTAAAAACTAGGTGCGTCTTATGGTCAGGTGTGTCTTATGGAGCGAAAAATACAGTATACCCTACGTACATTGGGTCAACTCAGGGGTCACCTCCCCTGCCCCATCCCACAACTGGTCCTGAATAAGTTCAGGCATGGAGGACTAATGTTGAAATATGGTTTCAAAACCTAATAGATTTTTGAGGGAAGTCTTTGTCTCGGAGCTAGGCATAGGCAGGGATGGGCTGTAGCTCAGTGGTGGAGCAACTCTCCTGTGTGTAGAAGGAAGGCCCCAGGTTCAATCCTTAACATCTCCAGCTAAGGACAGGGATGTATCCTGCCTGAAATAACCTGGAGAGCTTCTGCTAGACAACCCAGCGCTAGATGAGTCCATGGTCTGACTTGGTGTAAGGCAGCTTCCTATACTGGTATGAACCCGTTCATAAACAGGATACAGTATTTGCATGTGTTTGCATTTCTCCAGTCCTGAGAGGTTTAAGGGAGACCATCTGGGTTCTGCTCAGAGAAACCATTGGTTCGGGAACCTGATACTACTCCGTTTCCCCTGCCATGGCCTGGACTCCTCTCTTCCTCGTCCTCTCTGCTTACTGCACTGGTTGGTAATAGGGAGCATCTGCTTTCTCTTTATGGGGGATATGGGTTCTAGCTCAGCGGTACAGCACCTTCACAAGGTCTAGGGCTCAATCCCCAGCATCTCCTGATAAGGCTGGAAAAGGCTTCTGCTGGTGTTCGGGATAGACCATGGGTAGTCAACATGACACCTTGAACATGTTGTTGGACTACTGCTCCTATACTCCCTGATCACCGTCCCTTATGGCTGGGGCTGATGGAAGCTGGAGTCTAATGACATCGGGAAAGCACCCCATTGGCTGTCCCTGGGGTAGATAATACCAGGCTGGGTTTGACTGGGTTTGAGCAGGAGGCATCTCCATCTCCTCCATCTCCATCTCCTTTTCTCTCCTAATCACCAACTTTTGAGAAGTGATCTGACAATATTAACCACTTGGGACCAGTTTACCTGCAAGATCTCCTTACGCTATATATGCCCACTCAACCACTTCGATCTGTGGAACTGGCACCATTACGGGCGCCACATAATACTCATTCTGCGTTGGTAAGAAATCAATATTTTAGTGTAGCAGCCCCCACACTTGGGAATTCCCTGCCTATTGACACCCAGACAGCAGCCTTCCCTGTATTCCCTGTGCTAAGAACCTTTTAGTTTAGACCGGCTTACTCAGGTATGTAGAATGTGGCATGTGTTTTAACGTGCCTTTAGCTTATCTCTGATTCTGATTCTGATTATTTTTTGGGGGAATGTTTTTAAGGATCATTTTGGGTCCCCCCCCCCATTCTTCTTGTAAACCGCTTTGAGGGGTGTTTTTGACAATCAAATGGTGTGTGTGTGTGAAACAATAATAATAACACTGCTCTTCCACAAGTTTTTCTCTCTTTCCCCTCACCTTGATGGAACACAATTCTTGCCAGCAATAGCCTCCCTCTTTGCTTTTCTTCTAGGGCGTGTTTCTCAGTTCTCCCTAACTCAGCCACCCTCCATGTCGGCATCCCTTGGAGAAACCGCCAGCATCTCCTGTCGGAGGAGCAGCGGATACATTGGCACCTACAATGTCGCCTGGTATGAACAGAAGCCTGGCAGTGCCCCCCAAATCCTGATCTATTGGTTTAGCACCAGAAGCTCTGGAACACCAGAGCGGTTCTCAGGTTCTGTCAACAAACATTCCAACACAGCCACCTTAACCATCTCCAAGCTTCAACCAGAAGACGAGGCTGATTATTACTGTTTGTCTTATGACGGCAGCTACAAGTACGCACGGCGATGCAGTCCCTGGGGAAGTGAGGCAAAAACCTCTTTGCAGAAACCCAGCATTGTTTGCAATGAGCGGCCGCAGGATAGAAGCTGCACAATCGCTCCTGACCACTTCCCTCCAGCCTGACTTGCCTTAAGAGTCATAACCACAGATCTCCGCTGCATTAAAACAGAAATACGATTGCTGAAAACGTTGTGGTTCAAGCTGAGCCTGTGGTCACTAGAGGGAAGGAACGTGTTTCAGTGCAATGGTTGAGCATCTGGAACTGTTGCCATTCTCACCCTATTTCTCCAAAAGACAAGAAGTTCCAGGACTGTAGCGCTTCCACAAGTTTGGCTCCCTTTGGAAGAAGTTCTTTGGAGGTTTATGGATATTTTGAAATACTTGTGCTTATTTACAAAGACTAGGGACTGCTGTCCCAGCTCACCCCGTTCCCCTGTCAGATTGCATTTCTTGGTACAGAAAAGATTGATCTGCTGTGTAGAGATCTTTCCTATTCTGATTCATTCGAGAGGGTTCTGGAAGCTTCTCTGTGTGAAACAAGCCGAAGGTTTGTGATGTTTGGGTTATTCCTTCAGAGAAGCAGAATACAGGTGGCTTAAACTGGTTCTGTTATCTCTTCAGTCAAGGTCACGCTGACTATAATAATAAGGCCAGAAGGAAACTGGGTTTCACCTTTCTCTTTCTATCTTTATCTTCTGGTGTGGTGTTCTGTATGTAGTGTTATGTATGTCTTATTATAAGTTATTGTAAGTTTATGTTAAGTCTGCTGCAACTGGATTTCTTATGGACAGTGCCAATCCTGAATGTATTGGATATGTGACCATTATGCTCATTTGCCTTCAGTAGCAGTAAAGCTCTGCTGGATGAAATATTAATTGTCTCTGGACTATTTTTTGGGAATTCTGCAATGTGTTTAAGTTTTTACTCTGCTAACTATGTGTTGGAATCTGCTCTGGATCAATATGAGTAGAATTTATGACATCCCCAACCCCGCCCACCCCACTTCCTCCACACGTGACCACCCCTCCCCTTACACCTCATTTGACCCATCAGTTATCCTCCCATGGCTCACCAAAACTTTTCCTTTCTCCTCCTCTCACAGCTCACCTCATCCACTCCTCCTTTCAAAGGAGAGAGGGAGGTGCTTTGGAGAGAGCTTTGGCAAACCGCTTCCTCAAGTGCCTCCCAGCCTCTGTTAAGCAGCTCATCAAAGCTACCTGCCACCTGCTCTGCTTGCTTGCTCACTTGCCTGCCATTCTGTCATCACACCAGAGTTGGCTTGGCCACCTATTGGCAGCCATGCAAACTGCAGCGTGATGACAGCCTTACATTTTTCTGCATATAGGAAGATGCAGGCTGAGCCTAGGTGGAGGCGCACTGCTTAGAAACATTGCAACAGATAGCTATACAGTGCTACCTTGGCTCTCAAACCTAATCCATTCCAGGAGTCTGTTCGACTCCCGAAACTGTTCAAAAACCCTGGTACGGCTTCCGATTGGCTGCAGGATCTTCCTGCAGTCAAGTGGAAGCCGCGTTGGATGTTCGGCTTCCAAAAAATGTTCACAAACCGGAACACTTACTTCCGGGTTTGCGGTGTTCGAGAGCCGATTTGTTTGGGAGCCAAGCCGTTCAAGAACCAAGGTACCACTGCTTCCACATCAGACCTCCAGAGAGACAGTGGGCATCTCGGTGGATGGAACATCAGTAATAAATAATAATAATAAAATGCATGCTGACAGACAGCCTAATAATAAAACAGTTGCTAATATTCCTCTTCCCCACATTTTCACAAGCTGTAGATTATTTAATAACCATAGGCCTGGGTAAAGGGGAATGTAAAGAAAAAAAAAAGGACTTTTTACCACACGTTGTGGGAATGTAGAGAAGTTAAAATTTTTTGGGAAATGATATACAATGAATTGGAAAAAAAAAGTTTAAAATGACATTTGTAAAAAAACCAGAAGCATTTTTGTTAGGGATGGTAGGACAAGACCTGCCAAGAAAAACAAAGAATCTATTTATGTATGCTACAACAGTGGCAAGAGTCTTGATAGCACAAGGATGGAAGAATGAGGAAACCCCGACAAAAGAACAGTGGCAAGAGAAATTGATGAGCTATGAAGAACTGGCTAAATTGACATACAATCTGCAGGACAAGGACAACTGTGACTTTAAGGAAGAATGGGATCTTTTTACAAATGATCTAAAAAGACAACAAAATGAACTGGTGTCCTTGGCAGGTTTTGAATAAACATACACAAATTTATTGGTTGATAACATGATAAATAGACAATGCAAGGATATGTATAATTTTATAATATGTGCAGAGAAATCAGAGATAGGAGCTGAGGGAAGTCCCTGGTTGGGGGGGGGAAGGGAGGGATGGAAGGGGGGTGGGAAAAAAGGGGGAAAATAATGTATGTGATTATATGATTTGATCATTTGTTATGTTGAAATTGCTTAATAAAAATATTTTTTTAAAAAATAATAATGATGGCACCAGGTGAGCCTCTCTGGGGAGAGCATTCTACAGTCAAGGAGCCACCACAGAAAAGGCCCGTTCTCTTATTGCCACCCTCCAAATCACCCCAGGTTGGGGGACATAGAGAAGGGCCTCAGATGACACACGGAGGTTCTGGGTAGGTTCATATGGGGAGAGCCAATCCTTAAACTATTGAGGACCTGAGCTGTGTATGGCTTCATAGGTCAATACTCACACTTATTACCACCAAGGCAGTACTTAATATCTCAAAGGACAGTTGTTACCACCAGGCTGGCCCTGCATGAAATGTTTCTTTATTGTAGATCCATTCAATGAACCATGCCAGGGTTTTTTGAATGCCCTCCTAGGCTAAGTACAGACTAACCCACCGAGGGATTTCTATTTGACTGGAAGGGCAAGCAAGGTGGATAGCAGAAAGAAGAATCCAAGTCTGCCCAGACTGGCTGTATGCAAGGAAGGACCTCTGCCCCATTCCCTCTGCTAACCCAAGCCTCTGGACCCAGATCTTTATCTCTATGAATCCCAGGTACCTGAGCATACCATGACCAGCAGTTTGCAGCTGCTTTTTCTGTGCCAGTCCTCCAGCATCTATAGACAGTAGTTAAAGAGTTAGACATTTGCATGAAGGGGCTGCTCCTTTGACCTCTTTGGATTTAAAAGAGATTGGGCAGAGGCCATTAGGATATCCTTTGGCTTTAAATTTGCTCAGCAGATTTCCTCATAATGGCCTGGGGCTTGCTCCACTTCACAGTCCTGGCATCCATCATTGGTGAGGGAGATTCATTGGGAGGATGGGGGGAAAAATCTGATATGACGCAAAGAGAGGCATAACCTGCCCTCCCAAGTCCTGCGCTTTGCAGAGTATTTGGTGTTGTCCACTTTAAATTAACCTACGGATTCTTTGCCCTGCTTCCTTCCAGGTCCCAGTGTCCAGCAGTTACAGACTTTGAAGGACCCAGAATTTGTGGCACCAGGTGGGACAGTCACCATGTCTTGCAGGTTCGACAGCGGAAACATTGGTGATGGCAACTACCCTTTCTGGGTACAGAAGAAACCTGAGAGTAAACCCTGGACACTGATCTACTACACCAGCACCTGACCGTCTGACGTTCCAGCCCGTTTCTCTGGGTCTCGATCGGGGAATGTGATGTCCCTGACCATCACGGGGGCCCTTCTGGAAGACGAAGCTGCTTATTACTGCTGTGTGTGGACTGGGAGTCAGGGGCACAGTGCTTCATTCAGACGGGGAAGTGAGACAAAAACCTCCTTTCCTTTGCTCTCTATGTATGTCAACAGAAACTGAACTCCCTGCTGTAGCCTCTGTTTGTTTGCATAAGTGAAGGGTTTATTGAGCATGCATCCCTGCACCGTATCTGCAGGGAGGTTCAGCGAAGCCTGCTATTTATCAAGCACTCATTCTGAATATGCATACACAGCCAGCAGCAGACCGTCGTCGTTCCAGCCCATTTCTTTGGGTCTAGATCAGGGAATGGGATGTCCTTGACCATCACCCCTGGGCATCCTGTAGGTGTCACTGTTGCCCTTTCCACTTTGGTTGGATGGAGACACATCAAGGAAGTGTTTCAGATAAATGCATTGGATACCTAAACAGAGAAAACAGGTGGAGGAAAACGGGGCTCCACATCGCCATTTGGCAGCACAATGTTATATTGCATATGCAACGCTTATTCTTTCCCCATCTTGCTGAGTCCTAAGTATCAGTTTGCTTCCAGATTCTCTCCGCAGTTCAGTTATTGCTTAAATCGTGCTGTGCAATGTTTTATATTGTGAGTGCCTCTTTATTATTTATATTTGTGTTTTAGATGTTTTCATGCACGCTGCCTAGAGAACTTCAGTCATGGGGTGTCATAGAGATATTGTTTATATGAATAAATTAGATTTGTCCTAAATCAACAACAGAAAATGAGCAGCAGAATTTGCTGCTGTGAACCAGAGCCTTTTCACACTGCAGGAGGGGGAGAATTGGATTGGGGAAGCCCTGTGGGTGTGTCATGCAGAAAGTGGAAGGTTTGGAGAAATGGCTAAAAATGGCAGTGGAGCTGGTAACATTTTGACTTGGAGTCCTATTTGACTGGATGGGAGATTCCATCATGAGGAATTCTAATCTACGTATGGCTGTATGCAAGGAAGGTCCTTTAAAAGAAAAAAAAGGGGGAGGGAAAAAAATCAATCTATGAATCTCTGCTCTACCTTTTTTTAAAAATCAGAACCAGTCAAGGCGGTGAAAGGCCTGTGTTAGTTTCTGGAGGCTGTTGGAGGATGGATGGCAGCTAACAGATTGAGGTTGAATCCTGATAAGACAGAAGTACTGTTTTGGGGGGACAGGGGTGGGCAGGTGTGGAGGACTCCCTGGTCCTGAATGGGGTAACTGTGCCCCTGAAGGACCAGTTGCGCAGCCTGGGAGTCATTCTGGACTCACAGCTGTCCATGGAGGTGCAGGTCAATTCTGTGTCCAGGGCAGCTGTCTACCAGCTCCATCTGCTACGCAGGCTGAGACCCTATCTGCCCGCAAACTGTCTCACCAGAGTGGTGCATGCTCTGGTTATCTCCCGCTTGGACTACTGCAATGCGCTCTACGTGGGGCTACCTTTGAAGGTGATCTGGAAACTACAACTAATCAAGAACGCGGCAGCCAAACTGGTGCTTGGGAGTGGCCACCGATACCATACTATACTGGTCCTGAAAGACCTACATAGGTTCTCAGTATGTTTCCGAGTACAGTTCAAAGTGTTGGTGCTGACCTTTAAAGCCCTAAACAGCCTCGGACCAGTATACCTGAAGGAGTGTCTCCACCCCCATTGTCCAGCTCCGAGGGCCTCCTGGTGGTTCCCTCATTGCGAGAAGTGAGGTTAAATGGAACCAAGCAGAGGGCCTTTTCAGTAGTGGCGCCCTCCCATCAGATGTCAAGGAAATAAACAACTATCTGACTTTTAGAAGACATCTGAAGGCAGCCCTGTTTAGAGAAGTTTTTAATGTTTGAAGTTTTATTCTGTTTTTAGTGTTCTGTTGGTAGCCTCCCAGAGTGGCTGGGGAAACCCAGCCAGATGGATGGAATATGAATAATAATAACTATTAATAATAATAATTTTCTCTGAATCCAGATCCTTACTTCTCAGATTCCCAGCACCCTGATACCATGACCAGCAGAGGGATGCTGCTTTTTCTGAGCTAATCCTTCAGCATCCAGACACAGTAGTTAAGGAATTGCGCATTTGCATGAAGGGGCTGCTCCCTTGACGTCTGGGGATTTAAGAGAGGCTGGGCAGATGCAATGGGATCTCTTTTTTCTTTATAGAAGCCCACTCTGTAGATTTCCTCATAATGGCCTGGGGCTTGTTCCTCTTCACAATCCTGGTGTCCATCATTGGTGAGGGGGATTCATTGGTGGATGGGGAAAAAATCTGATATGAAGCAGAGAGAAGCATAACCTGCCCTTCCAAGCCCTGCACTTTGCAAAGTATTTTGTGTTGTCCACTTTAAATTAACCTACTGATTCTTTTCCTTGCTTCCTTCCAGGTCCCAGTGTCCAGCAGTTACTGACTTTGAAGGACCCAGAATTTGTGGCTCCAGGTGGGACAGTCACCATGTCTTGCAGGCTCGACAGTGTAATCGCTGATAGCAACTACCCTTTGTGGGTACAGAAAAAGCCTGATAGTAAACCCCAGACACTTATCCATGACACCAGCGTCAGACCGTCTGATGTTCCAGCTCGTTTCTCTGGTTCTAGATCTGGGAATGTTATGTCCCTGACCATCACGGGGGCCCTTCTGGAAGATGAAGCTATTTATTACTGTTGTGCGTGGGCTGGGAGCCAGTGACACGGTGCTTCATTCAGATGAGGAAGTGGGACAAAAACCTCCTCTCCTTTGCTCTCTGTGCATGTGAACAAAATCTGAACCTCTGTTTGTTTGATCTTCCTGTAGTGAATGAGTTCCCAAAGAAAGGCTGGGGCTTTCTTCAGGCAACCTGTTCTTCCACAATTTCTTCAGGGAGGTTCAACAAGATCTACTGTTTATTGATCATGCATTCTATTATGTTTGCGGGAAGGTTGTATTATATTGTGCTGCAAAAGCAAATTATAACACATTTCCCAGTGCATTTTCTCATCAACTTCCTCATTGCATGAAATTCTGATGTTTGGAGGAAGTTGGTTGGTTGAACATGAACTCCAAGCCACCTTTTATTGTGCAACCTGAATTTGCCAGTACAGTCAAACCTTGGTTCCGAAACAGCTTAGTTGCCAAACAAATCGGCTCCCAAACACTGCAAACCCGGAAGCAAGTGTTCCAGTTTGCGAACATTTTTCAGAAGCCAAACATACGACGTGACTTCTGCTTGAGTGCAGGAAGCTCCTGCAGCCAATCGGAAGCCATGCCTTGGTTTTTGAGCAGTTTTGGGAGTCGAAAGGGCTCCCAGAACTGATTAAGTTTGAGAACCAAGGTGCCGCTGTACTATATTGAATTCTGTCCTAGCCCTCGCTGCCAGTTGGAGAAATCAAACTCTCAGTAGGTTGATGCCCAATACCATAGGTGCCAACTCCCTGGGCGCCTAATCACCCACAAAATTCCCCAGGGCCCGGTCATCCACAAATTTTGGTGCCAGGGCATGGCACCTATGGCTCTGCGCACCAATGGTTGTGGGGCCAAGCTGACGCTCCTGCCCAAGACTTTAATTCTTAAATTAGAGTGGTGCCCAAGCAAGGCACAGCTACAATGAACACAGGTGTGCAAGGGAATCAGGTGCAAAGTTTGGTTCTGACCACTGTGAGAACAGGAGGTTAGACTAGATGGGTCATTGGTGTGACTGAGCAGGATCTTCTTACTTTCTTCGGTCTGAGACATTGATCCGACAAGCGACACATTCCCTGCACCTTCCTTTTCAAGATTAGGTCAGGTACTACTCTTAGAGCAGCAAGCAGCCAGAGTCCCAGGACCAGGGAAGCCCAACCCAAGGGGGTTGAGGTTCTGAGGTCTGTTGGTGGCAATGCTGGTGTCACACTGTCTCAGGAGGTGATGTTGATGGCAGCTCAGAATCTGATTTGCTCTCAGTAGCCTGCTTCTCTAAAGGAGACTCATCAGCGACAAGGAGAGGCACTGTTTGTGTGTGTCTTACTCCACAGCAAAAGGGGTCTATGGTGTTACTGGAACAGAACACCCTCAGCTCTCATGCTTGTTCCCTGACCTGGATCCATGTCTCCATTTTCCATGCTACAAACCTGTTCTCTGCTCTCAAAGCCAAGGTGCCAAAGTTGAAGGACACTTGCCCTGGTAGATGTTCTCCTTAATGTTGGGCTATATACGGTTCCTTACGCAAATGCAGTCTAAATAAGTTCAAAATATGTTCCCCCCCATGGCTTCATATTTTCTGGTGCTACCCTAGGAACAAAAACAGGTTTGGGGGCTAAACTCTGGCAGCATTCAATGCATTAATGAACTGAGCCTGATCTTCTGGTCCCAGTTTTGTTTTTAGCTAACTCAGGAGACATTTCAGAGATGGTGTGACGTGAGTTCTTTTGTCCTAGATTCATTCTGCAAATGCCTTGGGCTAAGCAGAAACTAGACCACCCCAATGATTTATATGAGATTGGCAGGGCAAGGGGGTGCTGGAAAGAAAAATACAAGTTTGCCTGTTGCTGTACGCAAGGAAAGAGCTCTAAAATGAAAATTTAGTCCCTGAATTCAGATTCCCACTCCTCAGATTCCCAGGTATCTGAGCATATCACAGTCAGCAAGACTGCAGTTGCTTTTTCTGAGCTAGTCCTCCAGCATCTAGAGACCATAGTTAAGGAGTTACACATTTGCATGAAAGGGGCTCCTCCCTTGACCTCTGGGGATTTAACAGATGCTTTGCAGATATGAATGAGATCTTCTTTTCCTTCAGAGAAAACTAGCCCAGAAGATTTCCCCATTATGCTTCTCTACTCAATCCTGCTGTCCATCATTGGTAAGGGGAATTCACTTTTTGGATGGGATACATTTTCTCTGAAGCAAAGAACATGCGTCCTCTGTGCTCTAAAACCCTACAGCTTGCAGAACATTTGGTGATGCTACATAGTAAATTAAATTGCCAAACATTGAAATGCATTGTTCCTTTCCAGGTCCCAGTGTCCAGCAGCTACAGAACTTGAAGGATCCAGAATTTGTGGCTCCGGGTGGGACGGTCACCATGTCTTGCCGACTGGAGAGCGGGAGCATCAGTGACAGCAACCAGCCTATGTGGGTGCAGAAAAAAGCCGAGAGTAAACATCGACTGATGTTGTACACCACCAGGAACAGACCGCCTGATGTTCCAGCCCGTTTCTCTGGATCTAGCTCAGGGAATGTGATGTCCCTGACCATCACGGGGGCCCTTCTGGAAGACGAAGCTGTTTATTACTGTGCTGTGTGGACTGCGAGTCACTGGCACTATGCTTCATTCATTTGGGGAAGTGAGACAAAAACCTCCTCTCCTTTGCTCCCTGTGTACATCAACAGAATCTGAACTGCCTTTCAAAGTTTCAGTGATGTCTGCACCAGCACTGTGTTTTAAAATCCTGAATACCAATCCCCAAATGTATGCATACAAAGTAAAAAAAGAGAAAAGGATCTCAACCTGCAGTAGATAGGAAAGCATTGGAAGAATATATGGCTTGCAAACTACCAATGCTAATACTTCATATCACCACCGGCAGGGCATAAAGTCTCAAAGGACAGCATCAGGGCCTGAAGCTTCAGAGGGAAGCTTTGCCCTGCTAGACCTCTCCCCTAATCTTTGATGAGTGTTGGGCCGCACAAAGTTGCTTCAGAAAATGCCAGTTCTATTTTTCTCAAAAAATGTTTAGGATTACTCTCATTTTGACTCAAGAAAATCACCATTTTATAGTTGAAATTGGGAAAAATAAATACAGTAAATGGACAAGAGTACAAAAATTCATGGGACACAGATGGCGCTGTGGGTTAAACCACAGAGCCTAGGACTTGCCAATCAGAAGGTTGGCGGTTTGAATCCCCGTGATGGGGTGAGCTCCCATTGCTCGGTTCCGGCTCCTGCCAACCTAGCAGTTCAAAAGCATGTCAAAGTGCAAGTAGATAAATAGGTACCACTCCGGCATGAAGGTAAACAGCATTTCCATGCGCTGCTCTGGTTCGCCAGAAGCGGCTTAGTCATGCTGGCCACATGACCCGGAAGATGTACGCCAGCTCCCTCGGCCAATAAAGCGAGATGAGCGCCACAACCCCAGAGTCGGCCACAACTGGACCTAATGGTCAGGGGTCCCTTTACCTTTACAAAGATTCATAAAATGTTTAGGGGTATGCATACCCCTGCATCCCCTCAGGAAAAAATCACTGCTTAAACATATTGAGAAGAACAGCTTTCTGTACCAGGGATTCATATATTCCAACCAGTGTTCTCACTGGGACAACAACAACAAAAACAACAACAGAACAGATTTGGGTGTTGAACCCTAACATCTTCACTGAATTCAAGGGTTGCTCCCCGTCCTGACCCCTTGGTCCAGGGAATTATTTTTAGCAAATGCAGCCATGCTGTTGCAGGCATGGCGTGAGCTGAAATGTTTTCTGCAGATCCATTCCTTCAATCAGGCCAGGATTCTTTTTAGTGCCTTGAGCTAAACACAGACTAGTCCACCCCTGGATTAATCATGAAGGAAAGGACGCTGCCTGCCACTGTGTGTAAGGGGGGACCTATAAAATAAAGTAATGCAAAAAACCAAAAAACCATAGCACATTCTAAGCTTAAATTCTGAATCCAGTTTGTCAGTCCCAAGTCCTGACCAGGAGTTGGCAGCTGCTTTTTCTGTTAGTCCTCTACAGTAGTTAAGGAGCTAGACATTTGCATGAAGGGGCTGCTCCCCTGACCTCTGGGGATTTAAGAGAGATGGGGCAGAGGCCAATGGGATCTCCTTTTGCTTTAGAAAATCTAGCCCAGCAGTTTTCACCATCATGGCCTTGTTTCTCGTCACATTCCTGATCGCCATCATTGGTGAGGGAAATTCATTGGGTGAATGGGGACAAATCTGCGTAGAAACAAAAGCAGTGATCTTCTGTTCTCTAAAACCCTGCACTTTGCAAAATGTTTGATGTAGATTAATGTGCTGAGCAGTTCCCTGCCTTGCTTCCTTCCAGGTCCCAGTGTCCAGCAGTTACAGACTTTGAAGGACCCAGAATTTGTGGCACCATGTCTTGCAGGTTTGACAGTGGAAACATCGGTGACAGCAACGAGCCTTGGTGGGCACAGAAAAAACCTGGGAGTAGACCCCGACGGATAATGTACACCACCAGCACCCGACCGTCTGACGTTCCAGCCCGTTTCTCTGGGTCTCGATCGGGGAATGTGATGTCCCTGACCATCACGGGGGCCCTACTGGAAGATGAAGCTGCTTATTATTGTTGTGTGTGGACTGGGAGTCAGGGGCACAGTGCTTCATTCGGATGGGGAAGTGAGACAAAAACCTCTTCTCCTTTGCTCTCTATGTGCGTCAACAGAATCAGAACTCCTTTATTGTAGCCTCTGTTTGTTTGCATAGTGAATGGTTTATTGAGCATGCATCCTTGAACAGTTTCTGCAGGGAGGTTCAGAGAAGCCTGCCATTTATCAAGCACTCATTCTGAGTCTGTGTGCACCGCTAGCACCAGAACGTCTGCCGTTCCAGCCCATTTCTCTGGCTCTAGATCAGGGAATGGAAGGTCCTAAACCATCACCCCTGGGCACCCAGTAGGTGTCACTGTTGCACTTTCAACTTTGGCTGGATGGAGACACATCAAGGAAGCGTTTCAGATAAATGTGTTGTAAATTTAAACAGAGAAAACAGTAGTGGAAAACGGGGCTCCACATTGCCATCTGGCTGCAAAATGTTATACTGCATATACAACGCATATAAACCGCTTTTGCTGTACCAATCTAGCTGAGTCCTAAGTATTGGCTTGCTTCAAAATTCTCTCTGTGGTTCAGTTTTTGCTTAAATCGTGCTGTGCAATGTTTTATATTGTAAGTGTCTCTTTATAGTTTAGATTTGTATTCTAGATATTCTTATTCCCGCTTCCTAGAGAGCTTCAGTCATGTGGTGTCATAGAGATATTGTTTATATGAATAAATTAGAGTTGTCCTAAACCAACAAAGAGGGATGCGGGTGGCGCTGTGGGTTAAACCACAGAAGGGCGGCAGTTTGAATCCCCGCGATGGGGTGAGCTCCTGTTGCTCAGTTCCTGCTCCTGCCAACCTAGCAGTCCGAAAGCATATCAAAGTGCAAGTAGATAAATAGGTACGCTCCAGCGGGAAGGTAAACGGCGTTTCCGTGCGCTGCTCTGGTTCGCCAGAAGCAGCTTAGTCATCATGCTGGCCACATGACCCGGAAGCTGTACGCCGGCTCCCTCGGCCAATAAAGCGAGATGAGCATCGCAACCCCAGAGTCGGACACGACTGGACCTAATGGTCAGGGGTCCCTTTACCTTTACCTAAACCAACAACAGAAAAAGACAAATAGAATTTGCTGCTGTGAACCAGAGCCTTTCCCCTCACATTGCGGGGGTGGGGGGTGGGAATTGGACCTGGGAAGCACTGTGGGTGTGTCATGCAGAAAGTGGAAGCTTGGGGAAATGGCTAAAAATGGCAGTAGCAACATTCTGACTTGGATTTGTATTTGACTGGATGGTGGATGCCATTGTGAGGGATTCTAATCTACATATGGCTGTATGCAAGGAAGGTCCTCTAAAAGAAAAGGAAACAAAGAAGGAAAACATGAATCTGTGAAACTTTTCTCTGAATCCTGATCTTTACTTCTCAGATTCCCAGCTCCCTGGTACCATGACCAACAGATGGCTGTTGCTTGTTCTGTGCTAGTCCTTCAAGATCTAGACAGAGTAGTTAAGGAGCTACCCATTTGCACGAAGGGGCTGCCCCCCTGACCTGGGGATTTAAGAGAGATGGGGCAGATGCCATTAGGATCTCTCTTTTCTTTCAAAAAACCCAGTCTGTAGATTTCCTCATAATGGCCTGGAGCTTGTTCCTCTTCACAATCCTGGTGTCCATCATTGGTGAGGGAGATTCATTGGGTGGATGGGGGATAATTCTGATATGAAGCAAAATGTTTGATGTAGATTAATGTGCTAAGCAGTTCCCTGCCTTGCTTCCTTCCAGGTCCCAGTGTCCAGCAGTTACAGACTTTGAAGGATCCAGAATTTGTGGCACCAGGTGGGACGGTCACCATGTCTTGCAGGTTCAACAGTGGAAGTATCGGTGATAGCAACTACCCATGGTGGGCACAGAAAAAACCTGGGAGTAGACCCCGACGGATAATGTACGCCACCAGCACCCGACCGTCTGACGTTCCAGCCCGTTTCTCTGGCTCTCGATCTGGGAATGTGATGTCCCTGACCATCACGGGGGCCCTACTGGAAGATGAAGCTGCTTATTACTGTGCTGTGTGGATTGGGAGTCAGTGACACAGTGCTTCATTCAGACGGGGAAGTGAGACAAAAACTTCTCCTTTGCTCCCTTGGTGCATCAACAGAATCTGAACTGCCTTTCAAAGTTTCAGTGATGTCTGTACCATCACTGTGTTTTAAGATCCCATATACCTATCCCCAAATGTATGGATACAAAGTAAAAAATATCTGAACTAGCAGTGGTAGAATATACGTCTGCTGTTCCATCCCATTTCTCTGGGTCTAGATCAGCGAACTGAACGTCCTTGACCATCATGGGGGCATCCAGTAGGTGTCACCGTTGCACTTTCCACTTTGGCTCAATGGAGACACATCAAAGGAGTGTTTTATTGAAGGTCCACTGAGGTCCAGCACCGAGGGTCTTCTGGCGGTTCCCTCACTGAGAGAAGCCAAGTTACAGGGAACCAGGCAGAGGGCCTTCTCGGAAGTGGCGCCCTCCCTGTGGAATGCCCTCCCACCAGATGTCAAAGAGAACAACAACTACCAGACTTTTAGAAGACATCTGAAGGCAGCCCTGTTTAGGGAAGCTTTTAATGTTTAATGTATTGCAGTCTTTTAATATATATATATATATTTGGAAGCCACCCAGAGTGGCTGGGGAAGCCCAGCCAGATGGGCGGGGTATAAATAATAAATAATTATTATTATAATTCATTGTTGTAAATTTAAACAGCGTGGGTGGTGCTGTGTTCCAAACCACAGAGCCTAGGGCTTGCCGATCAGAAGGTCCGTGGTTCGATTCCCCATGATGGGGTGAGCTCCCGTTGCTCGGTCCCTGCTCCTGCCAACCTAGCATTTTGAAAGCACATCAAAGTGCAAGTAGATAAATAGGAACCGCTCCGGCGGGAAGATAAACGGCGTTTCCGTGCGCTTCTCTGGTTCACCACAAGCAGCTTAGTCATGCTGGCCACATGACCCGGAAGCTGTCTGCGGACAAACGCTGGCTCCCTCGGCCTATAAAAAGAGATGAACGCGCAACCCCAGAGCAGTGGCAGCTGGTAACATTTTGACTTGGATTCCTATTTGACTGGATGGGAGATTCCATCTTGAGGGATTGTAATCTGCATATGACTGTAGTCAAGGAAGGTCCTCCTAAAGAAAAGGAAAAAGAAGAAGAAGGAAAAAATCAATATGCTGAACTTTTCTCTGAAGCCAGATCCTTACTTATCAGATTCCGAGTGCTTGATACCATGACCAGCAGATGGCTGCTCCTTTTTCTGTGTAGTCCATCAACAGCTGGACACAGTAGTTAAGGAGCTACACATTTGCATGAAGGGGCTGCTCCCCTAACCTCTGGGGATTTAAGAGAGATGGGGCAGATGCCAATGGGATCTCTTTTTTCTTTAGAGAAGTCCACTCTGTAGATTTCCTCACAATGACCTGGGGCTTGCTCCTCTTCACAATCCTGGCGTCCATCATTGGTGAGGGAGATTCATTGGGTGGATGGGAAGCAAATCTGACATGAAGCAGAGAGAGACAGAAACTGACCTTCCAAGCCCTGCGCTTTGCAAAGTATTTAGTGTTGTCCAATTTAAATTAACTGATTCTTTGCCCTGCTTCCTTCCAGGTCCCAGTATCCAGCAGTTACAGACTTTGAAGGAGACAGAATTTGTGGCACCAGGTGGGACGGTCACCATATCTTGCAGGTTTGACAGTGGAAACATCGGTGATGGCAACTACCCTTGGTGGGCACAGAAAAAACCTGGGAGTAGACCCCGACTGATAATGCACACCACCAGCACCCGACCGTCTGACGTTCCAGCCCGTTTCTCTGGGTCTCGATCGGGGAATGTGATGTCCCTGACCATCACGGGGGCCCTTCTGGAAGATGAAGCTGCTTATTACTGTGCTGTGTGGACTGGGAGTCAGGGGCACAGTGCTTCATTGGGATGGGGAAGTGAGACAAAAACCTCCTCTCCTTTGCTTTCTATGTACATCAACAGAATCTGAACTCCCTGCTGTAGCCTCTGTTTGTTTGCATGGTGAATGAGTTCACCAACAAAGGCCAAGGTCCCTTCCAGGTGATGTCTTTATTGAGCATTCATGCTGATAGAACCTGTAAGAGACAGAAAGCCCTTTTGAAGTCCTGCCTCCTCTTGCACAACAGAAACACCCTCCACCTGTCAGACTTAGGGGATTCTTACCTCCCCTGGAGCATGAAGGATCAAGGCAGTAGCCAGGAAGTTCATATCTATGGTTTTATTCAGTTCCCGTGGTGCAGGACAAAGAATCCAGTCCTTAACTGGTTGGTGACATTGCTCACTCTGAGCTCTTCCACTTCTTTCCCCAACAACACCCCGTGGCCATGCAAGTGGCCTCAGGAGTCAAATTCACTCTTCACTCTTGAATTCTAAGTGAGCGACGTGTACATGGGGATGGTGGCTCTTCTACGATTTCCAAGGATGTCTCTGCTGGCAATTCTGCCCCTCCCCCTCCTTCTCCTAACACTTCATAACTTGGCAGCTCTGAGTTCTGCTGCAATTAAATTTCTCTTTTCTCTTGAAACTTCAGTAGACTTTCCCCTTCTCCCCCGAGAGAAGCAAAGGAGGAGGAGGGGGCGATTCCCAGCCCTTGCCTTCAGTCTAGTCACTGACACCAGTCACCCCCTGGAAGCAATGCTTCTGAATATTGGTTTCTGGATAGGCGATTGTGCTCTTGTTCTCAAATTCTGCTTGAGGGTTCTCCATAGTCATCTGGTTGACCATTGTAAGACCAGGATGTTGGCTAGTCAGGCCGTTGGCCTGATCCAGGAGCTTCTCAAGGACACCCCCTTTCTGTTTGCCTGGTGAACACTTTCACGCAACAACTGACTGAATACCAAAATAAGCCTACTATGAATAGGAAAAACGCCACCTGAAGAAATAAATAAAAGTGGGAAAGTGTTGCGAACCAGAGTAAATAACAATTGTTCGTGTTTGTAAAACTAGCAGCTCAGTGCTAAACCAATTTGGTAAATCACATTGCCCCTTCAGTTCATTAAAAAGGAACAGAGCCATCCAGCTCAAGGAAATTGGCATTTCCTCTAGAATGAGACCCACCAAGTTCAGTGGGGCTTATGATAATGTCCTTGTGTCCTTCCTGCCTTTCACTGTAACAATGTCTTCCCATCACCATATTTGAACAATGTACTTCTTCCATCACCATATATGAAGTCTCTCTCAGCAGGGCGGAGAGACCTGGCCAAATGTGATTGGTGGAAGAGTTGCCTTCATCTCCTTTAAAGAGTGAATCACAGAGATGCCTGGAAAGAGACCCATTTGCCTCAATATGCAGAGTGTACCTGGATTCCTCTCCATGGAGTGGTCCTGCCTGCTCCTCCTGCTCCTCACTTACCCCCCAGGTAACAGAATGAGTGAAATCCTCGGGAACAGATCTGTGCTGAGATTCAGGTGTGATTTTTCTGTAGGCGCAACTAAACTTCTTTCTCTTTTTGGGTTTTAATCTTTTTGCAGGTTCCTCCTCCCAGGTTGTGCTGACTCAGAGGCCCTCAGCATCCTTTTCCTCAGGTGAGACAGTCCGTCTCTCCTGCACCTTGAATACTGGATACAGTATCAGCAGCTATAGGGTCGGGTGGTACCAGCAGCTATCAGGTGGTGCCCCACGGTTTGTATACCACTACTACAGCAGTAGTAGTCAGGGCAGAGGCTCAGGGGTCCCAGAGAGATTCAGTGTCTCCCCTGATTCCTCCAACAACCTCTGGAATTTAGTGATCACAGGCGCTCAAGCTGAGGATGAGGCTGATTATTACTGTTGCATATGGGATGGCAGCAGAAGCATGTTCCACAGTGGTACAATCTGATGAGGAACCGAGACAAAAACCTCCACCTTTCCTCTCCGGAGTTGTGAAACTGAAATGCTTAAAGGACTGAATTATGTCAATGCTCTCAGCTGCTTGAACCACAGCATGGAAAGTAAAGCTTTTGACAAAGTCCCCCATAATATTCTTGCAGAGAAGCTGGTAAAATGTGGGGTGGATGAAGTTATTGTTGTTTTTTTTAAAATAATATTTATTACTTTTCCAACAATTTGAACACACAAAAAAATAAAAAAGGAACAATACAATACAATACAATACAAAAACACCACACAACACATTAAACTAACAAAACAAAACAAAAACAGTTTTAAAAAAACCAAACAATTTCAATATCTTATCTTTCATTCACTTATTTCAGTGACCTCCTCACACCTCCCTTTTTGTATTCCACTTCTGTTAAATTCTGTTAAAAGTATTGGATGAAGTTTTTTTTTTAAATGATATTTATTGAGAATTTAAAATTACAAAAAAAAGAAAAAAGCAAAACAAAGAAAAAAGAGATTAAGCAGTACAGATCAATAAAAAGAAAATAAAAAATACCAAACAAACAATACACCAAAATCCAAAACAAAAACAACAAAAATAGATTTAAAAGCAAATCCAATATTCCCATACCCTTATCTTCATTAACTTATTTCCTCGACCTCCTCACACCTCCCTCCTTTGTATTCTAATTATTAATTATCTCAGCAAATCCTTTCCATCTTTCACTGTATTCTGTCCTTTAATTGTCTTAATTTATTTTAGCCCTATCTTACCATAAAAAAGAACCTAAAACTTAAAAGCTTATTTATACATAACTCCTTATAACATTTCTACTAAAGCCTAATAGTTTCATTCCAAGATTTTCCTAACAGTCGTTAATTTTGCAATATTTCTCTAAATAAATTTTTAAACTTTCTGCCAATGTTCATCCACCGTCTCTTCTTCCTGGTCTCGGGTTCTGTCAGTCCTTTCTATCTGTTTCATCTAGTCCATCAACCTGGTGATCTTATGTCCGAGGCTCTTAACTCTTTTCCATGTCCCTTCTGCAAATCTTCTTCATAGTTGTACCTGCACTTTACTTTGTCTTCTGCTGGTCTTGTTCTTAATTTCCTTCCTTTGTCTCTGAGGAGTAGATCTCGGGGGAACAACCCAAGAATGTCTTTATCCCTTCTCAGCCGGTCAGCCCGTTCTCCATAGTTAGCACTAAAATCCAAGAAATATTCCAAAACATACTTCAATGCCCCTCCAAAGTTGAGTACCTTGACCACTCCAATCTCCTCCTGGCCCAAAACCAAATCCCAAAGGTCAAAGCGTCCCTGCATAGGAGGATCTGACCAACTTGCCATCTCCAGTCTCGACAGGACCCCGTCTCTCCAAGTCTGTCTCAGCTTATGCTCCTGCCGGGCCGCATCTCTTTCAACTTGTATTACTTGAGGTTCAACAACAACCTCCTCCTTTGTCTTCTCCGCACCTTGCCCTGTCAGGGCAGATTCCTGGGTCAGTTGTTGAGCAGGTTCTATATCAGTGGTCACTGTTTGACCAAAGTTATCAATTGCAGTAGTCATCAAATCCGTCTTCACATGAAGCTGCTCCAACAAAACACTTGTCCTGCACAAAGCAGACACTAAGGTTTCCTGTGTCAACATTCTTATCCAAGGTCAGAGCCTGTTTCTCACGCTCCTAATTTTCTACAGCTGTAGAGTTCCCCAGGTCCACTCCAACAACAGTTCAAAAGCTCCCTCTAGAGGAAACAATTTCTATTTGTATCCATCCTTTTACAAGCAGATCCAGCAACAAAATTGCTTTCGTTTTTCAAATCTTTGTTCCTTTTTAGTGCAAAAGGAAACATTGGAGTCAATATGTTTCCCTTATTTAGCTATCTGTCAACATGTGTTATTATTCACAGTCAATGAACTTTCCCTAAACGTCTATCTTTGACAGCCCGTTCCCAGGTTCAAGACGATAGAAATTTATCTTTCTTTACTCCCTCTCCTGCAGGCTTGAACAATTTAAGATTTCCCCCTCTTCTCCTGCTTCCAAGGGGGATTTGTAGCTTAAACCTATGGAAATTTAGTCCTTTACAGATGACTTTCCAGACTTCAGCTTATGATGTCTTTGCTTCAAACTGTTTACAAAAGCGGAAGGCGGACTTCCTGTTTAGACCTTCCTGCTCCGGTGCCAAATTACGAAGTTTAGTAATCCAAATTTTCCATTCTACTCACGGGTACTTGTTTAGAGTCCAATTGTCCACAGGAAAAAAGTCAGCGCTCTCCGACAACAGCAATGCGGCTTCACTCCGTGAAAAGAGCAATCGATTCGAAGCACTGCGCCGCTCACCCCACGTCGCTCCGGAGCCCCGTAGCCGGGTTTCCCCGCGAGTAGGGGAGGCGCTAAAGGTGCCAGCCAAATCCCAGGTCCACAGGCTTCTCCCGCCTGTGGTTTTTGATGGGTCTCCGCCTCGCCGTGGCGGTCCAGACCCTAATTTTCACAGAGCGGGTTCCTCCAGATCAGAGGAAGCCCGCCATTGCCGGTGGCGCTAACCCGGAAGTCCGTTATTGTTGTCCCGCCCCAATTATAACAAATATAAAATAGAAAAGAAAAAAATACACAAAAGAAAACACACATTACAATACTAAAAAAGAAGAACAAAAAATTTAAGCACATATTACCTGTGAAACTCAATTTATCTTTCATTGTTAATTGATTTCCTCAGATCCCTCCTATCTGAATTTCATTGTATCACCTTATAACAGCTCTCCAATATCATTTTTCAACTAAAATTAATTCCACCAATTAACTATCTTCTTTTCTTAATATTCTAAATCCAAATTACTTACAATTCAATCTTATTTTAATCCTAGGCCTATTTGGTACTTTCAAGTGACTTCTAGTTACTTATATTACAGTATTTAATTAAATAGTCCTTAAATTTCTTCCAGTCTTCTTGATATTCCTCTTCTTTCTGGTCACGGATTCTTCCAGTCAGGTTAGCTAGCTCCAAAACATTCAACATCTTCCCCTGCCATTCTTCCACTGTTGGAATTTCTTGAGATTTCCAATTTTTAGCTAATAGCAGTCTTGCCGCTGTAGTGGCATACAAAAATAGTCTGGATGAAGTTATTGTTAGGGGGATTTTCAACTGGTTGACACACCAAACCCAAAGGGTGCTCGCTAATGGTTCCTCAACATCTGGAATAAAGTGACCCGGGCCTGTTGTTCAATGTCTTTATAAACAATTTGGATGAAGGAATTGAGGGAATGCTCATGAAATTTGCAGATGACACCAAACTGGGAGGGGCAGCTAATGCCACAGAAGACAGAATCGGGATTCAAGAGGACCTTAACAGATTGGAGAACTGGGCCCAAACTAACAAAATGAATTTCAGTAGGGGACAAATGTAAGGTTCTACACTTAGGCAAGGAGAACCAGCTGCACAAATATAAAATGGGGGACACCATGTGAAAAGGATCTTTTGTCTTAGTGGACCATAAGCTTAACATAAGTCAACAGTGTGATGCAGCAGCAAAAAAACCTAATAGTATTCTAGGCTGTATAATCAGAAGTATAGTGTCCAGATCCAAGGAAGTAATAGTACTACTCTGTTCTGCCTTGGTCAGACCACAGCTTGAGTACTGTGTCCAGTTCTGGGCACCACAATTTAAGAAGGATATTGACAAGCGGGAACGTGTGCAAAAGAGGGTGACCAAGATGATCAAGGGTCTGGAAACCAAGCCTGATGAGGAACAGTTGAGGGAATTGGATATGTTTTGCCTGATAAATACATCAAGGGCTGTCACGTGGAGGATGGAGCAAGCTTGTTTTATGCTGCTCCAGAGGGTCGGACCCAAACCAATGGCTCCAGGTTACAAGAAAGGAGATACTGACTAAACATCGGGATGAAATTGCTGGCAGAAAGAACTGGTTGACAGTGGAATGGGCCCCTTCAGATGGCAACGGACTCTCCTTCACTGGAGGTTTTCAAGCAGAGGTTGGATGGCTATCTGCCATGGATGCTTTGGTGGAGATTCCTACATTGCAGAGGGTTGGTCTAGATGACCCTTTGGGTCTCTTACAACCCTACAATTCTTTGGTTCTATGACTCTCACCTCCTTCTGGAAGATATGACCGCATGCACCGGTAGAAATGTGGGAATCCTTTGTTATAGAAAACAAAACACATTTCCGCATCTCCTGACCTAGTATAAATCTCCTACAGATGTGAAAGGATGCTGCTACTAGAATAGGAAACTTTAAGATATTTAAGTTATAATTAGAAAAATCTTAATAATTATTCACAAAGGAAAGAGTTTATAAGAAGTAAATAAGGAGGCCAGGTACAGGATAAAGGAAGTCTTTTATTTGGGTTTTATTTTATTTGTAATGTTGTATGTTATGCCCATTGTATGTTATGTTCATGTTTAATGAGGGTGGATTTGTGTATTGGGGGGTGGGGGTTTTATGTTATGTTGTAAATAAAATTCCAATAAAATTAAAAATTAAAAAATAGAATAGGAAACCATGTATTTCAGGATACACACACACACACACACACACACACACACACACACACACTGCAAGTCGCCCTGTGATCCTCGGATGAAGGATGGTATAGGAATTTAACAGATAAAAATAAAAACAAATAGTTAAAGTTAAGCACTTTAAAATTTTGATGAGAGTATGATACATGTGTGCAGGACTCTCACGTTCAAATAAGCCTAAATGAAAATTGATTAATTTCGTGCCTTTAGCGTTTTCCTATGAAACCTTCATGGTGGATTGGAACGATCCTTTTAAAGTTGTTGCAAAGGGCTTAGCAACATCCCTTTATTGACACAGAAGGAAACCAGCTGCCTGGAGCATCCAGTGAGCTTCAAGGATATTTGCATGCAGGGACGCTTCTTGCATTGAAAAGGGGATCGCCTAATTCCTCCAGCTAGAAACCCCTTTGTCCCAGGAAGCTGTGAATTCCTCACCATGGCTCAGCTCTTGAAACTCTTCCTATTTCTCGCTTGCTGTTGCTGGGATAGGAGGGAGGACTTCAACATGTTTTATTAAAAATATTTCCCTAGTCCCCCCTCCCCCCCCATTTATGCCATTTCCACTTAACCTTTTTGCTACCACTTTTAGTTCCAGGTTGTGAGGCGCAGTTCACGATGACTCAGCCGCCCTTCATCTCGGCCTCCATGGGAGAAACAGTCAGGATCTCTTGTACAAGAAGCAGTGGGGGTATAAGAAGCAGCTGGAATTCCTGGTACCAACAGAAACCCAACAGTGCTCCGATACCGCTAATATACAAGGATGAAGAGAGAGTGTCGGGGATCCCAGAGCGATTCTCTGGTTCTTATGACACCTCGGCCAATTCTGTCACCTTAACCATCTCCAACATCCAAGCAGAAGATGAAGCTGACTACTACTGTCAAGCTGAAGACAGCAGCACGCGCACAATGGTAGAAGCTGATGAGGAAGTGAGACAAAAACCTTCCTTTAGGTGGTTAGCTCTACTTGGTATTGCTTGCAGCTGGTAGACGTAAGAGCTGACCTTGTTCTCTTAAGGGCTCATGGGACAATTCATGCCAAACTTCAGGACGTGCTGCCCACTTGCTACCAAGCCACGTTGAGGATCCTTGTATTAATTTACAAAGCACTGGGTAACCCTCTCTTGAGAGGCTAGTTTAAGTTATGGACATTGAAATATACTCGGAGTCGAGTGTGGATTTCATGCTCTTTATTCAGCTCATAATAATAATAATTTTTATTTATACCCCGCCCTCCCCAGCTAAGGCCGGGCTCAGGGCGGCTAACAAGCAATAATAAAAACAAGTTGAATGAATACAACTTAAAAACAAAATTAAAATACAACATTAAAATATTGAAATATTAAAATGTAGCCTCATCGCAGGAGGAGAAAGGAAAAGAAAAAAGAAAGAGGGGGAGGGAATCAAGTTGGCTCCAAGCCAAAGGCCAGGCGGAACAACTCTGTCTTACAGGCCCTGCGGAAAGAAATCAGAATATTCATAGTAGTGCGGAGTGCAAGTTCCCCCCAAATATCTGCTTTATGTACATTATTTACACAATGGGCCACATGTGATTGGCTAATTCTGGGATTCTCCTGTAGGCCAATCAGGTTGTGGATTCACTTCCACCTGGAGCTGGATTGGGTGGCTCCTGCAGACCAATCAGACTGCTGCATTCCTAATCCTATTGTTCTAGGACGAATCAGACTGCTGCCTTTTGGATCCTATTGTTCTGGGACCAATCAGACTGCTGCCTTTTGGATCCTATTTAACTCAGTACATAACAGACATACAGGTGAAGATGGTGAAAATTGGATCGCAGAGATGGAATATAACATCAGATGGAATTGTGTGTGTAAAGTAAAAATTAAAAGGGGGGGGAGGAGAGAAGCTCTATTCTACAAAAGGTCTATGAAGGAAACTTAGAGCAGACTCTTTCCCTAGCCTTTATCATCCTCAGACTGAACTGAATTTAATTTACAGTCATACCTCAGGTTGTGAACGTGATCCATGCAGGAGGCACTTTCGCAACCCACAGCGTTCACAGCCTGAAGCGGTGCGTCTGTGCACGTGTGTGAGGCAAGTTTGGTGCTTCTGTGCATGCGCAGGATGTTATTTTGTGTTTCTGCGCATGCGTGAGCGCCAAAACCTGGAAGTAACCTGTTCTGGTACTTCTGGGTTCGGCGTGGTCCACAACTCGAAAACACGCAACCCGCAGCGTTCGTAACCCGAGGTATGACTGTAATTGGAATGTAACGCTTTATCCTTGGCTGAACGGAGAGATAAGAGGAAGCTGTGAGCTTGCAAAAGAAGATTCATTATTCAGCTATTTGAAGTTTGACAACTTGCTCTACTTTCCAGGCTGAAATGAAAGCTTTTGCAGCAGCTTCTGCTGCAAAAAATGATTTTACTAAGTGCTGAACAATGTAGGTCCAGGGTACCTCAGAAAACGTCTGAACTCTTACATCCTAGCTCAGTTATTGAGAGCGTGTGAAGAAGTGATGTTGGTCATTCCTCAAGCTGGCAAGGCTCATTTGACAGCAAGAAATCAAGCCTTTAGTGTCATCAGCCCAATCTTGTGGAATGCTCTTCCAACACAGATTCAGCTGGCAACTTCTATCTCAACTTTTAAATGTCTGCTGAAAACTTTTCTGTTCTATTAGGCATGTGCGGGCAATTGAGAATACACTGCTTTGATTTAAAATTTTATTTATACTTTTCAGATATATACAATTCACTGATTTTACAATCATTTTAGCATTTTACAACTTGACTTACATCCCCCTCTTTCTGCAGTTCCTTAAATTTATTTTTAATATCTTCTGCGTATCCAAATTAACTTAACTTACTCATTTATTTATCTTCTTTAAATATATACTCTTATATAGCTGCAGGTTATTACAATAATCCGGCCGGTGTTTTTATCTGTTTACAATTTATCTGTAAATATTCAAGAAACCATTTCCAGTCTTTTATGAAAAGTTTGTTATCTTGATTTCTTATTCTTCTGGTAAGTTTCACAATTTCTGCATATTCCATAAGTTTTTGTATCCATTCTTCCTTTGCTGGGACTTCTTCTTGCCATTTTTGGGCAAGTAACATTCTAGCTGCTGTAGTTGCATACATGAATAAATTTCTATACAATTTAGGTAGTTTCCCCCCTATAATTCCCAATACATTGTTGAGAATACATTGTTCCGTGATACATTTGCTGATTTCTGATTTTAAAAAAATATTTAAAAATCCCAAAAAATTCTTCCCTCCTAGATGGAAGAGAATGCAAAGTTTTAACCTTTCTCCCAGCCCCATGTCTCTGCCTTTAACAGCAACAACCACACCATTCAATGCTGTCCATCAGAAATGTAAAAGGTTTAATGGCAGGTAGGTGTCACTGTTGTCCTCTTCCCATTGCCCCTTTTTTACTTAAGAAAAGACAGGTAGAATACTATTGTGAGCTGTAACCACCATATTTGCTGGTGTTGATGGAATCAAATGGTAAGACCATGTGGAGGATCTGAGATATGCCAACCAGCGGGATAGAGAAAAGAGGAAAGAAGACAGGCCCGGGGTAAAATTTGTGGACGAAGCTGAGTCAAAATGGCGACGGAAGCAGCAGCCTAGTCAGAGCCTCCTGCCTTTAATTAGGTTTTTAAGTAGTTTTAGTCATTCTTTCATCCTAATTGTTTTATTAACTGCTTTATGGTTGCCTTATCATTTTGTCCACTTTTGTTTTTTAGTTTATTGGTTTAGTGTTTTATTGTTTTATGGCTCAGCCCTACTTAGCGTGACAATGGACGCCCAATGAAGATTGATTGTAGTCTAATTTGCAAGTTTTCGCCAACTAAAAAAGAAAGAAAAAAAAGGACCTGGATTGACCTGATAAAACTCTGCAAATTTTATCGGAATGCCTGCCAAAAGGAAAAAACGATGTAGGAAGAGCCAAAACAGCATAACTGGGACTCACAAATCTTCTAAAGCAGACAAGTGGCGGAAAGCTAATTCCGTCATCCCTAGCTCGGAAATAGAGCAAACTGTGAGTAATGATGCCGATGGAACCCCCCCCCCCCCTTCAAAGGAAGGAAGGAGATGATTCGACCCAGAGGATAGGAGCAGCAGGGGTTTTCCCTACTCCAAACTGGATGGGCTATACCTATTGGGGATGCTTCTCCTGCTGATTTTTCATCTACCTTTTCGTGTCGGGAGACCTGGTCCAGAGACGATATGTTAGTGAGGGGATATCATTCCTTTATGGGGGAGGCCAGTCCGGGGTTTGGGATCACCACCGTTGAAGGGCTAGGGAGGTAGGGCGGTGGGGGTCGATGTTATAGGCGAAGGGATGTTATAGGCGTGGGTGTGTCATGCAGAAAGTGGAAGGTTGGGGGAAATGGCTAAAAATGGTGGATTCCATTGTGAGGGATTCTAATCTAAGTATGCCTGTATGCAAGGAAGGTCCTCTAAGAGAAAAGGAAACAAAGAAGGAAAACTGAATCTGCGAAAGATTTCTCCAAATCCAGATCTTTACTTATCGGATTCCCAGCTCCCTGATACCATGACCAACAGATGGCTGCTGCTTGTTCTGTGCTAGTGCTTCAAGATTGCGACACAGTAGTTAAGGAACTAGACATTTGCATGAAGGGGCTGCTCCCCTGACCTCTGGGGATTTAAGAGAGAAGGGGCAGAGGCCAATGGAATCTCTCTTTTCTTTCAAAAACCCCAATCCGTCGATTTCCTCACAATGACCTGGGGCTTGCTCCTCTTCACAATCCTTGTGTCCATCTTTGGTGAGGGAGATTCATTGGGTGGATGGGGAAAAAATCTGATATGAAGCAAAATGTTTGATGTAGATTAATGTGCTGAGCAGTTCCCTGCCTTGATTCCTTCCAGGTCCCAGTGTCCAGCAGTTACAGACTTTGAAGGACCCAGAATTTGTGGCACCAGGTGGGACAGTCACCATGTCTTGCAGGTTTGACAGTGGAAACATCGGTGATGGCAACTACCCTTGGTGGGCACAGAAAAAACCTGGGAGTAGACCCCGGCAGATAATGTACTCCACCAGCACCCGACCGTCTGACGTTCCAGCCCGTTTCTCTGGCTCTCGATCGGGGAATGTGATGTCCCTGACCATCACGGGGGCCCTTCTGGAAGATGAAGCTGCTTATTACTGTGTTGTATGGACTGGGAGTCAGTGACACAGTGCTTCATTCAGACGGGGAAGTGAGACAAAAACTTCTCCTTTGCTCCCTTGGTGCATCAACAGAATCTGAACTGCCTTTCATAGTTTCAATGATGTCTGTAGAATTACTGTGTTTTAAAATCCCGCATTATTATCCCTAAATGTATGGATACAAAGTAAAAAATATCTGAACTAGCAGTGGTAGAATATATGGATAGCAATGCTAGGCACAGAATGATATGCCATAATAATAATAATAATAAATTTATTATTTATACCCCGCCCATCTGGCTGGGTTTCCCCAGCCACTCTGGGTGGCTTCCAACAGAATATTAAAATACAATAACCTATTAAACATTAAAAGTTTCCCTAAACAGGGCTGCTAGTACTTACTACCACCAAAGGCAGGGCTTAATGTCTCAAAGGAGAGGGGCAGCACCTGAACATTCAGAGGGATGCTTTGCCCTGGTATACCTTTCCCGTAATCCCTGATGAGTGTTGGGCTACTTTGGAAAATGCACTCTAAACTGTTGAGAAGACTTTGGCGACTATGGGGTTGCGGCACGCACCTCGCTTTCAGGACGAGGGAGACAACATTTGTCCATAGACAGCCTTCCAGGTCATGTGGCCAGCAGGACTAAACCACTTCTGGCACAATGGGACACTGTGACGGGAGCCAGGGAGCACGGAAATGCCGTTTACCTTTCTGCCACAGTGGTACCCATTTATCTACTTGCACTGGTGTGCTTTGGAACTGCTAGGTTGGCAGGAGCTGGGGCAGAGCAACAGGAGCTCACTCTGTCATGGGGATTCGAACTGCTCACCTTCTGATAGGAAAGCGCAAGAGGCTCAGTGGTTTAGAACACAGCGCCAAGCTTTCTGTACTAGGGCTTCATATATTTCAACCAGTGCTATCACTGGGACAAACAAAAAACAAAACATTATAAATCAGATTTAGGTGTTAAACCTTAACATCTTCACTGAATTCAAGGGCTGCTCCCCATCCCGACCCCTTGGTCCAGGGAATTATTTTTTAGCAAAAGCAGCTATTGTATCCCAGGCATGGCATGAGCTGAAATGTTTGCTGCAGATCCATTCCTGCAATCAGGCCAGGATTCTTTTTAATGCCTTGGACTAAACACAGACTAGTCCATCCCAGGATTTATACCATGAAGAAAAGGCGGCTTCCTGCCACTGTGTGTAAAGGGGGACCTATAAAATAAAATCATGCAACCCCCCCAAAAAAACCACACCACCTTCTAAGATTAAACTCTGAATCCAGTTTGTCATTCCCAGGTCCTGAACACAGCATGACCAGGAGTTGGCAGCTGCTTTTTCTGTTAGTCCTCTACAGTAGTTAAGGAGCTAGACATTTGCATGAAGGGGCTGCTCCCCTGATCTCCGGGGATTTAAGAGAGATGGGGCCGAGGCCAATGGGATCTCCTTTTGCTTTAGAAAATCTAGCCCAGCAGTTTTTGCCATCATGGCCTTGTTTCTCGTCACATTCCTGATCTCCATCATTGGTGAGGGAAATTCATTGGGTGAATGGGGACAAATCTGAGTGGAAATAAAAGCAGGCGCCTTCTGTTCTCTAAAACCTTGTACTTTGCAAAATGTTTGATGTAGATTAGTGTGCTGAGCAGTTCCCTGCCTTGCTTCCTTCCAGGTCCCAGTGTCCAGCTGCTACAGACCTTGAAGGACCTGAATTTGTGGCACCAGGTGGGACGGTCACCATGTCTTGCAGGTTTGACAGTGGAAACATTGGTGATGGCAATGAGCCTTGGTGGGTACAGAAAAAACCTGGGAGTAGACCCCGGCAGATAATGTACGACACCAGCACCCGACCGTCTGACGTTCCAGCCCGTTTCTCTGGCTCTCGATCGGGGAATGTGATGTCCCTGACCATCACGGGGGCCCTACTGGAAGATGAAGCTGCTTATTACTGTGCTGTGTGGACTGGGAGTCAGGGGCACAGTGCTTCATTCAGACGGGGAAGTGAGACAAAAACCTCCTCTCCTTTGCTCTCTCTGTACATCAACAGAACCTGAACTCCCTGCTGTAGCCTCTGTTTGTTTGCATAGTGAATGGTTTATTGAGCATGCATCCTTGCACAGCTTCTGCCTATTTATCAAGCACTCATTCTGAACCTGTGTGCACCGCCGGCACCAGACCGTCTGCCATTCCAGCCCATTTCTCGGGGTCTAGATCAGGGAATGGAAGGTCCTTTACCATCACCCCTGGGCACCCAGTGGGTGTCACTGTTGCACTTTCAACTTTGGCTGGATCGAGACACATCAAGGAAGCATTTCAGTTAAATGCGTTGTAAATTTAAACATTGGGTGGCACAATGTTATATCCCATATACAACATATATCAATTGTTTTTTCATGACAAATCTAGCTGAGTCCTAAGTATTTGTTTGCTTCTAAATTCTCTCTGTGGCTCAGTTATTGGTGCCTCTTTTTTGTTTATATTTGTATTTTAGATATACTTATGCACGCTGCCTAGAGAGCTTCAGTCATGGGGTGGCATAGAGATATCATTTATAGGAATAAATTAGAGCAGTCCTAAATCAACAACAGAAAACAAGCGGCAGAATTTGCTGCTGTGAACCAGAGACTTTTCACACTGCAGGAGGGGGTAGAATTGGATTGGGGAAGCCCTGTGGGTGCGTCAGGCAGAAAGTGGAAGGTTGGGGGAAATGGCTAAAAACAGCAGTGGCCGCTGGTAACATTTTGACTTGGATTCCTATTTGACTGGATGGGAAATTCCATCTTGAGGGATTGTAATCTGCATATGATTGTAGGCAAGGAAGGTCCTCCAAAAGAAAAGGAAAAAGAAGAAAGAGGAAAAAATCAATGTGCTGAACTTTTCTCTGAAGCCAGATCCTTACTTATCAGATTCCGAGTGCTTGATACCATGACCAGCAGATGGCTGCTCCTTTTTCTGTGTAGTCCATCAAGAGCTGGACACAGTAGTTAAGGAGCTACACATTTGCATGAAGGGGCTGCTCCCCTGACCTCTGGGGATTTAAGAGAGATGGGGCAGATGCCAATGGGATCTCTTTTTTCTTTAGAGAAGCCCACTCTGTAGATTTCCTCACAATGGCCTGGGGCTTGCTCCTCTTCACAATCCTGGCGTCCATCATTGGTGAGGGAGATTCATTGGGTGGATGGGGAAAAAATCTGATATGAAGCAGAGAGAGGCAGAAACTGCCCTTCCAAGCCCTGCGCTTTGCAAAGTATTTGGTGTTGTCCACTTTAAAATTAACCTACAGATTCTTTGCCCTGCTTCCTTCCAGGTCCCAGTGTCCAGCAGTTACAGACTTTGAAGGACGCAGAATTTGTGGCACCAGGTGGGACGGTCACCATGTCTTGCAGGTTCAACAGTGGAAACATCGGTGATGGCAACTACCCTTGGTGGGCACAGAAAAAACCTGAGAGTAAACCCTGGACACTGATCTACACTACCAGCACCCGACCGTCTGACGTTCCAGCCCGTTTCTCTGGCTCTCGATCGGGGAATGTGATGTCCCTGACCATCACGGGGGCCCTTCTGGAAGATGAAGCTGCTTATTACTGTTGCGTGTGGACTGGGAGTCAGTGACACCGTGCTTCATTCAGACGGGGAAGTGAGACAAAAACCTCCTCTCCTTTGCTTTCTATGTACGTCAACAGAATCTGAACTCCCTGCTGTAGCCTCTGTTTGTTTGCACGGTGAATAAGTTCACCAACAAAGGCCAAGGTCCCTTCCAGGTGACGTCTTTATTGAGCATTCATGCTGATAGAACCTGTAAGAGACAGAAAAGTCCTGCCTCCTCTTGCACAACAGAAACACCCTCCACCTGTCAGGCTTAGGGGATTCTTTCCTCCCCTGGAGCATGAAGGATCAAGGCAAAAGCAAGGAAGTTCATATCTATGGTTTTACTCAGTTCCCATTGTGCAAGACAAAGAATCCAGTCCTTAACTGGATGGTGACATTGCTCTTCCACTTCTTTCCCCAACAACACCCTGTGGCCATGCGAGTGGCCTCAGGAGTCAAATGTCTTTGAGCCCTTCACTCTTGAATTCTAAGTGAGCGACGTGTACATGGGGATGGTGGCTCTTCTACAATTTCCAAGGATGTCTCTGCTGGCAATTCTGCCCCTCCCCCTCCCCCTCCTTCTCCTAACACTTCATAACTTGGCAGCTCTGAGTTCTGCTGCAATTACCGTATTTTTCGTTCCATAAGATGCACCTTTTTCCTCCTAGAAAGTAAGGGGAAATGTCTGTGCGTCTTATGGTGCGGAGGGATCTGCTGCAGTCGCGAGCAGAGGATCCATGGTTCCCCTTCCTTCCCTCCTCCGTGGCTCGCTTTGAAGCAGCAAAGCGGGAGTAAGCGGCTCCTGTCCGGTTGGCTGCTTTAAAGCGAGTGGGCTCTCTTTCCCTCCCTCCTCCCCGCCTCTGCTCAGTGAAAAGCTCCTTCTCCGCACGCCCCACCCGTGCTCCTTGTCCCTTCAGTGTTTTTCCTTCCCTTCCCACTTAAAATGTGGTTACAAAGCACGGATCCACATGGGTCCTCAGGATTTTTGCATTGGGTCACCCCAAGTTCACATAGCATTTCCATGGCTACAGATTGCACCAAAAAAGCACGCACCCATTATTGCCTGGGGCCACAATGGCACAAAAATGTGGTTACAAAGCACGGATCCACATGGATTCTCAGGATTTTTGCATTGGGCTACCCCAAACTCACCGTCAAATCACATGTCTGTGGCCACAGCATGAGCCACAAAAATCATACATTCACTGTTTCGTTCAGAATATTTTTTTTCTTGTTTTCCTCCTCTAAAAACTAGGTGCGTTGTATGGTCAGGTGCGTCTTATGGAGTGAAAAATACGGTAAATCCTGTCTCCCTCTTCTCTTGAAACGTCTGTAGACTTTCCCCTTCTCCTCCGAGAGAAGCAAAGGAGGAGGAGGGGTGATTCCCAGCCCTTGCCTTCAGTCTAATCCCTGACACCAGCCGCCCCCTGGAAGCAATGCTTCTGAATACTGGTTTCTGGATAGGCGATTGTGCTCTTGTTCGCAAATTCTGCTTGAGGGTTCTCCATAGTCATCTGGTTGACCATTGTAAGACCAGGATGCTGGCTAGTCAGGCCGTTGGCCTGATCCAGGAGCTTCTTCCATTATGTTCTTCTGTTCTCACCACACAATCCAGTCTAAAAATAACACACCTAGAGTACAATAACCACAGAAGTCTACTAAAGGATCAAAGGTCCTTGGGGTTTATATTATTGCCGGATGCCATTTGGTTTGAGCACATATGGCAGAGAGGCCATGTGGTGGTGCCCAGGTCAGTTTGTGCTGAGCAGTAGGAGGAGGCGATTTCCATCATCGCCCCTTTTGAGTTTTCCAGGGATTGCTGAGCTCATCACTGCCACAGAACTGAAATATGAAAATTATCCGATGCGATAATGCAGATATGGAAATGAAAAGCACCATGAAAAATCCAAGTAAACCTGTGTCGGGTTCTGGACTGAGGAGGAATGGTGGGGATCGCACCCCTCTCTCCCGAACCTCTCCTGAACCTTCTAGAGAACAAGAGGACTGTATAGATTTAGAACAGTGGTTTGCAGAAGGGCATAGTTCAGAGGCTGCAGTGGGGAGAAGCTGGGGAATATTGGAAGAGGAACAGCTGGAAGAAGAAGCCCAAGGGGAGAGACAGCTGACAGACTCAGAGTCTTTGGAAAGCATTCCTGAACCCCCTTTCCCAGAACCAGGTGGCCATTAAGGGTAGAAGAACAGAAAGCTCAAAGGCAGAAAGCTCAGATCAGCCAACGCAGGGGTGACGTAGAATGGGAGAGGCATAGGGTTGGGGTGGGGAACTTTACTTCGAGCAACGCCATTATTTAGGGAAGTTGGCATACCTTCGTCTCTCTCTGTGAATGTTAATAAATTACATGGTAAGGACTTTTATTGTTTCTCTGCTTCTTGGCTGCTACCATGGGAGGGATCGAATTCCCCTAAGCCTGACAGCATGTCATGTTACCCAAGCTGATACATTTTACATCTTTAAGGGCATATTATCCAAAGCGAAAGTTAACTGCTGAAGTGTCAAAGAGTGCTGAAGTCTGCTGTAAGAGGTATAGGTTGGTTGTTCGAGAGCAATCAGGCAATATGCTTCAATAGTCTGTTTTAAAGCATTCTTATCGGTGATAAAAACCTTTGGAATGCAGAGCACCTCTATTCCATGTCTTGCTCATTCACTGGCAGAATCTGAGAGTGGGCGGTCCTTAAACCTTCCCCAGCAGAGTAGTTTCTTGACGCCCAGTCTGCGCCTCCCCTCTCTGCGCGGAAGCCTACTGCGCAGGGAGGGCGTGGGTAACGGAGGACCTCTCTCCTCCCCGCTTTGCTCAGGCAAGGTGTCCTGGCACCGCCTCGCCTCCCCCGAGCCCTGCAGCTCCTCTCCACTAGAGGCGTGGTTACTCTCCTCCGCTGAGGAGGTGCTGCTTCCCACGATCTTTGGGGGCTCTCTGTAATCCATCCGGCTTTCCCCCTCTCGCCCCTGAGCCGGTGGCAGTTCCCTGACATCTGCCTTTCAAACAAATGCAAATGAAAAATACCTAGTTAACTTTCGTGCCTTTGGCATTTGGCCACAAAACATACTTTGCTTGATGCTTGTTATAAGCTGCCATTAACTTATAGCAGGAGGTGTTGGTCCAGTTTTGGGGGTTTATTAATTTATTTTATTTATTTACTATTTGCACTTGTAATTTGCTTTTCACTTAAGCCTGTTGGCTGTTTGCAGTTTAGTTGCGCTGCAGAAAGCTTGCTGGGGAGACCACGCATTACAAGGAACTCAAAAACAGCTTGATCAAGGTTTTAATAACAAAAACTCCTTTTACACAAAATATATCAACAAGCATGACCCAACCACCAACCCATCCCCCAGGGTACTGAGGGAGCTAGGTGCTGCTCTTTATATACTGTACCCAATTGCTGACACAGCTTAATTAACACAATTTAGCAGCACCTGCCATACTGTTTCACAGCTGTAAAACTGGGTCTCATTATTTGCTCTGGCCCTTAAAGACAGACACATCTTGTAGAATAATAATGAACCTTCACATTTAAAGAGACCATTCAACACATTCTATATACATGATTGTTCTTTCTGGCTTTTTTGGGGGTTTATTAATTTATTTTACGGTATTTATTTACTATTTGCGCTTATAATTTGCTTTTCACTTAAGCCACCTGGGTAGGTGACAAAAATATATCATTTTTTAAAAAACACAAATTTAATTAAATCATAAAATAGAAGTAACCAATGACAACAGCAGCAGGAAAGTATGAACAGCAATGGAGGAGGAAAGCTACTAGTTTGCAAAGAGTCTATAGCCCAATCAGCACCTTTCTGTGCAGTCTAGTCTGCCCTGAGTGTGCAACCCAGTTTGTTCTAAACTCTTAACTTGGACCAGGGGATGGTTAACGAATTGGGGGGGGGGGGGAAGACGACGACGACGACCCTTGGCTGTAAAAATAGATCACATTTGTTTGAATTCAAATGTACTTTTGTGAATAAATATACCGTATTTTTCACTCTATAAGACTCACTTTTCCCCTCCTAAAAAGTAAGGGGAAATGTGTGTGCGTCTTATGGAGCGAATGCAGGCTGCGCAGCTATCCCAGAAGCCAGAACAGCGAGAGGGATCGCTGCGCAGCGCTCCCTGTTGCTGTTCTAGTTTCTGGCTTAGTCGCACTCTGTCCCTTCCCCCACCTCCCGCAAAAGCCCCCAAGAGCCGCGCGGAGTGTATGTACGGCTCTTGGGGAAAGACTGCAAGCGCCACAGACATGCTCCACACGGCTTGTGAAAGGGAGTGCTGAGCAGAGCCTGGGATGCATACAGGCTCTGCTCAGCACTCCCTTTAAAGATTATTTTTTTCCTTGCATTCCCCCTCTAAAAACTAGGTGCGTCTTATGGTCAGGTGCGTCCTATGGAGCGAAAAATACGGTACTTAGCAATTTGGGGTTGGGGTGAACAGAGCTTCTCAAAGACACCCCCTTTCTGTTTGCCTGGTGAACACTTTCACGCAACAACTGACTGAATACCAAAATAAGCCTACTATGAATAGGAAAAACGCCACCTGAAGAAATAAATAAAAGTGGGAAAGTGTTGCGAACCAGAGTAAATAACAATTGTTCGTGTTTGTAAAACTAGCAGCTCAGTGCTAAACCAATTTGGTAAATCACATTGCCCCTTCAGTTCATTAAAAAGGAACAGAGCCATCCAGCTCAAGGAAATTGGCATTTCCTCTAGAATGAGACCCACCAAGTTCAGCGGGGCTTATGATAATGTCCTTGTGTCCTTCCTGCCTTTCACTGTAACAATGTCTTCCCATCACCATATTTGAACACTGTACTTCTTCCATCACCATATATGAAGTCTCTCTCAGCAGGGCGGAGAGACCTGGCCAAATGTGATTGGTGGAAGAGTTGCCATCATCTCCTTTAAAGAGTGAATCACAGAGATGCCTGGAAAAAGACCCATTTGCCTCAATATGCAGAGTGTACCTGGATTCCTCTCCATGGAGTGGTCCTGCCTGCTCCTCCTGCTCCTCACGTACCCCCCAGGTAACAGAATGAGTGAAATCCTCGGGAACAGATCTGTGCTGAGATCCAGGTGTGATTTTTTCTATAGGTGCAACTAAACTTCTTTCTCTTTTTGGGTTTTTATCTTTTTGCAGGTTCCTCCTCCCAGGTTGTGCTGACTCAGAGGCCCTCAGCATCCTTTTCCTCAGGTGAGACAGTCCGTCTCTCCTGCACCTTGAATACTGGATACAGTATCAGCAGCTATAGGGTCAGGTGGTATCAGCAGATATCAGATGGTGCCCCACGGTTTGTATACCACTACTATAAACCTAGTGAGCAGGGCAGAGGCACCGAGGTCCCAGAGAGATTCAGTGTCTCCCCTGATTCCTCCAGCAACCTCTGGAATTTAGTGATCACAGGCGCTCAAGCTGAGGATGAGGCTGATTATTACTGTTGCATATGGGATGGCAGCAGAAGCATGTTCCACAGTGGTAGAATCTGATGAGGAACCGTGACAAAAACCTCCACCTTTCCTCCCCAGAGTTGTGAAACTGAAATGCTTAAAGGACTGTGTTATGTCAATGCTCTCAGCTCTTGAACCACTGCATGGAAAGTAAAGCTTCTGACAAAGTCCCCCATGATATTATTGAGGAGAAGCTGGTAAAATGCGGGGTGGATGAAGTTATTGTCGTCCCCCCCAACAATTATAACAAATATAACATAGAAAAGGAAAAACACACAAAATAAAACACACATTACAATACTAAAAAAGAAGAACAAAAAAATTAAACACATATTACCTGTGAAACCCAATTTATCTTTCATTGTTAATTGACTTCCTCGGATCCCTCCTATCTGAATTTCATTGTATCACCTTATAACAGCTCTCCAATATCATTTTTCAACTAAAATTAATTCCACCAATTAACTATCTTCTTTTCTTTTCTTAATATTCTAAATCCAAATTACTTACAATTCAATCTTATTTTAATCCTAGGCCTATTTGGTACTTTCAAGTGACTTCTAGTTACTTATACAGTGGTACCTCGCAAGACGAATGCCTCGCAAGACGAAAAACGCGCAAGACGAAAGAGTTTTCCGTTTTTTGAGTTGTTCCGCAAGACGAATTTCCCTATGGGCTTGCTTCGCAAGACGAAACGTCTTACGAGTTCTTGTGAGTTTGTTTCCTTTTTCTTAAAGCCGCTAAGCCGTTAATAGCTGCTAAGCCGTTAATAGCCGCTAAGCTGCTAAGCCGCTAATAGCTGCTAAGCTGCTAATAGCTGTGCTTCGCAAGATGAAAAAACCGCAAGATGAAGAGACTCACGGAACGGATTACCGGTAATTTCGTCTTGCGAGGCACCACTGTATTACAGTATTTAATTAATCAGTCCTTAAATTTCTTCCAGTCTTCTTGATATTCCTCTTCTTTCTGGTCACGGATTCTTCCAGTCAGGTCGGCTAGCTCCAAAAAATCCAACATCTTCATCTGCCATTCTTCCACCATTGGAATTTCTTGAGATTTCCAATTTTCAGCTAATAGCAGTCTTGCTGCTGTAAGGGTAAAGGACCCCTGACTATTAGGTCCAGTCATGACCAACTCTGGGGTTTCGGCGCTCATCTCGCTTTATTGGCCGAGGGAGCCGGCATACAGCTTCCGGGTCATGTGGCCCGCATGACTAAGCCGCTTCTGGTGAACCAGAGCAGCGCATGGAAACGCCGTCTACCTTCCTGCTGGAGCGGTACCTATTTATCTATTTGCACTTTGACGTGCTTTCGAACTGCTAGGTTGGCAGGAGCAGGGACCGAACAACGGGAGCTCACCCCGTCACAGGGATTCGAACCGCCGACCTTTTGATTGGCAAGTCCTAGGCTCTGTGGTTTAATCCACAGTGCCACCCGCTGTAGTGGCATACAAAAATAGTCTGGATGAAGTTATTGTTAGGGGAATTTTCAACTGGTTGACACACCAAACCCAAAGGGCGCTCGCTAATGGTTCCTCAACATCTGGAATAAAGTGACCCGGGCCTGTTGTTCAATGTCTTTATAAACAATTTGGATGAAGGAATTGAGGGAATGCTCATGAAATTTGCAGATGACACCAAACTGGGAGGGGCAGCTAATGCCACAGAAGACAGAATCGGGATTCAAGAGGACATTAACAGATTGGAGAACTGGACCCAAACTAACAAAATGAATTTCAGTAGGGGACAAATGTAAGGTTCTACACTTAGGCAAGGAGAACCAGCTGCACAAATATAAAATGGGGGACACCATGTGAAAAGGATCTTTTGTCTTAGTGGACCATAAGCTTAACATAAGTCAACAGTGTGATGCAGCAGCAAAAAAACCTAATAGTATTCTAGGCTGTATAATCAGAAGTATAGTGTCCAGATCAAGGGAAGTAATAGTACTGCTCTGTTCTGCCTTGGTCAGACCACAGCTTGAGTACTGTGTCCAGTTCTGGGCACCACAATTTAAGAAGGATATTGACAAGCGGGAACCTGTGCAAGAGAGGGTGACCAAGATGATCAAGGGTCTGGAAACCAAGCCTGATGAGGAACAGTTGAGGGAATTGGATATGTTTAGCCTGATAAATACATCAAGGGCTGTCACGTGGAGGATGGAGCAAGCTTGTTTTATGCTGCTCCGGAGGGTCGGACCCAAACCAATGGCTCCAGGTTACAAGAAAGGAGATACTGACTAAACATCGGGATGAAATTGCTGGCAGAAAGAACTGGTTGACAGTGGAATGGGCCCCTTCAGATGGCAACGGACTCTCCTTCACTGGAGGTTTTCAAGCAGAGGTTGGATGGCTATCTGCCATGGATGCTTTGGTGGAGATTCCTACATTGCAGAGGGTTGGTCTAGATGACCCTTTGGGTCTCTTACAACCCTACAATTCTTTGGTTCTATGACTCTCACCTCCTTCTGGAAGATATGACCGCATGCACCGGTAGAAATGTGGGAATCCTTTGTTATAGAAAACAAAACACATTTCCGCATCTCCTGACCTAGTATAAATCTCCTACAGATGTGAAAGGATGCTGCTACTAGAATAGGAAACTTTAAGATATTTAAGTTATAATTAGAAAAATCTTAATAATTATTCACAAAGGAAAGAGTTTATAAGAAGTAAATAAGGAGGCCAGGTACAGGATAAAGGAAGTCTTTTATTTGGGTTTTATTTTATTTGTAATGTTGTATGTTATGCCCATTGTATGTTATGTTCATGTTTAATGAGGGTGGATTTGTGTATTGGGGGGTGGGGGTTTTATGTTATGTTGTAAATAAAATTCCAATAAAATTAAAAATTAAAAAATAGAATAGGAAACCATGTATTTCAGGATACACACACACACACACACACACACACACACTGCAAGTCGCCCTGTGATCCTCGGATGAAGGATGGTATAGGAATTTAACAGATAAAAATAAAAACAAATAGTTAAAGTTAAGCACTTTAAAATTTTGATGAGAGTATGATACATGTGTGCAGGACTCTCACGTTCAAATAAGCCTAAATGAAAATTGATTAATTTCGTGCCTTTAGCGTTTTCCTATGAAACCTTCATGGTGGATTGGAACGATCCTTTTAAAGTTGTTGCAAAGGGCTTAGCAACATCCCTTTATTGACACAGAAGGAAACCAGCTGCCTGGAGCATCCAGTGAGCTTCAAGGATATTTGCATGCAGGGACGCTTCTTGCATTGAAAAGGGGATCGCCTAATTCCTCCAGCTAGAAACCCCTTTGTCCCAGGAAGCTGTGAATTCCTCACCATGGCTCAGCTCTTGAAACTCTTCCTATTTCTCGCTTGCTGTTGCTGGGGTAGGAAGGAGGACTTCAACATGTTTTATTAAAAATATTTCCCTAGTCCCCCCCCCCCATTTATGCCATTTCCACTTAACCTTTTTGCTACAACTTTTGGTTCCAGGTTGTGAGGCGCAGTTCACGATGACTCAGCCGCCCTTCGTCTCGGACTCCATGGGAGAAACAGTCAGGATCTCTTGTACAAGAAGCAGTGGGGGTATAAGAAGCAAGTGGAATTCCTGGTACCAACAGAAACCCAACAGCGCTCCAGTACTGCTAATATACAAGGATGAAGAGAGAGTGTCGGGGATCCCAGAGCGATTCTCTGGTTCTTATGACACCTCGGCCAATTCTGTCACCTTAACCATCTCCAACATCCAAGCAGAAGATGAAGCTGACTACTATTGTCAAGCTGAAGACAGCAGCACGCGCACAATGGTAGAAGCTGATGAGGAAGTGAGACAAAAACCTTCCTTTAGGTGATTAGCTCTACTTGGTATTGCTTGCAGCTGGTAGACGTAAGAGCTGACCTTGTTCTCTTAAGGGCTCGTGGGACAATTCATGCCAAACTTCAGCACGTGCTGCCCACTTGCTACCAAGCCACGTTGAGGATCCTTGTATTAATTTACAAAGCACTGGGCAACCCTCTCTTGAGAGGCTAGTTTAAGTTATGGACATTGAAATATACTCGGAGTCGAGTGTGGATTTCATGCTCTTTATTCAGCTCATAATAATAATAATTTTTATTTATACCCCGCCCTCCCCAGCTAAGGCCGGGCTCAGGGCGGCTAACAAGCAATAATAAAAATAAGTTGAATGAATACAACTTAAAAACAAAATTAAAATACAACATTAAAATATTGAAATATTAAAATGTAGCCTCATCGCAGGAGGAGAAAGGAAAAGAAAAAAGAAAGAGGGGGAGGGAGTCAAGTTGGCTCCAAGCCAAAGGCCAGGCGGAACAACTCTGTCTTACAGGCCCTGCGGAAAGAAATCAGAATATTCATAGTAGTGCAGAGTGCAAGTTCCCCCCAAATATCTGCTTTATGTACATTATTTACACAATAGGCCACATGTGATTGGCTAATTCTGGGATTCTCCTGTAGGCCAATCAGGTTGTGGATTCACTTCCACCTGGAGCTGGATTGGGTGGCTCCTGCGGACCAATCAGACTGCTGCATTCCTAATCCTATTGTTCTAGGACGAATCAGACTGCTGCATTTTGGATCCTATTGTTCTGGGACCAATCAGACTGCTGCCTTTTGGATCCTATTTGACTCAGTACATAACAGACATACAGGTGAAGATGGTGAAAATTGGATCGCAGAGATGGAATATAACATCAGATGGAATTGTGTGTGTAAAGTAAAAATTAAAAGGGGGGGGGGAGAGAGGAGAGAAGCTCTATTCTACAAGAGGTCTATGAAGGAAACTTAGAGCAGACTCTTTCCCTAGCCTTTATCATCCTCAGACTGAACTGAATTTAATTTACAGTCATACCTCAGGTTGTGAACGTGATCCATGCGGGAGGCACGTTCGCAACCCACAGCGTTCACAGCCTGAAGCGGTGCGTCTGTGCACGTGTGTGAGGCAAGTTTGGTGCTTCTGTGCATGCGCAGGATGTTATTTTGTGCTTCTGCGCATGCGTGAGCGCCAAAACCTGGCAGTAACCTGTTCTGGTACTTCTGGGTTCGGCGTGGTCCACAACTCGAAAACACGCAACCCGCAGCGTTCGTAACCCGAGGTATGACTGTAATTGGAATGTAACGCTTTATCCTTGGCTGAACGGAGAGATAAGAGGAAGCTGTGAGCTTGCAAAAGAAGATTCATTATTCAGCTATTTGAAGTTTGACAACTTGCTCTACTTTCCAGGCTGAAAGGAAAGCTTTTGCAGCAGCTTCTGCTGCAAAAAATGATTTTACTAAGTGCTGAACAATGTAGGTCCAGGGTACCTCAGAAAACATCTGAACTCTTACATCCTAGCTCAATTATTGAGAGCGTGTGAAGAAGTGATGTTGGTCATTCCTCAAGCTGGCAAGGCAATTGAGAATACACTGCTTTGATTTAAAATTTTATTTATACTTTTCAGATATATACAATTTACTGATTTTACAATCATTTTAGCATTTTACAACTTGACTTACATCCCCCTCTTTCTGCAGTTCCTTAAATTTATTTTTAATATCTTCTGCGTATCCAAATTAACTTAACTTACTCATTTATTTATCTTCTTTAAATATATACTCTTATATAGCTGCAGGTTATTACAATAATCCGGCCGGTGTTTTTATCTGTTTACAATTTACCTGTAAATATTCAAGAAACCATTTCCAGTCTTTTATGAAAAGTTTGTTATCTTGATTTCTTATTCTTCTGGTAAGTTTCACAATTTCTGCATATTCCATAAGTTTTTGTATCCATTCTTCCTTTGCTGGGACTTCTTCTTGCCATTTTTGGGCAAGTAACATTCTAGCTGCTGTAGTTGCATACATGAATAAATTTCTATACAATTTAGGTAGTTTCCCCCCTATAATTCCCAATACATTGTTGAGAATACATTGTTCCGTGATACGTTTGCTGATTTCTGATTTTAAAAAAATATTTAAAAATCCCAAAAAATTCTTCCCTCCTAGATGGAAGAGAATGCAAAGTTTTAACCTTTCTCCCAGCCCCATGTCTCTGCCTTTAACAGCAACATCTACCTGGTATCTACTATCTACCTGGTAACCTGTCACCATTGGTGTGTCTGCTGGGTTTGCATCAACCAAATTCAACCTGGTTAATACATCAGCAATTTTCTGTGTTTGGTGTACCAGAAAATTACCTGCTTGGTCCCTCTCCACCTTCAGAGAAAGATAGTTGGATACCTCACCAAGATCCATCATGTCAAAGTGCTCCTTCAGCTGAGCTAGGGTGCTTTGGTACAAAGCCTGATTCTTCCAAAACATCAGAAGATCATCAACAAAACATAAACAATACAGTTTGTTTTGCCCTTCCTCCTTGACAAACACACATGGATCAGCTTTGCCCTGGTGAAAACCTAGAGAAAGCAATGTCTCAGTGAGTTTTGTGTTCCAACACCTGGCACTCTGCTTGAGACCATATAAGGATTTCCGAAGTTTACAGACCATTCCCTTCTGTATCTGCATTCCGTCAGGTGGAAGCATATACAGCTCCTCCCCCCAAACCCCGTACAAAAAACCTGTATTAATGTCATGATGGGAAACATGCAGTTTCTCCTCTGCAGCAATCTTGAGCATCAGCCGAATGCTCTCATACTTGACGGTGGGTGAGTAGTCTCGTGGTAATCCTGTCCTGGTACCTGTGAAAAACCTCTGGCAACCAATCTGGCTTTGTGTCTGACAACCTTGCCATTCTGGTCTGTCTTGGCCTTGAAGACCCATTTGCTGCCAACCAGTCTCATTCCTGGGACTACCAGTACCAGTTCCCAAGTTTGGTTCCTGTTCAAGGAATCAACTTCAGCCTTCATGGCATTAAGCCATTGCTCAGCATCTTTAGAGGTTAACTCCTGAACCTCTTTGAAGCTTGAAGGTTCCCACACCTTCTCTGAGCTACTAAGAACAGCAGTTGCCGTCTTAGCAAACTCATCAGCAAATCTCTTTGGAGGTTTGCCCTTTGTGGCTCTTTCAGATCTGCATACTAGACGCAAGTCTTCTGGACTCATCTCCTCCTTCTTAGGAGAAAAGTGACCAATGATGAACAGTGGTTCTTCCAGTTCATTGTCAGACGCATCAGATGGTCTGACTGAGGCCTTTGCGCTCTTGTAGTCTGCTGTGTCATCACTGTCGCTGACACCACCAGCAGCGCCGCCCACTGAGCTGGAATCCGAACTCTGATCATCATCATCATCCTCAGCTTCCTCAGCTTCCTCAACATAATCTGCTTTATTCACATCACCTTCATCATCCTCTGGGTAACTCTGGAAAATTCCCACATTTCCCCCCCACTTAGGATTGTACTCAACACTCTTTGTGAACTTAATGGACTTAGAGTCAGTCATCCATACCCTGTATGCACCTTTTTCGTACCCCATGAACAAACCATGTGCCCCACGCTTCCCAAGCTTGTTGCTCTGTGGGGTGTGTACCCACATGTCAGAACCAAAGATTCTCATGTGCTTGACGTAAGGTTTCTTACCAAACATCTTCTCATAGGGAGTACAACTAATAGGTGATGACAGTCTGCGTTTATAAGTGTAAATAAACGTGGACAGAGCCTCCCCCCAATACTTCTCAGGGAGATTGGCATCATGCAACAAGGTTTTTAGGCCTTGAAGCAAAGTTTGGTTTGCTCGCTCAGCAAGTCCATTCATTCATGGCAATCTAGGTGTTGACAAGTCATGCTGGATTCCCTTCTCAGTCAGGAAAGCTTCAAACTGCTGAGAAGTGAATTCCCCGCCTCGATCAGTAAAAAGACAGCCGATACGTTTAGTGTGAACATTCTCCAACCAAGCACAGAATGCCTTGAACCTAGGAAACGCTTGCGATTTCTGCTCGAGCATAAACACGTGAATGTACCTGGAAAAAGAATCAATTAGAACCATGAAGTACCTTGCTCCACCCAAAGAGGGTGCAAGTGGACCAACCAGGTCTGCATGGACTAGCTGGTAGGGTTTGGAAGCCTGCCTGCTAGACTCCTTGCCTTTTGGAGCAACCTTCACCTTGTTTTCTGCACAAGATACACATTTCATGTGAAACTTACAGGGTTTGATGTTCAAACCCTGAACCAATCCAGGCATCTTGGCCAGCGCTTGCCAAGACATGTGACAAAATCTTCGATGTGCCTCGTGAATGCATCCTGCATGAAGAACTTTGTTAGTTCGTGCAACACAACAAGAATCAACATTAGACACAACAGCACCATTGTCATCATAAGTTATACAGAACAATCCATCTATAAACTTTGCATGCAAAATGTCCTCTTTACCTTTCCTGATGACACAGACACTCCTCTTGAAGGAAATCTCAAAGCCACGCCCAGTCAGCTGTGGGACACTGAGCAAATTGTCTGCAGCACCTGGAACATAAAGTACATCTTTGATGGTTGTGTGCAGACTTGCCAGTTTCACAGTCCCAACTCCTGCGATTTGCAACGTCTTTCCATCTGCCTGGTGGATCTCTCCGTCTTGAGGCGTGAAGGAGATAAACAGATGCTTATCTTTTGCCAGATGGCGGGTGCATCCAGAATCTACAATAAACCTGGCCTTGGCCTTTGGAGCAGCTTTTCTGGCAAGCAAAACCTTGTCTTCCACCGGCGTGGGCTTTTGCTGCTTGCCCCCCTGCTCCTGGCCATCAAACTTGCCTTTAGCCTTTGGAGAAGCAGTGCCAGCAAACAAAGCCTTGTTTTTCCCTGGCTTGGGCTTTCCACCCCCCTTCTGCTTCTGGCCATCTGCTGGCTTCTTCCTTTGTTTATTTCCAGTCTTTGGACAAAACTTCTGAGTGTGACCTTGGGTCCCACAGTTCCAGCACTTCACAGCTGCCAACGCTCTGGCTCCCCCTGGAGGCTGGAATGCTGTCCCACATTGCTCCCCCTGAAGCGCACAAGCCGACTCAGCTGCATTCCTTCTATTGTATTCGTTTTGCAAGGTCGCCAAGACCTTTGTAGCAGTGAGGTCTTGTGCAGGTAGAGTCGCCAGCTGACTTGCCACGGCATGGTAGCTTTCATCCAGGGAGTCCAGGATAAGAATTGCAAACAGTGACTCAGGCATATTGAAACCTCTCTGAGTCAATTCCTGTCTGAGATGCTGCAAATGTAAAATGTGGGCTCTAAGGTCTTCCCCTGGCTCCAAACGCTTCCTGTGCAGCTTTCTGAAGTAAAGCAACACAGACCCAGCCTCTTATCGGAGATGACAGGCTTTAAGCCCATCCCACATCTCACGGGCACTGGCCTTGCCAGCCAAGGTGATTAACTCTTCAGGAGCTACTGAGAGCAAAATTATCCCCGTGGCTCTTGAATCCTGTACCCTCCAATCATCTGTCACAGGGGCTGGGGGGTCCTCAGAAATAGCATTCCACACACCAAGCTTCCTCATCTGGCCCTCACAGTACCTTGCCCAGGTCTGATATTTGTGGCCATTTAGCTTTGGTGGACACGGAGCAGCTTCTGAGGATTGTAAAAGATCCATCTCAGCTATTCACTTGAGCCGTGAGTCTTTATGCCTTCAAAGACTTCTTTTCTTGGCTACTCATAAATCTTGAGGCCTGCTTGGCTCGACTCCCAGGCCAATTAGCCAGCCGGAGTTCAAAGAGACTTTGCCGCGGCAACGAAAAGCCTTGACTTTTCCACACATACCTCAGCAATCTGTCGCAGTCTTACTCTCCTGTAAGTGCCGTGAATCTGGGCCCATAACCTGTTGCTGGGATACTGCCAGGGAGACAAAGTCCATCATGACTCCACGTCGCCGCTGGACGTCCATCGATCTCCCGTAGATACAGTATCAGCAATTAGTGACACGAGCTCCAGAAATAGCTTGCCACATTCCAGAGCTGATGCACACTCTATCAGCAGAATTCACACAGCGAAAGATGCACTCAGGAGAGCATATTTACAGGTTTATTCAGCGTTGGTCAGAACAAAGAAAAAACATGACTATCTGCTTCGGTGTCTCAGGCACAGAAACGAAAGCATAGACACAACAGAAACATCCTGTGAACAGGAAATACGCAGACTCTGTGACTCACAAAGCCTGCTCCCTTTTTAAGGTGGATTCCTTCAGAGAGTCAGATTCCTTCAGAAATCTCACCATGGGGCAGTCTCTATTTATCCTCGCTCTTTTCATTTACTGCTCAGGTAATTCTGCGGAGATGATCTCATGTAACACAGGTCAACTGAAAGCTCTTTGTACTTAGTATAGAAACAAGGTGTTATTTAAGAAAACTGAAAATGCACCAAGTTCATAGCTGTAATGGTTCAAGGGGTTGCTCGTGCCTAAGCCGGTGCCCACACCTGGCTGGGTTGCCTAAGTGAACCTTTTCTGTCCGGACAGCCACTCACCCGTGGCTGTCTCAGTCGCTGGCAGAATCCGTCAGTGGACGTTTCTTAAACTTCTTCCAGCATAGAAGTTCTTTCACGCCCAGTCGCCTCCTACTTTCCCTGCGCGGAAGCCTTCTGCGCAAGGAAGGCGTAGGCAGCGGAGGACCCTTCCTCCCCCCACTGGTCCCAGGCAAGGAGTCATGTGACTCCCTCTCAGATTCCCCCATCTGCCCCCCTTCTCCACTGGAGCTGAGCTGATTCCCTTCCCCAGAAGATGGGCTGCCTCTCCCAATCCCGTGACGCTCTCTGGGATCCCTCTGGAGCTCTCTCTCTCCCTCCGGCACTGATGGAAGTTCCCTGACAATAGCGTTTGCCTTTTCTGTTTTGTTTTTTAAAGGTGTCACTTCCCAGTCAGCCTGGACTCAGCCTGCTTCAGAGTCTGTGACCCTGGGGCAAACGGTTAAACTCTCCTGTATCACTAATGATGGCAGCCATTACATTCCCTGGTATCAACAGAGATCTGGAGAAGCCCCTCGTTTTGTGCACTGTGAGAGTTGCAGCAGCAGGGGAGAAGGGATCCCAGATCGGTTCACTGCTTCCCGCTCAGGTAGCATTGGCTATTTAACCATCACCAATGCAGAGGCTGAAGACGAGGCCGGTTATTACTGTGGCAGGTGGAATACAGCTGGTAATGTGTTCCACGGTGGTACATTCTTATGGGAAACTGAGACAAAAACCTTGCCTCTTCTGCCCCAGAGCCATGACATGCGAATGTTGAAGAAGAACTTCATATGCTTTGATCCTGCGGCTGTTGTCAAGTCAGACATCCGTTGGAGAGAAAGAAACCCATTTGTGCTTTCAACTCCTTCATAGCAGCAGAGCCATGTACTTGTCAAACCCACCGCACAACCAAGTCTCCATCCAGAGGAGCCAGGCCTCTGAAGACACTTATTTGTGGATCAAGGAGGCTTGGGACTTTATATCACAGCCAGATGTGAGTCCGCTTTAGGAAATGTCTGTTGCACTTCCATTTAGAGTCTGTTCATTAGCTACTGGGGTAACCATCGTGTAGATAATGCAGACACATATTCTTTCTTAGGAACCCTATAGAACTTTGTTGCAAGTGTAAAAGGTAAAGAAAAAAGGTAAAGGATCCTTGGACAGTTAAGTCCAGTCAAAGGCGACTATGGGGTTGCAACACTTATCTCGCTTTCAGGCTGAAGGAGCTGGCGTTTGTTCACAGCATGACTAAACTGCTTCTGGCACAATGGGATACCGTGATGGAAATCAGAGTGCACGGAAATGCCATTTACCTTCCCATCACAGCGGTACCTATTTATCTACTTGCACTTTGACGTGCTTTTGAACTGCTAGGTTGGCAGGAGCTGGGACAGAGCAACGGGAGCTCACCCTGTCACGGGGATTCGAACCACCGACCTTCTGATCGGCAAGCCCAAGAGGCTCAGTGGTTTAACTCACAGCGCCACCCGTGTCCCCTTTATCTGCAAGTGTAAATAATCACACACACACAGTTTATTATCAATTTGTGAATAAATCATATTTCTTAAAGCCACGACAGTCTCTGCCACGTCTTTAATTCTCCAGAGGAGCACAAACCCTGGAAACCCCCTGGAATCCTGCTACCACTAGGCTGTGTGTGTGTGTGTGGGTGGGTGGGAGGGGTGGTGCCCAACCTTTGTAGCAGGAGCAATGCCATGACTGCGACAAAACTCTTTCTTGCCGGAGTGAGGAAATGTGAATGTTTTTCTAAAAATGTAAATACGATCTATTCCTGCGGTTGTTGCCAAGTCAAATTTACTATGGACAGAACTTGTAAGTCATCTGATGTCTTAAAAGTCTTCTGTTTCTTCCTGTCACCTGTGTCTGCAGCTGGTGTCATGTCAACCCTGCAATGCACCGAACTGGAAGAGACAGGAAACCCTTTGCAGAAGGAGGTGGGACTTCAAAGATGACCATGCACCTTCCAAGCCAAGGAACGGCCTGTCCCTTTTTGCCACCTGAGGTGAAATTGGGATTTGCTACTCCCTGCCCCACTGCTATACCCCTGCCCACCCCACTTCTGCCACTGCTGAAAAGCCGCCTATCACTGCACTTGGTGAGAAACAGGGAATTATGTCATGCAATGCTGCTCACCGGAACGCCTCCCTCTTGATGACAAGAGGGTTCTGGCGTTCTGGCGGCAGTGGAGTAGGCAGAGAGGTTGTGCCAATTCCCAAGCGTTCACAATACAGCAGTACCTTGGTTTTCAAACGTAATCCTTCCCGGAAAACCGTTTGAGTTCCGAAACGTTCGAAAACCGAGGTGCAAAGGGCGGTCTGCAAATTTAATAGAGACAATTGAGAAAAATAACATATACACTCAGCGGAAGCTCTCCGACTTCTGAGGCGCGTTCAAAAACGGAAGCATTTACTTCCAGGTTTACGGCGTTCGAGTTCTGAAGTGTTCGTCAACAGAGACGCTCGAAAACTGAGGTACCACTGTATTCACATGTGAGATGATCCACACTAAAAAATTAGTGCTCCTTGGATCCCTGTTTTTCTTTAGACTGACTTTTATGCAAATTTGTCCTATGGTCATTGGTTATGTCCAAATATCCCATAATGCTTTACAGCAGGCGCATCCAACTCCCAAGAGACTGTGATCTACTCTCAGTATAAAAAACAGGCATTGATCTACCCATTGTTATTGCCTAGAGTTATTGAGCTTTTTGGGGGGGAGGATTGACCAGACCCTTTTTTCGAACTGGCTTTTTATGATCTTTATTTTTTTATAGTTCTCTATGCAGGTTTTAATATTTGAATATTTAGATCTGTGCTAAAGGAGAATGTGTACAGATAACTGAGGGTTGGAAAAGGAAGGGATCTATCTGAGAGATGGATCAGAGTGGGTTTTGTCAAGGTTTGAGGCGGAGGCATGAGGGAGACCTCCCAGGTGGGAGATGGGGTGACTCAGCTCTCGATATGCGGATGGAAGATTGAGATGAAAGGTTGATAGAGGGCTATACATAGATATAATTGCGTTTTATGAGAATCATGAATATTGCTACAAAGTTCGTCAGCCAAGTAAAGTGTTCAAAAATTGATAAGATGGTGTGGTGTCCAGAAAAATGCACACATTACTGAAAATGATATACGAAAATGCATAGTTCTAGGGAGAAACATGTGTATACAGTGGTACCTTGGGTTACATATGCTTCAGGTTACATACGCTTCAGGTTACAGACTCCGCTAACCCAGAAATAGTGTCTCAGGTTAAGAACTTTGCTTTAGGATAAGAACAGAAATCGTGCTCCGGCGGTGTGGCGGCAGCAGGAGGCCCCATTAGCTAAAGTGGTGCTTCAGGTTAAGAACAGTTTCAGGTTAAGAACAGACCTCCGGAATGAATTAAATACTTAACCCGAGGTACCACTGTATTAGGAAGAATTGTATATAAAAAATGGAAATCCAAACTATTCAGACAAATTCACACTGAAGTGCTGGTGAATTTTCATGAGGACTTTTAAATTCCCCTTTGCAAACTGCTTTTGAAATGTGGAGAAAGGAAGTTAAGACGGGGAAAGAGAAATACTGAAAGAAAGGAACATTGACAGATCTGCCCATTCAGCTCAATCCTACTTCTCCGGACTAAGTCATATTGGACTCACTGGGATTTTGTGCAGTACAATATTGCAAATCTAGTTCCATCTCTTTTCGCTTCAGATAGATTGTTATTGTTCTCTTAGACTGGACCAAGGAATGGTGAATTAATGTGTTTCCTTCTTACGTAAGGGTTTGAATGCCACAATCTCTTCCCATCTCCATCTCTCATCTTCTGCTTTGAAGGAACTGAAGCTCAGAAGCTCTTTCCTCACCATATATGGAGCTTCTCCTGCAAGGGCGGAGAGACCTACTGACATGTGATTGGTGGGGGAGTGACATTCTTCTCCTATAAAGAGCAAATCACTGAGATCCCTGGCAGAGACCCCCTTTGTCTCACGATGCAGAGTGTATCAGGATTTCTCTCCATGGCCTGGTCCTTCCTGGTCCTCCTCTTGTTCCTCACTTATCCTTCAGGTAATATAATCAGCTAAACCCTTGAGAGCAGATCTGTGATGAGCCCCACCTGAGTCCCAAAGCTTCTACTGAGGTCTTCCTATGGTTTTTCTACAATTATTTCTCTTTGGGATTTCTATCTCCTTGCAGGTTCCTCCTCCCAGCCAGTGCTGACTCAGAGGCCCTCAGCATCCTTTTCCTCAGGTGAGACAGTCCGTCTCTCCTGCACCTTGAATGCTGGATACAGTATCAGCAGCTATAGGGTCAGGTGGTACCAGCAGATATCAGGTGGTGCCCCACGGTTTGTATACCAGTACTATAAACCTAGTGATCAGGGCAGAGGCACCGAGGTCCCAGAGAGATTCAGTGTCTCCCCTGATTCCTCCAGCAACCTCTGGAATTTAGTGATCACAGGCGCTAAAGCTGAGGATGAGGCTGATTATTACTGTTGCACATGGGATAGCAGCAGAAGCATGTTCCACAGTGGTACAATCTGATGGGGAACTGCGACAAAAACCTTCACTCACCCTCCCCAGAGAGGTGAAAATGAAAATGCTTAAAGACTTGGCTTCAGTCTGTTCCCACAGCTGCTCGAATCCCTGGTTTGGAAGAGACTTACTGGGCAGCCTCTCTCACGTCCTTCTGGAAGACATGACCACCTGCACAGGTTCATCGGTGGGACATATCTGATAAAGAAAGCAAAAGACATCTCTGCTCCACCTGTGTCACGATCTCGTTGGTTTAATTAGGCTTAATTAGGCAGCAAGCAGACTCCTTCAGTTTTCAAGCAGTCTTATTATATACAGTGGGCATGTACAACACATCGATCACGATTGACTGGTGGAACCTGTGACTGATTATGGTCGGTTACAGGTTGATTGATGTGCTCCTAGGGGGGTACGTAAGGGAGATGCTGCCCTGCCGCCTCCGAGGGAGAGCTGGTGTGTGCGTGTGCATGCTGGCTTGCTACCCTTCCCGCTGTGCTCTGAGCGCTGGCGGTGGGGTGGGATGCTGCATGAGGGAGAGGTAGAGGGAAAGGGAGAGGGAGAGGGACAGAAGCAGGGAAGGCCATATTATGCAAAGGAAAGTGGGACACGGGTGGTGCTGTGGGTGAAACCACAGAACTTAGGACTTGCCGATCAGAAGGTCGGCGGTTCAAATCCCCGTGACAGGGTGAGCTCCCGTTGCTCGGTCCCTGCTCCTGCCAACCTAGCAGTTTGAAAGCACATCAAAGTGCAAGTAGATAAATAGGTACCACTCTGGCGGGAAGGTAAACAGCATTTCCGTGTGCTGCTCTGGTTTGCCAGAAGCGGCTTAGTCATGCTGGCCATATGACCCAGAAGCTGTATGCCGGCTCCCTCGGCCAGTAAAGCGAGATGAGCGCCGCAACCCCAGAGTCGGTCATGACTGGACCTAATGGTCAGGGGTCCCTTTACCTTTACCTATGTAAAGGAAAACTCAACCACTTTAACGTTTCCATGAGGGAAAGATACATATGTGGAGAGCTCACCATACGAAAAATGATCAATTTTGCCCCCCCCATCCCATGTTAGAAATTATCACAAGCGACATGTTGAACACTAGATCAAAGTGTTCTCATGATCCATTTTCAAAACACTAGGTATTCCTGGGTTTTATCGACGTGGGATATGCCATCCTCTCTGTCTTGTTCTCCTCCTGGTGAAGCATATTCTATATTTTCAAAATGGCCTTCAGGCAAATTTGCCCCCAGGTCCTATGCTTCAGTGTCCCAAAAGACTCTGTGGAAATGAGAAGTCCGAGGCAAGGCCTTCACTCTTCTGTTTAATTCTGTGCCTTCCGTGTTCTGCTATGAAACCTTCTTTATTTATGCTTGCTAAGCTGCCTTTCACCACTAGGGGAAGATATTGGCCCTGTTTTCTGACAGAAATGAACCGATCACAAAGACCCCTTTGGAAATGTGCTGGGAAACAGAAAAGGGGAATGTTTTAGGGACATGGTTGCTCTTTCTGAGCTGTACTCCTTTACTTTATTTAACATCTGTGCTTACAGCCCATCCTTAACCAAAGGCACCAGGAAGATGACAAAAATACCCTTTGCACATTTGACCACCCCATTGAACTGAGAGGAATTTTCTGATTTTCCTTCAGGTCAAACCAAGGACTTGTCCTACCCCTTTTCAAGATGCCCATAATGCAAATTTGTCATTCTGTCCTGTGCTTGAATGTCCCACAATGCCCTGCAGGAACATGAAGTTCTAGCAGAGGCGATCAGCTGATCACCGAGGACATTTGCATGAAGAAGGGGCAACTCTTCTACTCTGGAGGATTTAAGAGAGGAGAGGGGATGATTCCTTGAGTAAGCCAAAGACTTCTGGAGAACTCACCATGGGCCAATTTCTGTTTCTCCTTGCTCTTTTCACTTACTGCTCAGGTAGGACTGTGGAGATGACCTCATGATATGTAGACCAAGCGAAGCTCTTTGTATTTATCAATGGAATATATTACTTGGTGGGTGTTTGAAAGTGCATCCAGCTCATAGTACATGTTCTTTCTGGTTTTCCTTTTAGAAGGTGTCACTTCCCAGTCAGCTTGGACTCAGCCTGCCTCTGAGTCGGCGACCCTGGGACAAACAGCTAAACTCTCCTGTACCACTAATGATGGCAGCCAAAGAATTCACTGGTATCAACAGAGATCTGGAGAAGCCCCTCTCTTTCTGCACTGTGAGGGTTGCAGCAACAGGGGAGAAGGGATCCCAGATCGGTTCACTGCTTCCCGCTCTGGGAGCATTGGCTATTTGACCATCACCAACATCCAGGCTGGAGACGAGGCAGTTTATTACTGTGGTAGGTGGAATACGGCTGGTATCGTGTTCCACGGTGGTACAATCTGATGGGGAACTGAGACAAAAACCTAGCCTCTTCCTCCCAAGAGGGGTGAAATGTGAATGCTGTAGAAGAACTTCACATGGTCTGGGTGGCTCTGCAGCAGATGTCAAGTCAACCCTACCGTGGAAAGATCAGAAAGTGACACAAGGAATTCACAAAACTCTTGTTTATTATTTCTGTTTGGAAAATTGCACCACATGCCTCTGTATTGCACCACATGGCTCTTCTGTGGCTATGGCAAGGTAGAAGATTCAGATGAATCGTATCCGTGTTGCATGCAGAGGTAAAGGGAGACCACAGAAATCTGCATCTACATTTTTTTGTTGGGGATAATTCGGACAGACATTTCCAGGTGTCAAAAAATGTCATTTATGTATGTGGCCCATGCTTAGTTAGCCCCAAAATGGATATGGAAATGGAAATGGAAAATGAAAATGGAAAATGAGTGAGATCCCAGCTAAAGAAGAATGGCAACTTACGGTAAACTGATGGAATATGTGCACCTTGCAGACCTAACATACAGAATACGAGAACAAGAAGAACATACGTTTGAAGAAGATTGGAAAATGTTTATTGAATATATGGGGGGAAATTGTGTACACTTGAAAAGTTGGCAGCATTCAGATAAATTCAACAGTGTAAACAAGTTTTGATGGATGTAATAATGGACTGCTGAATGGTTTCGTTTATGTAAAATATGCAGGGATTTGTGATATGCAAAATGAACCATGGAAAGAGAAGAAGGGACGTCGCTGACATTTTAAGGTTGTTTAAATGAATATTCTGTTTTATACTTTAGAATATTCATTTAAACAACCTTAAAATGTATGTGTGTGTGTATATATATATATATATATATATGCATCTAAAACCCAGTTCAGAGCTTCTCATCTTCTTAAGAGTGGGAAGGCAGCACAAGGGAATTGTGGGTAGTGGCAGAACATCACATAGCTTAGAGCAGGGGTCAGAAAACTTTTTCAGCAGGGGGCTGGTCCACTGTCCCTCAGACCTTGTGGGGAGCCGGACTATATTTTGAAAAAAAATAATGAACGAATTCCTATGCCCGACAAATAACCCAGAGATTCATTTTAAATAAAAGCACACATTCTACTCATGTAAAAACACCAGGCAGGCCCCACAAATAACCTAGAGATGCATTTTAAATAAAAGGACACATTCTACTCCTGTAAAAACACGTTGATTCCTGGACCATCTGCTGGCCGGATTTAGAAGGCGATTGGGCCAAATTCAGCCCCCGGGCCTTAGCTTGCCTACCCATGGTTTAGAGGGTATGTGTGGCACAGCAGACACTTTCTGTTTTGGGTGGTGGGAGCTTATTGCTACAAAATGTGACCAGTTTATAGACTTTCCACACATTATGTGGCCATAAACCTATTTTGCCAGCAAGTGGACTCTGAACAGGGAACTACAGACAGTCACCTCCCTAAGACTTGAGCCTCTACATGGTGATGGGGGAATCTGTCAGTTTCTGTTTTCTCCCAGTTTCTTATTTTTCCCGTTCCGTTCCTCATACTTCCACATCTGCTTGCAATTTTCCCTTAAAGTCCGCATGAAAATTCACCAGCATCACAATGCAAACTTCTAGTACACACACATTTTGTATGCCTCTTTGCCTACTATACACGGTTTGGCAAAACATCCTCAAAGACAGTACAGTTTGGTATGTTCTTTTCATAGGTATATATGCATTTCCATGCACACATTACTCTAGTACATGCATTGTTGTACACATGAATTGGCTGCTGAACTACCTTGCAAAATTAAGAGAAGTGTGAATTTTTTGAGGACGGCTGTATTTGCACATTGTTTCGGAATAAGCAGACTTGGCAGATTTGCCTTTCAATGCGATCTGAACACCACCTCCATTTCAAAGAGACTGAATCATAGACTTAAAGAATTGTAGAATTGGAAGAGACCCCCCAAAACCATCTAGTCCAACCCCCTGCAATGCAGGAAACTAAAGATTCCTTGACAGGTGGCTGCTTAGAAACCTCCAATGAAGGTCTACATCTTCAGAGGCCATCCCTTCCACTGTCAAATAGATTTTACTGTCAGGAAGTTTTTCCTAATGTTTAGTGGGGAGCTCCTCTCGTGTCATTTGAATCCACTGGTTCGGATCTTACCCTCTGGAGCAGCAGGAAACAAGCTTTCTCCATCTTCAGTGTGACAGCCCTTTAGATATATGAAGATGGTTTCATATCACCTCTCAGTCTTCTCTTTACCGGGATAAACATACAGAATTCCCTCAACCACCCTTCATAAGGATTGGTTTCCATACCCTTGATAATGGTTGCCCCGCTTGACACTCCAGCTTGTCAATATCTTTCTTGAACTGTGGTACCCAGTAGTTACGGTATCATCAATTATCTTGTATCTGAGTATTTTTATTCCTGGTATCTGTCGGTTTCTGTGTCGCAGGAAGCTAGGGGACAAACAGGGGAGTGCAGTGGCTGTGTTGAGAATTGTGTGGTTCTGAGTTCAAATGTCAACCCATGGATTCCACTATGAGAAGTCCACTTCTCCATTCTCAGTTCCCCATGTGCAACAATATAATGTAATCTAAAGCCCTTGAAATTCTCTCTCTCTCTCTCTCTCTCTCTCTCTCTCTCTCCATACTTCTTCCTTTGGAGAACTCAAGACAACGTAAATAGGATCCCCAAATGGTCTTAAATCCATGGACTGACCGATCCAAGATCTGCCATAATGAAATAGACCCAGTGAAGCTTTTGCTGTAATTAATTTATTTGCTTTTAAGGAGTCACAAACTTTCCATTATTTTCTGCAATGTCATCAAGACTTCTAAGCCCTGACCAACTGGGGTGACTCAGAGACACTCCCGGTGGAAAATCCTCACTTTGTAATGATCAAAACAAACCTTATGAGAATTTGGGATCTGACCCCTGTCTCACACCTGTACAGCAGTAGAAAGTTTCATGATAGTGCTGTCAGATGAAGAAGAGAGTCAAAAATCTTCACTCCTCTGTGCCTTCTGTGTTTTGCGATGAAACCTTCTTTATTTGAGGCCTGCTCAGCATCAAATGATCACAAAGACCACAGAGCACATTTGCATGAAGGGGCAGCTCCTCAGCTCTGGGGGATTTAAGAGAGGAAGTTTCCTTCAGAAGTTCAAACTCCTCTGGAGAGCTCACCATCATGTCTTCATTTCTCTTTCTCCTTGCTCTTTTTATTTACTGCTCAGGTAAAGCTGAAGAGCAGATCTCATGTTCCATTGGCTAAACAAAAGCTAACTGCATTTATCATATTTCCTTATTTGAGAACACTGAAAATGTTCCTTTTTCTCAATTCTCTTAAAACAGGTGTCACCTGCCAGTCAATTTGCACTCAGCCTGCCTCCGAGTCTGTGTCGCCGGGTGAAACCATTAAACTCTCCGGCACAACTAGTGATACTGGCTCTGCTGTTCGCTCGTATCAACAGAGATCAGGGCAGGTCCCTCGATTTGTGCAGTATGAAGGTAGCAGCAGGGGAGAAGGGATCCCGGATCGATTCACAGCTTCTCGCTCTGGGAACATTGGCTATTTAACCATCACCAATGTCCAGGCTGAAGACGAGGCCGTTTATCATTGTGGCAGATGGTATAATAACCTGTTTCACAGTGATACAAACCAACGGGGAAGTGGGACAAAAACCTTTCCTCTTCCACCAAACAGCAGTGATCTGTGAATGCTTGAAATAAACTTCATATAGTCTGTCTCTACATCTGTTGTCAAGTCCATCCTACTCTGGATGGAACCAGAAGAGACAGAAAATTCTGAAGCCCCACCTCCTTCCCCTCCTTCCTCACAGCAGGACCTTGGAGCTGCCAGCCCAGAAGACCCTCAAGTCAGCCCTTCCTTGTAGATGAAAGAGCTGCTTTGGGAAAGTCAGGCTGCAGACTTCATATCATTGCCAGATGGAAGTCTCTTTTAGGAATGGTGAGCTATAAGAGAAATGCCACCTGCTGACTGCTAGGTTGGGTCTTCATTGAGCCTATTTTAATGTTCTTATCATTTTTTGAGCATTATTGTTATTATTCTTATTGGTTCAAGTTGTGTGTTTGTATGTATAAATAACCCATATCATAAAGATAAGACAATTGCTAATAGGCCTCATTCGAAAAGGAATGATGAACACTGGGAAATGCCTGGAACCCATGGAACCCCCCACCACTTGGAGTTTGGGGTGACGTGGAAAAATAGGCTTTCTGCCTGCAGTTGTTGTCAAGTCCAACGTCTTCTGCCTAGAACTTGTAACAGATAAAAAGCACATTTGAAGACCCCCCCCTCTTGCCGCAGAGCAGGACCTCCATCATGTCTGCGCTCAGAGTCAGCACCACCACCTGGGCTGGATGGAAGTAGGAAGCCAAGCAGATGGGGGCACTTAATCCCATCCGCACTCTTGTTCCAGGCTGCTGGAGAGTCTGGTGGGAGTCCGCCAATTCTGCTCTCCCACGAAGGTCTCAGGGATAGCATTCTTGTCACTGTTGCCGGCTGCGTGCCTTTTCATCCCACTCTCCGCTCCTCATATGCCAGAAGGTGGCACCAGAGACTTTTGAAATAACAAGAATGAATGTTTTCTTCACCAAGTTCATGCAATAATTTAAAGTTCTATAGTGTTGTACAGCGGGGGTAGGGAAACTCTGGCCTTTCTGAAGTTGTTGGACTCCTACTCCCATCAGCCCCTGCCAGCAAGAACAAAAGAAGGATGCAAAGAGCAGGCGGACCAATCGGCCCCTTTCTGTGCAGGAGGACATAGACTAGGCTGCCCAGAGTGCGCAGCTTGGTTTGTGCAGCCTGAGGAGTGGGTGTTCTTCCCCTCTTTTGAACTTCTCAATCCTTTGTTTCACTGATTCATTTCATAATATTTCTACACCACTTGATCGTATTAAAAAAGCCTCAAAGGTTATAAAGAGATAAGACAATGAAGAAAAAATCACAATGTTACTATAAAAAATAAAAAATAAAAATACAATAGTCAGACTGAACTTTCTAAGACTTTCTAAGAATTATGAGCTTTTTTCATTCTTACACAGTCCTCTGTCCCTCCTGCCCATATTAGGAATGGTCCCAAGTGAGATAGATGTGCCACTCCATAAAAAGCAGTGTTCCCAGGACCCAGGACTGATAGACGTCTTGTTGCAAAGAGGTCCTTTCAATGCAGTCTCATCACAATCTGCCTGAACTAAGGGCCAGTCTTGCTGCTTTGAGAAATCTCTTTTATGCAAATCTGCCCTTGGGCCCTTGGACTGAATGTCCTATGATGCTCTGCAGGATCTCCAAATCCCAATAGAGGCAATCGATGATCACAGAAGATATTTGCATGAAGGGGCAGCTCTTCAGCTCTGGGGTATTTAAGAGAGGAGTGAGGAAATTTCCTTCAGCAGTTCAAACTCCTCTGGAGAGCTCACCATCATGTCTTCATTTCTCTTTCTCCTTGTTCTTTTTATTTACTGCTCAGGTAACGCTTTGGAGAAGATCTCATTTTCCATTGGCCAACCAAAAGCTAACTGCATTTATCATTTTATTTATTTGAGAGCACTTTGAAATATTCCTTTTTCTGATTTGTTATTAAACAGGTGTCACCTGCCAGTCAATTTGCACTCAGCCTGCCTCCGAATCTGTGGCACCAGGTCAAACCATTAAACTCTCCTGTACAACTAGTGATACTAGTTCGAACGTTCGCTGGTTTCAACAGAGATCAGGGCAGGCCCCTCGATTTGTGCAGTATGAGGGTAGCAGCAGGGGAGAAGGGATCCCGGATCGATTCACTGCTTCCCGCTCAGGGAACAATGGCTATTTAACCATCACCAATGTCCAGGCTGAAGACGAGGCCGTTTATCACTGTGGCAGATGGTATGGTAACACGTTCCACAGTGATGCAAAGTAATGGGGAAGTGTGGCAAAAACCTTTTCTCTTCCACCAAAGAGCAGTGAGATGTGAATACCAAAAACAAACATCATCTAATCTGTGTCTATATCTGTTGTCAAGTCCATCCTACTGTGGATGAAACCAGAAGAGACAGAAAACTCTGAAGTCCCACCTCCTTCCTCACAGCAGGACCTTGGAGCTGCCAGCCCAGCAGACCCTCAAGTCAGCCCTTCCCAGTGGATGAAAGATTGCATTGGGAAAGTCAGGCTGCAGACTTCATATCATTCCAGATGGAAGTCTGTTTTAGGAATGGTGAGCTATAAGAGAAATGCCACCTGCTGACTGCTAGGTTGGGTCTTCATTGAGCCTATTGTAATGTTCTTATCATTTTCTGAGCATTATTGTTATTATTATTATTATTAGTAGTAGTAGTACAACTTCAAGTTTTGTGTGTGTGTGTGTGTGTGTGTGTGTGTGTGTGTGTATGTGTGTGTGTGTGTGTGTGTGTGTAAATAACCCATATCATAAAGATAACACAATTGCCAATAGGCCTCATTCCAAAAGGAATGATGAACCCTGGGAAACGCCTGGAACCCATGGAACCCCCCACCACTTGGAGTTTGGGGTGACGTGGAAATATAGGCTTTCTGCCTGCAGTTGCTGTCAAGTCCAACGTCTTCTGCCTAGAATTTGTAACAGATAAAAAGCACATTTGAAGACCCCCCCCTCTTGCTGCAGAGCAGGACCTCTATCATGTCTGCGCTCAGAGTCAGCACCACCACCTGGGCTGGATGGAGGTAGGAAGCCAAGCAGATGGGGGCACTTAATCCCATCCGCACTCTTGTTCCAGGCTGCTGGAGAGTCTGGTGGGAGTCCGCCAATTCTGCTCTCCCACGAAGGTCTCAGGGATAGCATTCTTGTCACTGTTGCCGGCTGCGTGCCTTTTCATCCCAATCTCCGCTCCTCATATGCCAGAAGGTGGCACCAGAGACTTTTGAAATAACAAGAATGAATGTTTTCTTCACCAAGTTCATGCAATAATTTAAAGTTCTATAGTGTTGTACAGCGGGGGTAGGGAAACTCTGGCCTTTCAGAAGTTGCTGGACTCCAACTCCCATCAGCCCCTGCCAGCAAGAACAATAGAAGGATGCAAAGAGCAGGCGGACCAATCGGCCTCTTTCTGTGCAGGAGGACATAGACTAGGCTGCCCAGAGTGCGCAGCTTGGTTTGTGCAGCCCTGAGGAGTGGGTGTTCTTCCCCTCTTTTGAACTTCTCAATCCTTTGTTTCACTGATTCATTTCATAATATTTCTACACCACTTGATCGTATTAAAAAAGCCTCAAAGGTTATAAAGAGATAAGACAATGAAGAAAAAATCACAATGTTACTATAAAAAATAAAAAATAAAAATACAATAGTCAGACTGAACTTTCTAAGACTTTCTAAGAATCATGAGCTTTTTTCATTCCTACGCAGTCCTCTGTCCCTCCTGCCCATTTTAGGAATGGTCCCAAGTGAGATAGATGTCCCACTCCATAAAAAGCAGTGTTCCCAGGACCCTTCCTGATAGACGTCTTACAGCAAAGAGTTCCTTCATGGCTGTCTCATCACATCCAGTCCTGCTGCTTTGAGAAATCTCCTTTATGCAAATCTGCCCTTGGGCCCTTTGATGGAATGTCCCATAATGCTCTACAGGATCTCCAAATCCCAATAGAGGCAATCGATGATCAAAGAAGATATTTGCATGAAGGGGCAGCTCTTCAGCTCTGGGGTATTTAAGAGAGGAGTGAGGAAATTTCCTTCAGTAGTTCAAACTCCTCTGGAGAGCTCACCATCATGTCTTCCTTTCTCTTTCTCCTTGCTCTTTTTATTTACTGCTCAGGTAACGCTTTGGAGAAGATCTCATTTTCCATTGGCCAACCAAAAGCTAACTGCATTTATCATTTTATTTATTTGAGAGCACTTTGAAATATTCATTTTTTTTCTGATTTGTTATTAAACAGGTGTCACCTGCCAGTCAATTTGCACTCAGCCTGCCTCCGAATCTGTGGCACCAGGTCAAACCATTAAACTCTCCTGTACAACTAGTGATACTATTTCCTACGTTCGCTGGTATCAACAGAGATCAGGGCAGGCCCCTCGATTTGTGCAGTATGAGGGTAGCAGCAGGGGAGAAGGGATCCCGGATCGGTTCACTGCTTCTCGCTCAGGGAACAATGGCTACGGTATTTAACCATCACCAATGTCCAGGCTGAAGACGAGGCCGTTTATCACTGTGGCAGATGGTATGGTAACACGTTCCACAGTGATGCAAAGTAATGGGGAAGTGTGGCAAAAACCTTTTCTTTTTCACCAAAGAGCAGTGAGATGTGAATACCAAAAACAAACATCATCTAATCTGTGTCTACATCTGTTGTCAAGTCCATCCTACTCTGGATGGAACCAGAAGAGACAGAAAACTCTGCAGTCCCACCTCCTTCCTCCCAGCAGGACTTTGAAACTGCCAGCCCAGCAGACCCTCAAGTCAGCCCTTCCCAGTGGATGAAAGATTGCATTGGGAAAGTCAGGCTGCAGACTTCATATCATTCCAGATGGAAGTCTGTTTTAGGAATTGTGAGCTATAAGAGAAATGCCACCTGCTGACTGCTAGGTTGGTTCTTCATTGAGCCTATTATAATGTTCTTATTATTTTCTGAGCAGTATTATTATTATTATTATTATTATTATTATTATTATTATTTGTTCAGGTTGTATATATGCATAAATAAACTATATATCATAAAGACACCACAATCTCCAATGCGCCTTATTCCCAAAGGGAAGACGAACCCTGGGAAATGCCTGGAACCCCTGGAACCTCCCACCACTTGGAGATTGGGGTGGTGTGCAGAAGTAGGTTTTGCACCTGCAATTGCTGTCAAGCCAAACTTCCTCTGCCTCAAACTTGTAAGAGCAAAGAACACATTTAAGAACCCCCGGACTTCCGGAGGTGGCGCCAACGGTAATGGCGGATTCCCTCTAACTCGGAGGGAAGCCGCTCCACAAAAATCGGGTCTGACACCGCTTCGGCGCAGCGGGGACCCTTCAAATCACAGGCGGGTGAAGCCTGTGACCCTGGGACTCGGCGGGCACTGTTTGCGCCCCCCCAATCTGCAAAGGAACCCGGCAAAGGGCTCCGGAACAGAGCGGGGAAGTGGCGCTGTGCTGTGAGTCGTCTGCTTCTTTTGTGGAGTGAAGCCGCGTAGCTGTTGCCGGAGAGCGCTGCCTTTTTTCCTGGACAATTCAGACTTTAAAATAAACACCCATGAGTACTTAGAATTTGAACAAATGGGACAGTAAATGAAGATTTGCGAAAAGGACAGAATTGGATTATAAAAAAAAAAGAAAAAAAACCTATTGAATTTGGTACGGAGCGGGAAGGGCTAAACAGGAAGTCATCCTTCCGTTCTTTTGTAAATAGAACAAAGCAAAGGCAATTTACACTAGAGCTTAGAAAATCGCTTTTAAAAGAGTGGACTCCAACATTTTAAACTAGGAATATTTTTTTGGACTATTTGAAGGAGTAAAAGGAAGTTATTTTCGTCCTGATCCTGGAGCGGGGAAGTCAGGACTGACGTGAATCTATCAAGATAATTGTGTGTGACAGATAGTTAAAAGAAGAAAATTCTTGCGACTTTACTGTTCCCTTTCGCATTTTAAAGGAATATATATGGATAAAGTATTTCAAGTATTTTGGAAATGTAGCAAAAACAAATATAAGTCTTCCCCCTAGGGGGAGCCTTTGAAACTGTAACTAATCCTAAGGACTTGACAGTTGCTACAAAAATACCGTGGGAAAGCGTAACAATGTTTTCAGAAGTCTGGGTGAGCCTGCTCTACAAAACAAATACTCTACTGGAAGAATTATATGATAAGGTGAACCGGATGGCTAATTCGACTAGAAATCTTAGACAGGCAGTGGAATGTTTTGACCAGACTGTGGGAATATATGTGGAGTCTATCCAGGACTTAAACCAGGAGTGTGTTTTGACAGAACAGGGGTTTGTGGTATCAAATCAGGAGAGTGTTTTGACAGAACAGACCCAACAGGAGTTTGATCCTTCGGATTGGAAAAAGGAACTTGGAAAAAACCAGATTTGGGAAGGGAAAGTTCGGTGTGGTCTGGAAATGGGGGGCTGGATCGACCCCCCTATGTCGGGATATCTGGACTTCTTAAATATGGTAACAGGCTGCGATATGTTTGGGATTGTGGGGGCCCACAATTATGGAGGGCCCATGAAGTATGCTTTTAAACACTATATGGAATGCAGCGATGAATACGGAAAAGGGTCTGATCTGATGAGAAGGGCTAAAAACACTATTAAGTTGGAGTTACCACGAGCAAGAGACTACAGCCACAAATATGAAGAAGAGCAGCGGAAGGGCCATGGAAGTGACCTGAGGGCCTCGGACATAAGGTCACCGGGTTAGATTGGGGAATAAGGACTGACAAATCCCGGAACCAGGAGGAAGGGACGTTGGATAAAGATTGGACTTGCTTATGTGCTTCTTTTTCTCTTTTTTAACTAATAGAATGTTTTATAAAGTTGATGAATGATAGAAAAATGTTGGAAGAAATTAGCTGGCTTTAGTAAAGATGTATAAAGAATTATGAAAGAACATTATGAACACAAGAAGTTGGTAAAGTTAAGACTTAAATTTTAAACTTTAAGGTTTATTTTAATATAGAAAGATAGGATCAAATTAGTTTAGAATTCTTTCTATGCCTTATTTTTTTTGAAATATGGAAAGGAAAGGATTTGCTGGGATAATTAATAACTAGAATACAAAGGAAGGGAGGAGGAGGAGGTCTAAGAAAGAAGGTAATGACAATTAAGGACTTGAAAATAATGAACTTGTTTTGTTTTTTTTCTTTATTTTTCTTTTCTATTTTCTATTTTCTCATATTTGTACCTTTATTTTTTGTATTTTTATTTTTTACTTTTTGTTTCTGTTTTGTTTTTGTGTAAGTTTTGTATTTTTCAAATTTCAATAAATATCATTAAAAAAAAAAAAAAAGAAGACCCCCCTCCTGCTGCAGAGCAGGACCAGGGACCTCCCAACCCAGCCCTCAATCCCATCCACACCAGGAGTGCCAGGCTTCCGCAGATTCCTAGGGCTTGTCTAATTTCTGGAAAGCACAGCTATAAGGACTTTTACGCTTTGCCCCTGATTTCTAGACAGGAGTCTGTCTGGTTTTGCCTTGGCCCCGCTGCTTTCCCCGGAAAACCTGCTCTTCAACCCTGAATTGGAACAACTGGCAATCTGTGAAAAATCAAACTGCCCTTTGCTGCCATTCAGAAGTAAACTGCAGCTTTTTCCTGGGTAAAGAGGCAGGGGAAATGGAGCTGTGCCCCTCCTTTTGGATCAAAGTGGTCGGTTTGGAAAGGCTTGGGAGTTTATATCTATTTAGATCCATTTGAGGAAAAGTGAAATATTAGAGAGACATGCGCCAATGGGGGCGCAGCGAACCCAATAATTGTCAAGGAAGGGGCCAGGCCCCTCAAAACTGCCCAGCGGATGTGCTCACCTGCCACAGGAAATGCTTGTGTCAGTGGTGCAAGCTGTAGGGCATGCGCACGGCATGCCAGACCACCCTGTGACATTCGTGCCTGATGTCAGAATGGAGGTCTGTTCTGCAAAGCAGTAACGTGAACCTGAATACGGCAGCTGTGGGGAAATGGTGGCCTTTCAGAAATGGGTGGACTCCCATCAGCCCCAGTCAGCATGGCCAATGGCCAGACACATTTGGGCCTTTCTCTAAGTGTTCCTAAAATTTGACAATGCCTCTTGCTCGTCTGGAGGGAGGATGGAAAGAGACGTGTGAAGACACTTTCGCAGGAGACAGAATTAAAATTCAGAGCCATTGCTCCACCCACTTTTTGCTCTGGTCCCTCCTCCCATTGGCAGGTGCCTTGGCCAGTCCATGGCTTTAACAAGCCTCTTTCCCCCCAGAACTGGAGTCTGAAACTAGCATTTCTTCCTACCAATAGCTTAGAAACTTATGTAAGTAAGCAACATTTGGCTTCTTTCCTGACTGGTGATTTACTGCTGGCTCGCTCCTGTCACTGACCCACTACTTTTTAATTTTATTTTAAAAATGCTTTATGAAAATCTGTTCTATTCTCCTCTGTTTGACTGCCCCACAATGCTTTGCAGGAACATGAAGCTCTAGGAGAGGTGATTGGATATCCCCAGAACCAGGGCTGTAGCCAGGGGGTGGTGAGGTGGGCCCCAGCCAGGGGTGCAGGTGAGGAGAGGGCACAGAATCAACTAAAATATATGCATAAATATGTCTATAAATAAACATATTGATATTGCCTCATAAGGAAAGGTTTTAAATAGAGGCTGAATTGAATAGGTGGAGGGGGTGGGGTTTGGAGGAGAGGTGGAAGAAGAGCTACCGGTAATTTGTCTGTGGCTAGGGGGTGCAATCTGGATGGTTCTGCCAGGGGCGCAAGGTCACCTAGATACGGTTCTGCACAGAGCACATTTGCATGAAGGGGAAAGCCTTGAGCTCTGGGATATTTAAGAGAGGAGAGGGCAAGATCCCTTCAGAAAGTCAGACTCCCCTGGAGAGCTCACCATGGCCCTCTCTCAGTTCATCCTTGCTATTTTCCTTTACTGCTCAGGTAAGGCTGTGGAGGTGATTTCTTGCTACAAAGGCCAAGCCAAAGATATTTGAATCTATCCAAGAAACATAATGCGTTGTGGGCATTTGAGAATGCTGAAAAGGAACAGAAGTCCTCATATTTGTATTTTCTGTTGTTGCTTCCCCCTGCAAAGGTGTCTCTTCACAGTCAGATGCGATTCAGCCTGCCTCACAATTGGTGGCCCTGGGACAGACAGTCAAACTCTCCTGTACTACCAGTGACAGCAGCGGCAACTACGTTTTTTGGTATCAACAGAGACCAGGACAGGCCCCTCGCTATGTCCACTGCGAGAGTTGTAGCAAGGGAGAAGGGATCCCCGATCGATTTACTGCTTCCCGCTCTGGGACCATTGGCTATTTAACCATCACCAACGTCCAGGTTGGAGATGAGGCTGTTTACTACTGTGGCAGATGGTATGGTAACACGTTCCACAGTGATGCAAACTGATGGGGAACTGAGACAAAAACCTTTCCTCTTCCACCAAAGAGCAGTGAGATGTGAATACTGAAAACCAACTTCATCTAATCTGTGTCTACATCTGTTGTCAAGTCAATCCTACTCTGGATGGAGCTAGAAGAGACAGAAAACTCTGAATTCCCACCTCCTTCATCACAGCAGGACCTTGGACCAGCCAACCCATCACACCCAGTCAGCACTTCCTTGTGGATCAAAGAGCTGCTTTTGGAAAGTCAGGCTTCAGACTTCATATCATTGCCAGATGGAAGTCTGCTTTAGAGTTGGTGAGCTATAGCAGAAATGCCACCTGCAGATTGCTAGGTCAATCTTCATCGAGCATTTTATAATATTATTATTATTTACTGAACATTATTATTATTATTATTATTATTATTATTATTATTTCAGGCTCAGGTTATATATATGTGTAAATAAACCATATATCATAAAGACTCCACAATCTCCAATGGGCCTCTTTCCGAAAGGAAGGACGAACTCTGGGAAATACCTGGAACCTCCCACCACTTGGAGATTGGAGTGACGTGGAAAAAGAGGCTTTGAGCCTGCAATTGCTGTCAAGTCAAACTTGTTATTCCTAGAACTTGTAAGAGAGAAAGAACACATTTGAAGTCCCCCCTCCTCCGGGACCAGGGACCTTCCAACCCAGCCCTCAATACCGTCCGCACCTGGAGTGCCAGGCTTCCGCAGATTCCTAGGGCTTCTCCACATTTCTGCTTGTCCCATTCCTAGAAAGCACAGCTACGAGGACTTTTATTGCTTTGCCCCTGCTTTCTAGGCATGAGTCTGGCTGGTTTTGCCTTTGCCCTGCTGCTTTCCCCTGGAAAACCTGCTCTTCAATCCTAAATCGGAACAACCAGCAATCTGTGGGGAATCCGATTGCCAGACCTTTCAAGTGTCTCTATTTTCCAGGGTCAGTCTTGAATCTACATAAACCATCCTGGTTTCTGATTTGAGTCTCACTTTTCCTTAGATCGTCCCAATTTCCATCTGAGAAATGTTGGAGGGTATGGAGTCACTGAACCCACAAGCCATTTAAGACAGCCCTATATAGCCAAGTCTTTAATGTTTTATTATGCTTTATATATGTTGGATGCCACCCAGAGTGGCACCCCAGTCAGATGGGCAGGGTATAAAGAGTTAAATTATTATTATGGGATAGGAGGTCCCTATTTTCATTGGAGAAATGTTGGAGGGTACATTGACAGGCATCTGCCCAAGAGTCATATTCCCCACCTGGTAACTTTCCATGGGTCCCGTGTCACGGGTGGGTGGGGCCAGAGGCAAAGGTGCCATGAACAGATATTTTACCTCTCTACTGTAGGCTAGTCCCCCCAACACTCACTATCCTCCATCCACGAAACGAGAGGCATCAGCGGAATACGAGGGCACATCCCTGCCAGGCAGAAACCCTTGGGGTGGAAACAGAGCCAGTGGAAGGTGTGGCTAGAGGAGAGTGGGCGTGGCCTAGAGCAGTGGCAACGTGTGTGTGGGGAATGGGGTGCTTGCCCCAGACAGAAAATTGTTAGGGGCACAAAAATTTGTACACTTGGTGTTGCCTCAATACAACTGCGCACTTCCGTAATGTGCTCCCTTGAAAAAAGGTTTTCCATGTGAAGTTGACCTCTCCAACTAATGGGGTGACTCTTATTTTCTTGTCTCTTTGGCTGCAATCTCCTGGGTGATGTAGAGGCTGCAAGGCAGTTGAATGTGCATGCGTACTTTATCCGTTTCCCTCCCCCCCTGCACTTGGCCCCGGGCGCTGCAACCCATGCTACACCACTGGCCTGCAGGGCCAGACAGAGTCACCCACAGAGACACATTGCTCTCTGAGCTTGCGGCTTGTGTTACAGGTTGAGCAGCTGCTTCCAGAAGTGACAGATGCTGTCAGGTGTTGTCAAAGGCTTCTGGCTAATTGCCCAGGAAATTAGAGAGGAAGAGAAAGAGTGAGTTTTCCAGTGACGTTCTGTGTGATGCAAAAATCAGGCACTCTTTCTGCTTCTCGTCTTCCATTGTTTTTCATAGTTGTGGCACCTCAGGAGCTCTAGGTCCACTCTCCCCGCAACTGGACAGAGAGTCAGGGGAGAGGGAGAGGGAGAGGGGGGGAAATCTCTATAGGCTACTCAATCTCCTGCTCCCTGACCCTCAAGTCTGCCTTGATACTGCACTGAGTATCCAGATGGGCTCAGCCGGGTGAGACCAAATCCACTCTGCTCTCAGAGGCGATTCAACTGGTTTGGCCTAATTGGGCAAGTCGCTGCTGAAATCTGGGAGCCCAAAGTCTCCCACCCAGATCTCAGTGATACTTTTCTTGCTACTCTTGAAGGCTGCGTGTTTTTTCATCACAATCTCTGCTCCTCATATGTCAGAAGGTGGCAGCAGAGACTGTGCCTTTTGAAATACGGAGAACGAATGTTTTCTTCACCAAGTTTATGCAATAATTTAAAGCTTAATAGTTTTGTACAGCAGAGGTATGGAAACCATGGCCTTTCTGAAGTTGTGGGGCTCCAACTCCAGTCCCAGCCACAAGAACAACAGGTGCATGCAAAGAGCAGGTGGACCAATCGGTCCCTTTCTGTGCAGGAGGACATAGACTAGGTTGTCCAGGTTAGAAAATGATAAGACAAAAGAAGAAAAATTCACAACCTTACTTTAAATTATAAAAAGTTAAGATACAATGAAAGAATGAACTTTCTAAGACTTTTTCAGAATTATGAGCTCTTTTCATTCCTACACAGTGCTCTATCTATAAAGCCCAGGTTAGGAATGTTCCCAAGTGAGATGTTCCACACTATACTGCAAAGAGTCCCTTCATGCCTATCTCATCACATCCTGGCTGAACAAAGGGCCATTCCTGTTGCTTTGAAAAATCTCCTTTATGCAAATCTGCCCTTGGACCCTTTGACTGAATGTCCCATAATGCTCTGTAGGATCTCCAAACTCCAATAGAGGTAATCGATGATCACAGAAGACATTTGCATGAAGGGGCAGCTCTTCAGCTCTGGGGGATTTAAGAGAGGAGTGAGGAAGTTTCCTTCAGACATTGAAACTCCTCTGGAGAGCTCACCGTCATGGCTTCATTTCTCTTTCTCCTTGCTCTTTTTTTTTACTGCTCAGGTAAAGCTGGAGATCTCATGTTCCATTGGCCAACCAAAAGTGAACTGCATTTATCATATTTACTTATTTGAGAACACTGAAAATGTTCCTTTTTCTCATTTTTCTTTAAACAGGTGTCATCTCTCAGTCAATTTGCACTCAGCCTGCCTCTGAGTCTGTGTTGCCGGGTCAATCTATTAAACTCTCCTGTACAACTAGTGATACTGGCTCCGCTGTTCGCTGGTTTCAACAGAGATCAGGGCAGGCCCCTCGCTTTGTGCACTGTGAGAGTTGCAGCAAGGGAGAAGGGATCCCCAATCGATTCACCGCTTCCCGCTCTGGGACCGTTGGCTATTTAACCATCACCAACGTCCAGGTTGAAGACGAAGCTGTTTATTACTGTTGCAGATGGTATAGCAGTATTAATGCGTTCCACAGTGATGCAAACCAATGGGGAACTGAGACAAAAACCTTTCCTCTTCCACCAAAGAGCAGTGAGATGTGAATACTGAAAGCCAACTTCATCTAATCTGTGTGTACATCTGTTGTCAAGTCCATCCTACTCTGGATGGAACCAGAAGAGACAGAAAACTCTGCAGTCCCACCTCCTTCCTCACAGCAGGACCTTGGAGCTGCCAGCCCAGCAGACCCTCAAGTCAGCCCTTCCTTGTGGATGAAAGAGCTGCTTTGGGAAAGTCAGGCTGCAGACTTCCTTTTTCATTACCAGGTGGAGGTCTGTTTTAGGAATTGTGAGCTATAGTATAAATGGCACCTGCTGACTGCTAGGTTGGGTCTTCACTGAGCCTATTATAATGTTCTTATTATTTTCTGAGCATTATTATTATTATTATTATTATTAGTAGTAGTAGTATAGTGGTACCTCGGGTTACATACACTTCAGGTTACAGACTCCCGTAACTCAGAAATAGTACCTCGGGTTAAGAACTTTGCTTCAGGATGAGAACAGAAATCGTGCTCCGGCGGCATGGCTGCAGCAGGAGGCCCCAATTAGCTAAAGTGGTGCTTCAGGTTAAGAACAGTTTCAGGTTAAGAACGGACCTCCGGAATGAATTAAGTACGTAACCAGGGGTACCATTGTAGCAGTAGTAGTAGTACAGGCTCAAGTTGTGTGTGTGTGTGTATGTATAAATAACCCATATGATAAAGATAACACAATTGCCAATAGGCGTCATTCCAAAAGAAATGACAAACCCTGGGAAATGCCTGGAACCCCTAGAACCCCTCACCACTTGGAGATTTGGGTGGCGTGGAAAATAGGCTTTGTGCCTGCAGTTGCTGTCAAGTCCAACTTTTTTTGCCTAGAACATGTAAGAGCGAAAGAACACATTTGAAGTCCCTCCTCCTCCTATGGAGCAGCACCCTGGACCTCCCAGCCCAGCCCTCCATCCCATCCACACCAGGAGTGCCAGGCTTCTGCAGATCCATAGGGCCTGTCCACATTTCTGCTTGCCCAATTTCTGGAAAGCACAGCTATGAGGACTTTTACGCTTTGCCCCTGCTTTCTAGATATAATCTCCTTTATGCAAATCTGCCCCAGGGCACTTTGATTGAATGTCCCATAATGCTCTACAGGATCTCCAAATCCCAATAGAGGCAAAAGATGATCACAGAAGATATTTGCATGAAGGGGCAGCTCTTCAGCTCTGGGGGATTTAAGAGAGGAGTGAGGAAGTTTCCTTCAGACATTGAAACTCCTCTGGAGAGCTCACCGTCATGGCTTCATTTCTCTTTCTCCTTGCTCTTTTTTTTTACTGCTCAGGTAAAGCTGGAGATCTCATGTTCCATTGGCCAACCAAAAGTGAACTGCATTTATCATATTTACTTATTTGAGAACACTGAAAATGTTCCTTTTTCTCATTTTTCTTTAAACAGGTGTCATCTCTCAGTCAATTTGCACTCAGCCTGCCTCTGAGTCTGTGTTGCCGGGTCAATCTATTAAACTCTCCTGTACAACTAGTGATACTGGCTCCGCTGTTCGCTGGTTTCAACAGAGATCAGGGCAGGCCCCTCGCTTTGTGCACTGTGAGAGTTGCAGCAAGGGAGAAGGGATCCCCAATCGATTCACCGCTTCCCGCTCTGGGACCGTTGGCTATTTAACCATCACCAACGTCCAGGTTGAAGACGAAGCTGTTTATTACTGTTGCAGATGGTATAGCAGTATTAATGCGTTCCACAGTGATGCAAACCAATGGGGAACTGAGACAAAAACCTTTCCTCTTCCACCAAAGAGCAGTGAGATGTGAATACTGAAAGCCAACTTCATCTAATCTGTGTGTACATCTGTTGTCAAGTCCATCCTACTCTGGATGGAACCAGAAGAGACAGAAAACTCTGCAGTCCCACCTCCTTCCTCACAGCAGGACCTTGGAGCTGCCAGCCCAGCAGACCCTCAAGTCAGCCCTTCCTTGTGGATGAAAGAGCTGCTTTGGGAAAGTCAGGCTGCAGACTTCCTTTTTCATTACCAGGTGGAGGTCTGTTTTAGGAATTGTGAGCTATAGTATAAATGGCACCTGCTGACTGCTAGGTTGGGTCTTCACTGAGCCTATTATAATGTTCTTATTATTTTCTGAGCATTATTATTATTATTATTATTAGTAGTAGTAGTAGTATAGTGGTACCTCGGGTTACATACACTTCAGGTTACAGACTCCCGTAACTCAGAAATAGTACCTCGGGTTAAGAACTTTGCTTCAGGATGAGAACAGAAATCGTGCTCCGGCGGCATGGCTGCAGCAGGAGGCCCCAATTAGCTAAAGTGGTGCTTCAGGTTAAGAACAGTTTCAGGTTAAGAACGGACCTCCGGAATGAATTAAGTACGTAACCAGGGGTACCATTGTAGCAGTAGTAGTAGTACAGGCTCAAGTTGTGTGTGTGTGTGTATGTATAAATAACCCATATGATAAAGATAACACAATTGCCAATAGGCGTCATTCCAAAAGAAATGACAAACCCTGGGAAATACCTGGAACCCCTAGAACCCCTCACCACTTGGAGATTTGGGTGGCGTGGAAAATAGGCTTTGTGCCTGCAGTTGCTGTCAAGTCCAACTTTTTTTGCCTAGAACATGTAAGAGCGAAAGAACACATTTGAAGTCCCTCCTCCTCCTATGGAGCAGCACCCTGGACCTCCCAGCCCAGCCCTCCATCCCATCCACACCAGGAGTGCCAGGCTTCTGCAGATCCATAGGGCCTGTCCACATTTCTGCTTGCCCAATTTCTGGAAAGCACAGCTATGAGGACTTTTACGCTTTGCCCCTGCTTTCTAGATATAATTTCCTTTATGCAAATCTGCCCCAGGGCACTTTGATTGAATGTCCCATAATGCTCTACAGGATCTCCAAATCCCAATAGAGGCAAAAGATGATCACAGAAGATATTTGCATGAAGGGGCAGCTCTTCAGCTCTGGGGGATTTAAGAGAGGAGTGAGGAAGTTTCCTCCAGAAGTTCAAACTCCTCTGGAGAGCTCACCATCATGTCTTCCTTTCTCTTTCTCCTTGCTCTTTGTATTTACTGCTCAGGTAAAGCTGGGGAGAAGATCTCATATTCCCTTAGCCAACAGAAAGCTAATAGCATTTATCATATTTTTTTATTTGAGAACAGTGAAAATGTTCCTTTTTCTCATTTTTTTTAAAACAGGTGTCAACTGCCAATCAATTTGCACTCAGCCTGCCTCTGAGTCTGTGGCGCCGGGTCAAACAGTTAAACTCTCCTGTACAACTAGTGATACTGGCGACGTTGTTCGGTGGTATCAACAGAGAGCAGGGCAGGTCCCTCGATTTGTGCAGTATGAGGGTAGCAGCAGGGGAGAAGGGATCCCAGATCGATTCACGGCTTCTCGCTCTGGGAACATTGGCTATTTAACCATCACCAACGTCCAGGCTGGAGATGAGGCTGTTTATTACTGTTGCAGATGGTATAGCAGTATTAATGCGTTCCACAGTGATGCAACGTAATGGGGAAGTGTGACAAAAACCTTTCCTCTTCCACCAAAGAGCAGTGAGATGTGAATACTGAAAACGAATTTCATGTAATCTGTGGCTACATCTGTTGTCAAGTCCACCCGACTCTGGATGGAACCAGAAGAGACAGAAAATTCTGAAGCCCCACCTCCTTCCCCTCCTTCCTCACTGAAGGACCTTGGAGCTGCCAGCCCAGAACACCCTCAAGTTAGCACTTCCTTGTGGATGTAAGAGCTGCTTTTGTAAAGTCAGGTTTCAGACTTCATATCATCGCCAGATGGAATTGGGATTAAGAATTGGGAACTATAGGAGAAATGTCACATACAGATTGCTAGGTTGGTCTTAATTGAGCATCTTATGATATTATGATTATTAAGCATAATAATAATAATAATAATAATAATAATAATAGGCTCAGGTTGTAAAGGTAAAGGGACCCCTGACCCATAGGTCCAGTCGCAGATGACTGTGAGGTTGCATTGCTTATCTCGATTTATTGGCTGAGGAAGCTAGTGTACAGCTTCCAGGTCATGTGGTCAGCATGACTAAGCCACTTCTGGCGAACCTGAGCAGCGCACAGAAACGCCATTTACCTTCCTGCCGGAGCGGGACTATTTATCGGCTTGCACTGCATGCTTTCAAACTGCCAGGTTGGCAGGAGCAGGGACTGAGCAACGGGAGCTCACTACGTTGCAGGGATTTGAACTGCTGACCTTCCGATCGGCAAGCCCTAGGCTCTGTGGTTTAACCCACAGCACCACCTGCATCCCGCTCAGGTTGTATATGTGTGTAAATAAACCAAATATCATAAAGACACCACCTTCTCGAATGGGCCTCATTCACAAAGGAGAGACAAACCCTGGGAAATGCCTGGAACTGCTGGAACCTCGCACCAGTTGGAAATTGGGGTGGCGTTCAAAAAGAGGCTTTGTGCCTGCAATTGCTGCCAAGTCCAACTTCTTCTGCCTAGAACTTGTAGGAGATAAAGAGCACATTTGAAGACCCTCCTCCTGCTGCAGGACCAGGGACCTCCTAGCCCAGCCCTCCATCCCGTCCGCACCCAGAGTGCCAGGCTTCTTCAGATTCCTAGGTCTTGTCCACATCTCTGCTTGTCCAATTTCTGGAAAGCACAGCTATAAGGACTTTTATGCTTTGCTCCTGCTTTCTAGACAGGAGTCTGGCTGGTTTTTCCTTTGCCCTGCTGCTTTCCCCTGGAAAACCTGCTCTTCAACCCTAGATCAGAACAACCAGCAATCCGTGGAGAATCCGACTGCCCTTTGCTGCCATTCAGAGGTAGATTGCAGATTTTTCCTGGAGAAAGAGGCAGGGGAAAGGGAGCTGTGTCCTTCCTTTCAGATGAAAGTGGTCGGTTTGGAAAGGCTTGGGAGTTTATATCTATTTAGATCCATTTGAGGTAAAGTGCAATATTAGAGAGACACACGCCAATGGGGGTGCAGCGAACCCAATAATTGTCAAGGAAGGGGCCAGGCCCCTCAAAACTGCCCAGCGGATGTGCTCACCTGCCACGGGGAATGCTTGTGCCAGTGGTGCCAGCTGTAGGGCATGCGCACGGCATGCCAGACCACCCTGTGACGTTCGTGCTTGATGTCAGAATGGAGGTCTGTTCTGCAAAGCAGTAATGTGAACCTGAATACGGCAGCTGTGGGGAAATGGTGGCCTTTCAGAAATGGGTGGACTCCCATCAGCCCCAGTCAGCATGGCCAATGGCCAGACACATTTGGGCCTTTCTCTAAGTGTTCCTAAAATTTGACAATGCCTCTTGCTCGTCTGGAGGAAGGATGGAAAGAGACGTGTGAAGACACTTTCGCAGGAGACAGAATTAAAATTTAGAGCCATTGCTCCACCCACTTTTTGCCCTGGTCCCTCCTCCCATTGGCAGGTGCCTTGGCCAGTCCATGGCTTTAACAAGCCTCTTTCCCCCCCAGAACTGGAGTCTGAAACTAGCATTTCTTCCTACCAATAGCTTAGAAACTTATGTAAGTAAGCAAAATTTTTCATCTTTCCTGACTGGTGATTTACTGCTGGCTCGCTCCTGTCACTGACCCACTACTTTTTAATTTTATTTTAAAAATGCTTTATGAAAATCTGTTCTATTCTCCTCTGTTTGACTGCCCCACAATGCTTTGCAGGAACATGAAGCTCTAGGAGAGGTGATTGGATATCCCCAGAACCAGGGCTGTAGCCAGGGGGTGGTGAGGTGGGCCCCAGCCAGGGGTGCAGGTGAGGAGGGGGCGCAGAATCAGCTAAAATATATGCATAAATATGTCTATAAATAAAAATACTGATATTGCCTCATAAGGAAAGGTTTTAAATAAAGGGTGAATTGAATAGGTGGAGGGGGTGGGGTTTGGAGGAGAGGCGGAAAGAAGAGCAACCGGTAATTTGACTGTGGCTAGGGGGTGTAATCTGGATGGATCTGCCAGGGGCGCAAGGTCACCTAGATAGGGTTCTGCAAAGAACACATTTGCATGAAGGGGAAAGCCTTCAGCTCTGGAAGATTTAAGTGAGGAGAGGGCAAGATCCCTTCAGAAAGTCAGAGTCCCCTGGAGATCTCACCATGGCCCGCCCTCAATTCATTCTTGCTATTTTGCTTTACTGCTCAGGTAAGGCTGTGGTAATGATTTCTTGTTACAGAGGCAAAGCCAAAGATATTTGAATCCAAGAAACATAATGCTTTGTGGGTATTTGAGAATGCTGAAAAGGAACAGAAGTCCTCATATTTGTATTTTCTGTTGTTGCTTCCCCCTGCAAAGGTGTCTCTTCACAGTCAGATGCGATTCAGCCTGCCTCACAATTGGTGGCCCTGGGACAGACAGTCAAACTCTCCTGTACTACCAGTGACAGCAGCGGCAACTACGTTTTTTGGTATCAACAGAGACCAGGACAGGCCCCTCGCTATGTCCACTGCGAGAGTTGTAGCAAGGGAGAAGGGATCCCCGATGGATTTACTGCTTCCCGCTCTGGGACCATTGGCTATTTAACCATCACCAACGTCCAGGTTGGAGATGAGGCTGTTTACTACTGTGGCAGATGGTATGGTAACACGTTCCACAGTGATGCAAACTGATGGGGAACTGAGACAAAAACCTTTCCTCTTCCACCAAAGAGCAGTGAGATGTGAATACTGAAAACCAACTTCATCTAATCTGTGTCTACATCTGTTGTCAAGTCAATCCTACTCTGGATGGAGCTAGAAGAGACAGAAAACTCTGAATTCCCACCTCCTTCATCACAGCAGGACCTTGGACCAGCCAACCCATCACACCCAGTCAGCACTTCCTTGTGGATCAAAGAGCTGCTTTTGGAAAGTCAGGCTTCAGACTTCATATCATTGCCAGATGGAAGTCTGCTTTAGAGTTGGTGAGCTATAGCAGAAATGCCACCTGCAGATTGCTAGGTCAATCTTCATCGAGCATTTTATAATATTATTATTATTTACTGAACATTATTATTATTATTATTATTATTATTATTATTATTATTATTATTTCAGGCTCAGGTTATATATATGTGTAAATAAACCATATATCATAAAGACTCCACAATCTCCAATGGGCCTCTTTCCGAAAGGAAGGACGAACTCTGGGAAATACCTGGAACCTCCCACCACTTGGAGATTGGAGTGACGTGGAAAAAGAGGCTTTGAGCCTGCAATTGCTGTCAAGTCAAACTTGTTATTCCTAGAACTTGTAAGAGAGAAAGAACACATTTGAAGTCCCCCCTCCTCCGGGACCAGGGACCTTCCAACCCAGCCCTCAATACCGTCCGCACCTGGAGTGCCAGGCTTCCGCAGATTCCTAGGGCTTCTCCACATTTCTGCTTGTCCCATTCCTAGAAAGCACAGCTACGAGGACTTTTATTGCTTTGCCCCTGCTTTCTAGGCATGAGTCTGGCTGGTTTTGCCTTTGCCCTGCTGCTTTCCCCTGGAAAACCTGCTCTTCAATCCTAAATCGGAACAACCAGCAATCTGTGGGGAATCCGATTGCCAGACCTTTCAAGTGTCTCTATTTTCCAGGGTCAGTCTTGAATCTACATAAACCATCCTGGTTTCTGATTTGAGTCTCACTTTTCCTTAGATCGTCCCAATTTCCATCTGAGAAATGTTGGAGGGTATGGAGTCACTGAACCCACAAGCCATTTAAGACAGCCCTATATAGCCAAGTCTTTAATGTTTTATTATGCTTTATGTATGTTGGATGCCACCCAGAGTGGCACCCCAGTCAGATGGGCAGGGTATAAAGAGTTAAATTATTATTATGGGATAGGAGGTCCCTATTTTCATTGGAGAAATGTTGGAGGGTACATTGACAGGCATCTGCCCAAGAGTCATATTCCCCACCTGGTAACTTTCCATGGGTCCCGTGTCACGGGTGGGTGGGGCCAGAGGCAAAGGTGCCATGAACAGATATTTTACCTCTCTACTGTAGGCTAGTCCCCCCAACACTCACTATCCTCCATCCACGAAATGAGAGGCATCAGCGGAATACGAGGGCACATCCCTGCCAGGCAGAAACCCTTGGGGTGGAAACAGAGCCAGTGGAAGGTGTGGCTAGAGGAGAGTGGGCGTGGCCTAGAGCAGTGGCAACGTGTGTGTGGGGAATGGGGTGCTTGCCCCAGACAGAAAATTGTTAGGGGCACAAAAATTTGTACACTTGGTGTTGCCTCAATACAACTGCGCACTTCCGTAATGTGCTCCCTTGAAAAAAGGTTTTCCATGTGAAGTTGACCTCTCCAACTAATGGGGTGACTCTTATTTTCTTGTCTCTTTGGCTGCAATCTCCTGGGTGATGTAGAGGCTGCAAGGCAGTTGAATGTGCATGCGTACTTTATCCGTTTCCCTCCCCCCCTGCACTTGGCCCCGGGCGCTGCAACCCATGCTACACCACTGGCCTGCAGGGCCAGACAGAGTCACCCACAGAGACACATTGCTCTCTGAGCTTGCGGCTTGTGTTACAGGTTGAGCAGCTGCTTCCAGAAGTGACAGATGCTGTCAGGTGTTGTCAAAGGCTTCTGGCTAATTGCCCAGGAAATTAGAGAGGAAGAGAAAGAGTGAGTTTTCCAGTGACGTTCTGTGTGATGCAAAAATCAGGCACTCTTTCTGCTTCTCGTCTTCCATTGTTTTTCATAGTTGTGGCACCTCAGGAGCTCTAGGTCCACTCTCCCCGCAACTGGACAGAGAGTCAGGGGAGAGGGAGAGGGAGAGGGGGGGAAATCTCTATAGGCTACTCAATCTCCTGCTCCCTGACCCTCAAGTCTGCCTTGATACTGCACTGAGTATCCAGATGGGCTCAGCTGGGTGAGACCAAATCCACTCTGCTCTCAGAGGCGATTCAACTGGTTTGGCCTAATTGGGCAAGTCGCTGCTGAAATCTGGGAGCCCAAAGTCTCCCACCCAGATCTCAGTGATACTTTTCTTGCTACTCTTGAAGGCTGCGTGTTTTTTCATCACAATCTCTGCTCCTCATATGTCAGAAGGTGGCAGCAGAGACTGTGCCTTTTGAAATACGGAGAACGAATGTTTTCTTCACCAAGTTTATGCAATAATTTAAAGCTTAATAGTTTTGTACAGCAGAGGTATGGAAACCATGGCCTTTCTGAAGTTGTGGGGCTCCAACTCCAGTCCCAGCCACAAGAACAACAGGTGCATGCAAAGAGCAGGTGGACCAATCGGTCCCTTTCTGTGCAGGAGGACATAGACTAGGTTGTCCAGGTTAGAAAATGATAAGACAAAAGAAGAAAAATTCACAACCTTACTTTAAATTATAAAAAGTTAAGATACAATGAAAGAATGAACTTTCTAAGACTTTTTCAGAATTATGAGCTCTTTTCATTCCTACACAGTGCTCTATCTATAAAGCCCAGGTTAGGAATGTTCCCAAGTGAGATGTTCCACACTATACTGCAAAGAGTCCCTTCATGCCTATCTCATCACATCCTGGCTGAACAAAGGGCCATTCCTGTTGCTTTGAAAAATCTCCTTTATGCAAATCTGCCCTTGGACCCTTTGACTGAATGTCCCATAATGCTCTGTAGGATCTCCAAACTCCAATAGAGGTAATCGATGATCACAGAAGACATTTGCATGAAGGGGCAGCTCTTCAGCTCTGGGGGATTTAAGAGAGGAGTGAGGAAGTTTCCTTCAGACATTGAAACTCCTCTGGAGAGCTCACCGTCATGGCTTCATTTCTCTTTCTCCTTGCTCTTTTTTTTTACTGCTCAGGTAAAGCTGGAGATCTCATGTTCCATTGGCCAACCAAAAGTGAACTGCATTTATCATATTTACTTATTTGAGAACACTGAAAATGTTCCTTTTTCTCATTTTTCTTTAAACAGGTGTCATCTCTCAGTCAATTTGCACTCAGCCTGCCTCTGAGTCTGTGTTGCCGGGTCAATCTATTAAACTCTCCTGTACAACTAGTGATACTGGCTCCGCTGTTCGCTGGTTTCAACAGAGATCAGGGCAGGCCCCTCGCTTTGTGCACTGTGAGAGTTGCAGCAAGGGAGAAGGGATCCCCAATCGATTCACCGCTTCCCGCTCTGGGACCGTTGGCTATTTAACCATCACCAACGTCCAGGTTGAAGACGAAGCTGTTTATTACTGTTGCAGATGGTATAGCAGTATTAATGCGTTCCACAGTGATGCAAACCAATGGGGAACTGAGACAAAAACCTTTCCTCTTCCACCAAAGAGCAGTGAGATGTGAATACTGAAAGCCAACTTCATCTAATCTGTGTGTACATCTGTTGTCAAGTCCATCCTACTCTGGATGGAACCAGAAGAGACAGAAAACTCTGCAGTCCCACCTCCTTCCTCACAGCAGGACCTTGGAGCTGCCAGCCCAGCAGACCCTCAAGTCAGCCCTTCCTTGTGGATGAAAGAGCTGCTTTGGGAAAGTCAGGCTGCAGACTTCCTTTTTCATTACCAGGTGGAGGTCTGTTTTAGGAATTGTGAGCTATAGTATAAATGGCACCTGCTGACTGCTAGGTTGGGTCTTCACTGTGCCTATTATAATGTTCTTATTATTTTCTGAGCATTATTATTATTATTATTAGTAGTAGTAGTAGTAGTATAGTGGTACCTCGGGTTACATACACTTCAGGTTACAGACTCCCGTAACTCAGAAATAGTACCTCGGGTTAAGAACTTTGCTTCAGGATGAGAACAGAAATCGTGCTCCGGCGGCATGGCTGCAGCAGGAGGCCCCAATTAGCTAAAGTGGTGCTTCAGGTTAAGAACAGTTTCAGGTTAAGAACGGACCTCCGGAATGAATTAAGTACGTAACCAGGGGTACCATTGTAGCAGTAGTAGTAGTACAGGCTCAAGTTGTGTGTGTGTGTGTATGTATAAATAACCCATATGATAAAGATAACACAATTGCCAATAGGCGTCATTCCAAAAGAAATGACAAACCCTGGGAAATGCCTGGAACCCCTAGAACCCCTCACCACTTGGAGATTTGGGTGGCGTGGAAAATAGGCTTTGTGCCTGCAGTTGCTGTCAAGTCCAACTTTTTTTGCCTAGAACATGTAAGAGCGAAAGAACACATTTGAAGTCCCTCCTCCTCCTATGGAGCAGCACCCTGGACCTCCCAGCCCAGCCCTCCATCCCATCCACACCAGGAGTGCCAGGCTTCTGCAGATCCATAGGGCCTGTCCACATTTCTGCTTGCCCAATTTCTGGAAAGCACAGCTATGAGGACTTTTACGCTTTGCCCCTGCTTTCTAGATATAATCTCCTTTATGCAAATCTGCCCCAGGGCACTTTGATTGAATGTCCCATAATGCTCTACAGGATCTCCAAATCCCAATAGAGGCAAAAGATGATCACAGAAGATATTTGCATGAAGGGGCAGCTCTTCAGCTCTGGGGGATTTAAGAGAGGAGTGAGGAAGTTTCCTCCAGAAGTTCAAACTCCTCTGGAGAGCTCACCATCATGTCTTCCTTTCTCTTTCTCCTTGCTCTTTGTATTTACTGCTCAGGTAAAGCTGGGGAGAAGATCTCATATTCCCTTAGCCAACAGAAAGCTAATAGCATTTATCATATTTTTTTATTTGAGAACAGTGAAAATGTTCCTTTTTCTCATTTTTTTTAAAACAGGTGTCAACTGCCAATCAATTTGCACTCAGCCTGCCTCTGAGTCTGTGGCGCCGGGTCAAACAGTTAAACTCTCCTGTACAACTAGTGATACTGGCGACGTTGTTCGGTGGTATCAACAGAGAGCAGGGCAGGTCCCTCGATTTGTGCAGTATGAGGGTAGCAGCAGGGGAGAAGGGATCCCAGATCGATTCACGGCTTCTCGCTCTGGGAACATTGGCTATTTAACCATCACCAACGTCCAGGCTGGAGATGAGGCTGTTTATTACTGTTGCAGATGGTATAGCAGTATTAATGCGTTCCACAGTGATGCAACGTAATGGGGAAGTGTGACAAAAACCTTTCCTCTTCCACCAAAGAGCAGTGAGATGTGAATACTGAAAACGAATTTCATGTAATCTGTGGCTACATCTGTTGTCAAGTCCACCCGACTCTGGATGGAACCAGAAGAGACAGAAAATTCTGAAGCCCCACCTCCTTCCCCTCCTTCCTCACTGAAGGACCTTGGAGCTGCCAGCCCAGAACACCCTCAAGTTAGCACTTCCTTGTGGATGTAAGAGCTGCTTTTGTAAAGTCAGGTTTCAGACTTCATATCATCGCCAGATGGAATTGGGATTAAGAATTGGGAACTATAGCAGAAATGTCACATGCAGATTGCTAGGTTGGTCTTAATTGAGCATCTTATGATATTATGATTATTAAGCATAATAATAATAATAATAATAATAATAATAATAATAGGCTCAGGTTGTAAAGGTAAAGGGACCCCTGACCCATAGGTCCAGTCGCAGATGACTGTGAGGTTGCATTGCTTATCTCGATTTATTGGCTGAGGAAGCTAGTGTACAGCTTCCAGGTCATGTGGTCAGCATGACTAAGCCACTTCTGGCGAACCTGAGCAGCGCACAGAAACGCCATTTACCTTCCTGCCGGAGCGGGACTATTTATCGGCTTGCACTGCATGCTTTCAAACTGCCAGGTTGGCAGGAGCAGGGACTGAGCAACGGGAGCTCACTACGTTGCAGGGATTTGAACTGCTGACCTTCCGATCGGCAAGCCCTAGGCTCTGTGGTTTAACCCACAGCACCACCTGCATCCCGCTCAGGTTGTATATGTGTGTAAATAAACCAAATATCATAAAGACACCACCTTCTCCAATGGGCCTCATTCACAAAGGGGAGACAAACCCTGGGAAATGCCTGGAACTGCTGGAACCTCGCACCAGTTGGAAATTGGGGTGGCGTTCAAAAAGAGGCTTTGTGCCTGCAGTTGCTGCCAAGTCCAACTTCTTCTGCGTAGAACACAGTTGAAGTCCCCCCTCCTCCTGCAGAGAAGGACCAGGGACCTCCCGACCCAGCCCTCCATCCCATCCATACCCAAAGTGCCAGGCTTCTTTAGATGCATAGGGCTTGTCCACATTTCTGCTTGTCCAATTTCTGGAAACCACAAATAAAAGCTGTTTTATGCTTTGCCCCTGCTTTCTAGACAGGAGTCTGCCTGGTTTTGCCTTTGCCCTGCTGCTTTCCTCAGAAAACCTGCTCTTCAACCCTAAATCAGAACAACCAGCAATCTGTGAAAAATCTGATTGCTGTTAGCTGCCATTCAGAGGTAAATTGCAGGTTTTTCCTGGGGAAAGAGGCACGGGAAACGGAGCTGTGCCCCTCCTTTTGGATTAAAGTGGTCGGTTTGGAAAGGCTTGGGAGTTTATATCTATTTAGATCCATTTGAGGAAAAGTGAAATATTAGAGAGACACGCGCCATTGGGGGCGCAGCGAACCCAATAATTGTCAAGGAAGGCGCCAGGCCCCTCAAAACTGCCCAGCGGATGTGCTCACCTGCCACAGGAAATGCTTGTGTCAGTGGTGCAAGCTGTAGGGCATGCGCACGGCATGCCAGACCACCCTGTGACGTTCGTGCCTGATGTCAGAATGGAGGCCTGTTCTGCAAAGCAGTAACGTGAACCTGAATACGGCAGCTGAGGGGAAATGGTGGCCTTTCAGAAATGGGTGGACTCCCATCAGCCCCAGTCAGCATGGCCAATGGCCAGACACATTTGGGCCTTTCTCTAAGTGTTCCTAAAATTTGACAATGCCTCTTGCTCGTCTGGAGGGAGGATGGAAAGAGACGTGTGAAGACACTTTCGCAGGAGACAGAATTAAAATTCAGAGCCATTGCTCCACCCACTTTTTGCTCTGGTCCCTCCTCCCATTGGCAGGTGCCTTGGCCAGTCCATGGCTTTAACAAGCCTCTTTCCCCCCAGAACTGGAGTCTGAAACTAGCATTTCTTCCTACCAATAGCTTAGAAACTTATGTAAGTAAGCAACATTTGGCTTTCCTGACTGGTGATTTACTGCTGGCTCGGTCCTGTCACTGACCCACTACTTTTAAATTTTATTTTAAAAATGCTTTATGAAAATCTGTTCTATTCTCCTCTGTTTGACTGCCCCACAATGCTTTGCAGGAACATGAAACTCTAGGAGAGGTGATTGGATATCCACAGAACCAGGGCTGTAGCTAGGGGGTGGTGAGGTGGACCCCCGCCAGGGGTGCAGGTGAGGAGGGGGCGCAGAATCAGCTAAAATATATGCATAAATATGTCTATAAATAAACATATTGATATTGCCTCATAAGGAAAGGTTTTTAATAGAGGGTGAATTGAATAGGTGGAGGGGGTGGGTTTTGGAGGAGAGGCGGAAGCAGAGCTACCAGTAATTTGTCTGTGGCTAGGGGGTGCAATCTGGATGGTTCTGCCAGGGGCGCAAGGTCACCTAGATACGGTTCTGCACAGAGCACATTTGCATGAAGGGGAAAGCCTTGAGCTCTGGGATATTTAAGAGAGGAGAGGGCAAGATCCCTTCAGAAAGTCAGACTCCCCTGGAGAGCTCACCATGGCCCTCTCTCAGTTCATCCTTGCTATTTTCCTTTACTGCTCAGGTAAGGCTGTGGAGGTGATTTCTTGCTACAAAGGCCAAGCCAAAGATATTTGAATCTATCCAAGAAACATAATGCGTTGTGGGCATTTGAGAATGCTGAAAAGGAACAGAGGTCCTCATATTTATATTTTCTGTTGTTGCTTCCCCCTGCAAAGGTGTCTCTTCACAGTCAGATGCGATTCAGCCTGCCTCACAATCGGTGGCCCTGGGACAAACGGTCAAACTCTCCTGTACTACCAGTGACAGCAGCGGCAACGACGTTTTTTGGTATCAACAGAGGCCAGGACAGGCCCCTCGCTATGTCCACTGTGAGAGTTGCAGCAGGGGAGAAGGGATCCCCGATCGATTTACTGCTTCCCGCTCTGGGACCATTGGTTATTTAACCATCAGCAACACCCAGGCTGGAGACGAGGCTGTTTATTACTGTTGCAGATGGTATAGCAGTGCTAGCATGTTCCACATTGATACAAACTGATGGGGAAGGATTACAGAAACCCTTTCTCTTCCTCCAAAGAGCAGTGAGATGTGAATGCTTAAAAAGAACTTTCTATGCTTTGTGCTTGCAGCTGTTGTCAAGTCAGAGGTAGATTTGCTATAGCTAGCTGTGCTTGGCCATACAGGCAGCGTAATCTACACAGATCCCACCACTGCAGGCCACAAACAGAGAGTGAACAGACTTAAAGGAAGCTCTTTGTAGATTAGGCCACACCCTCCAAGTGCCCCCATTTTCCAGGGACAGTCCTGAATCTAGAATGCCGTCCTTGTTTCTCATTTGTTCCCTTAATCTCCCACTTTTACTTAGCATGTCTCGATTTGCACCGGAGAAATTTTGGTGCGTATGGAGTTATTCGACTCCCAAACCATCAAAAGGCAGCCATGTATAGGCAAGTTTTTTATGTTTCATGTTTTATTATGCTTTCATATATGTTGGAAGACAGCCAGAGTTGCAACGCAGTCAGATGGGCAGGGTATAAATAGTAAAATTATTATTACGGGATCTGACTTCTCTGTTCTCATTGGAGAAATGTTGGAGGGAATGTTGACAGACAATCAGCCCCAGAGTCACATTCCCCACCTGGCAACTTTCCATGGGACCCACGTTACTGGTGGGTGGCGCCAGAGGCAAAGGTGCGATGAATGGATATTTTACCTCTCTACTGTAGGCTCCCTGATCCTCAGGTCTGCCCTGATACCACAGCGAGTATCCAGGTTGGCCAAGCTGGGTGAGACCAACTGCACTCTGCTCTCAGGGGCGGTTCAACTGGTTCAGTCGAATTGGGCACCATGCTACAGGGGATCCCACACCAAGGCATTGGAACAGAGAATGAGAGGTAGGGGCATGCGCCAAACATGAGCATCGCACAGGGCGCTGCTGAAATCTGAAGGCCTCAAGTCAGTCATTTCTGCTCTCCCACCCAGGTCTCAGGGATATTGTTCTTGTCACTGTTGCAGGCTGCGTGTCTTTTCATCCTAATCTCTGCTCCTCATATGTCTGAAGGTGGCAGCAGAGACTGTGCCGTTTGAAATAACAAGAATGAATGCTTTCTTCCCCAAGTTCATGCAATAGTTTAAAGCTCAATAGTGTTGTACAGCGGGGGTAGGGAAACTCTGGCCTTTCAGAAGTTGCTGGACTCCAACTCCCATCAGCCCCGGCCAGCAAGAGCAATAGCCTTCTGCAAAGAGCAGGCGGACCAATCAGCCCCTTTCTGTGCAGGAGGACATAGACTAGGCTGGCCAGAGTGCGCAGCTCGGTTTGTGCAGCCCTGACTAGTGGGTGTTCTTCCTCTCTTTTGAACTTCTCAATCATTTGTTTCACTGATTCATTTCATAATATTTCTACACCACTTGATTGTATTAAAAAGAAATCCAATAAGGTTACGAAGAGATAAGAAAAGAAAATGAAGAAAAATTCACAAACTTACTTTAAACATAAGAAGCTAAAATACAAAAAGAGACTGCACTTTCTAAGACGTTTTAAGAATTTTGAGCTCTTTCCTATCCTACACAGTCCTCTGTGCATCCTGCCCATATTAGGAATATTCCCAAGTGAGATGTTCCACACTATAAAAAGCAGTGTTCCCAGGACCCTTCCTGATAGATGTCTTACTGCAAAGAGTTCCTTCATGGCTGTCTCATCACAATCTGGCTGAACTAAGGGCCAGTCCTACTGCTTTGAGAAATCTCCTTTATATAAATCTGCCATTGCCCCCTTTGATTAAATGTCCCATAATGCTCTGCAGGATCTCCCAATCCCAATCGAGGCAATCAATGAACACAGAAGATATTTGCATGAAGGGGCAGTTCTTCAGCTCTGGGAGATTTAAGAGAGAAGTGTGGAAGTTTCCTTCAGAAGTTCAAAGTTCTCTGGAGAGCTCACCATCATGTCTTCATTTCTCTTTCTCCTTGTTCTTTTTGTTTACTGCTCAGGTAAAGCTTTGGAGAAGATCTCTTGTTCCATTGGCCAACCAAAAGCTAACTGCATTTATCATATTTACTTATTTGAGAAGACTGAAAATGTTCCTTTTTCTCAATTCTCTTAAAACAGGTGTCATCTCTCAGTCAATTTGCACTCAGCCTGCCTCTGAGTCTGTGGCGCCGGGTCAAACCATTAAACTCTCCTGTACAACTAGTGATACTGGCTCTGCTGTTCGCTGGTATCAACAGAGATCAGGGCAGGCCCCTCGCTTTGTGCAGTATGAGGGTGGCAGCAGGGGAGAAGGGATCCCGGATCGATTCACGGCTTCTCGCTCTGGGAACATTGGCTATTTAACCATCACCAACGTCCAGGCTGGAGATGAGGCCGTTTATTACTGTTGCAGATGGTATAGCAGTGCTAGTGCGTTCCACAGTGATGCAAACTGATGGGGAACTGAGACAAAAACCTTTCCTCTTCCACCAAAGGGCAGTGAGATGTGAATACTGAAAACCAACTTCATGTAATCTGTGTCTACATCTGTTGTCAAGTCCATCCTACTCTGGATGGAACCAGAAGAGACAGAAAACTCTGAAGTCTCACCTCCTTTCTCACAGCAGGACCTTGGATCTGCCAGCCCAGCACACCCTCAAGTCAGCCCTTCCTTGTGGATGAAAGAGCTGCTTTGGGAAAGTCAGTCTGCAGACTTCATATCATTGCCAGATGGAAGTCTCTTTTAGAAATGTTGAGCTATAGCAGAAATGCCACCTGCTGACTGCTAGGTCAGTCTTCATTGAGCATATTATAATGATATTATTATTATTTACTGAACATTATTATTATTATTATTATTATTATTACAGGCTCAGGTTCTATATATGTGTAAATAAACCATATATCATAAAGACACCACAATCTCTAATGCGCCATATTCCCAAAGGAAAGACGAACCCAGGGAAACGCCTGGAACCCCTGGAACCTCCCACCACTTGGAGATTGGGGTGGTGTGCAGAAGTAGGCTTTGTACCTGCAGTTGCTGTCAAGCCAAACTTCCTCTGCCTCAAACTTGTAAGAGAAAAGAACACATCTGAAGTCCCTCCTCCTCCTGCAGAGCAGGACCCTGGACCTCCCAACCCAGCCCTCATTCCTATCCACACCCGGAGTGCCAGGCTTCCGCAGATTCCTAGGTCTTGTCCACATCTCTGCTTGTCCAATTTCTGGAAAGCACAGCTATAAGGACTTTTACGCTTTGCTCCTGCTTTCTAGACAGGAGTCTGGCTGGTTTTGCCTTTGCCCTGCTGCTTTCCCCTGGAAAACCTGCTCTTCAACCCTAAATCGGAAAAACCAGCAATCTGCAAAAAATCTGATTGCTGTTAGGTGCCATTCAGAAGTAAATCTGATTGCCAGACCTTCCAAGTGTCCCTATTTTCCAGGGTCAGTCCAGAATCTACAAAAGCCGTCCTGGTTTCTGATTTGATCCCAGAAAGTCCCACTTTTCCTTAGATCGTCCCAATTTCAATCTGAGAAATGTTGGCGGGTATGGAGTTATTGAACCCAGAAGCCATTTGAAGACAGCCCTGTAGAGCCATGTTTTTAATGTTTAATGTTTTATTATGCTTTTATATGTCTTGGATGCCACCCAGAGTGGCACCCCAGTCAGATGGGCAGGGTATAAAGAGTTAAATTATAGGATAGGAGTTCCCGATTTTCATTGGAGAAATGTTGGTATGTACGTTGACAGGCATCTGCCCGAGAGTCATATTTCCCCACCTGGTAACTTTCCATGGGTCCCATGTCACAGGTGGGTGGGGCAGAGGCAAAGGTGCCATGAACGGATATTTTACCTCTCTGTTGTAGTCTAGTCCCCCCAACACTCACTATCCCCCATCCATGAAATGAGAGGCATCAGCGGAATGCTAGGGCACATCCTTGCCAGGCAGAAACCCTTGGGGTGCAAACAGAGCCAGTGGAAGGTGTGGCTAGAGGAGAGTGGGTGTGGCCTAGAGCAGTGGCAGAGTGTGTGTGGGGGGGAATGGGGTGCTTGCCCCAGACACAAAATTGTAAGGGGCACAAAAAATTGTACACTTGGTGCTACCTCAATACAACTGCACACTTCCGTAATGTGCTCCCTTGAAAAAAGGTTCTCCATGTGAAGTTGACCTCTCCAAACAATGGAGCGACTCTTATTTTCTTGTCTCTTTGACTGCAATGTCCTGGGTGATGCAGAGGCTGCTAGGCATTTGAATGTACATGCGTACTTTATCCGTTTCCCTCCCAGCCCCCCTGCATTTGGCCCCGGGCGCTGCAACCCACGCTACACCACTGGCCTAGAGGGCCAGACAGAGACACATTGCTCTTTCAGCTTGAGGTTCCTCACCTTGTTGCAGATTGATGAGCTGCTTCCACAAGTGACTAATGCTGACAGGTGCTGTCGATGGCTTCTGGCTAATTGCCCAGGAAATCAGAGAGGCAGAGAAAAAGCCAGCTTTCCAGTGACGTCCTTTGTGATGTAAAGATTAGACACTCTCCCTGCTTCTCGTCTTCCATTGTTTTTCATAGTTGTGGCACCTCAGGAGCTCTAGGTCCACTCTCCCCTCAACTGGGCAGAGAGTCAGGGGAGAGGGAGAGGGGAGGGGGAAAAATCTCTATAGGCTACTCGATCTTCTGCACCCTGACCCTCAAGTCTGCCTTGATACTGTACCGAGTACCCAGATGGGATCAGCTGGGTGAGACCAAATCCACTCTGCTCTCAGAGGTGCTTCAACTGGTTTGGCCTAATTGGGCACCGTGCCATAGGAGGTGCCACACCAATGCTGTAGAACGAAGGATGAGAGGTGGGGGCATGCGCCAAATTTTAGCATCGCACAAGGCGCTGCTGGAATCTGAGAGCCCAAAGTACGCCACTTCTGTTGTCCCAATCAGGTCTCAGTGATACCGTTCTTGTCACTGTTGCAGGCTGCGTGTCTTTTCATCACAATCTCTGCTCCTCACATGTCAGAAAGTGGCAGCAGAAACCTCAAGGGAGGGGGGACTTGAACCACCTCTAACCAGTTTCAAGCCAGTCACACATCCTCTTATGTTTCTCCCCTTATAAGGTTCTAGTAAAACAATTACATAGCTCTGTCAGTACCAAATTACAGGCCACAAAACCTGTGAACCTTAGTGGCACACCCAGCACAATTAGGCTTCCAAAATGCAGCCTCCCCCATTATAGAAGAGCTTCTTCATTTTCATGATCATGCACTAATAATTGTTTTTTTAATTAGTGCTCTAGTACTATATATTATTAGCTTAATACTATCAACAAAACTTACACATACCAATTCAATAGATGCCCAAGAAGTTGAAATAATTTGAACCATCCTTCCTGCAATTATTCTCATCTTAATTGCTCTTCCATCCCTCCAAATTCTTTATTTAATAGACAAAATTAATAATCCCCATCTAACTATTAAAGCTATTGGCCACCAATGATATTGAAGCTATGAATATACTGACTACGAAAGCCTGCTATTCGACTCTTATATAATCCCAACATGTGATCTAAGTCCTGGAAGTTTTCGCCTATTAGAAGTAGACCACCGAGTTGTAATTCCGATAGAATCCCCAATTCGAATCTTAATCTCAGCAGAAGACGTTCTACACTCATGAGCTGTCCCAGCACTTGGCATTAAAACAGACGCAGTCCCAGGTCGATTAAACCAAACCACTTTAATTACCTCCCACCCTGGTCTATTTTACGGCCAATGCTCAGAGATTTGTGGATCAAATCACAGCTTCATACCCATTGTTGTAGAGTCAACACCATTAAAACACTTCGAAGCATGATCTAAAACAATAGTTTCTTCATCACTAAGAAGCTAACTTACAGCACTAGCCTTTTAAGCTAGAGAGGGAAACAATTTCCCTTAGTGACATGCCTCAACTTAACCCCGCCCCTTGATTCATAATATTTGTATTAGTATGAACAACCCTCATTATATTTTTTACAAAAATTATTAATACTAATTCCCACCTTTCAACCCAACAATATAAAAAACAATCCAACAACCACTACTGAACCTGACCATGACCTAAGTTTTTTTGATCAGTTTGCAATTCCCAATATGCTAGGAGTCCCCCTTATTATCCCAGCTTTATTCTTTCCATTAATTATTTGATTTTCAACCGACTGCCTTATCCAAAACTGCTACTCAATCATTCAGTCTTCACTGCCTGGTTTCAACAGAGATCAGGGCAGGCCCCTCGCTTTGTGCAGTATGAGGGTGGCAGCAGGGGAGAAGGGATCCCAGATCGATTTACTGCTTCTCGCTCTGGGACCATGGGCTATTTAACCATCACCAACGTCCAGGCTGGAGATGAGGCCGTTTATTACTGTTGCAGATATTATAGCAGTGCTAGTGCGTTCCACAGTGATGCAAACTGATGGGGAACTGAGACAAAAACCTTTCCTCTTCCACCAAAGAGCAGTGAGATGTGAATGCTTAAGAAGAACTTCCTATGCTTTGTGCTTGCAGCTGTTTTCAAGTCATGGGCAGATTTGCTTTAACTGGCCATGACTGACCATACAGACAACTTAATCCACACAGATGCTGCCACTGCAGGGAACAAACAGAGAGTGAACAGACCCAAAGCAAGTTTTTGTTCGATCAGGCCAGACGCTCCAAGTGTCCCTATTTTGCAGTGTCAGTACTGAATCTAGAAAAGCCGTCCTGGTTTCTGAATTGATCCTGAAAGTCCCACTTTTCCTTAGATCGTTCCAATTTCCATATGAAAAATGTTGGAAGGTATGGAGTTATTGAACCCACTAGCCATTTGAAGACAGCCCTGTATAGCCAAGTTTTTAATGCTTAATGTTTTATTATGCTTTTGTATATGTTGGATGCCACCCAGAGGGGCACCCCAGTCAGATATGCAGCATATAAAGAGTTAAATTATTATTATGGGATAGGAGGTCCCGATTTTCATGATCAAGGTGTCTCCCCTGCCAGGTAAGTGGTTACGGAAGAATTTAAGATAGAAAAAGGGACACGACAGGGGTGCCCAATTTCCGCATTGCTTTTTATATCGGTCCTGGAGGTTCTGCTAAACATGATTAGAAAGGACCGGTTGGTTAAAGGTATACAGGTCGGAGCTAAACAGTACAAACTGAGAGCATTTGCAGATGACTTAGTATTGACGTTACAGGAGCCAGAATCTAGCACTAAAAGAGTTTTAGAATTAATTCAAGAATTTGGTCAGGTGGCAGGCTTTAAATTGAACAAGCTAAAAACTAAGGTTTTAGAGAAAAATTTAACACCGATTGAAAGAGAGAGGTTTCAGAATGAGACAGGATTGACTGTGGTAAAGAAAGTGAAATACCTGGGGATTAATATGACAGCCAAAAATGGGAACTTATTTAAAGATAACTATGAAAAATGTTGGACTGAAGTGAAAAAAGATTTAGAAATCTGGTCAAATTTGAAACTCTCGCTGCTGGGCCGTATTGCTGTGATAAAGATGAATGTATTGCCTAGAATGTTGTTTTTGTTTCAGACATTACAAATTGTAGATAAGATGGACTGTTTCAAGAAGTGGCAGAGAGATATTTCTAGATTTGTCTGGCAGGGCAAGAAGCCCAGAATAAAATTTAAGATATTAACTGATGCCAAGGAAAGAGGTGGATTTGCCCTGCCAGACCTTAAACTTTATTATGAATCAGCAGCTTTTTGCTGGCTGAAAGAATGGCTACTTCTTGAAAACACAGACATTTTGGATTTAGAAGGTTTTAACAATGTATTTGGATGGCATGCATACTTATGGTATGATAAGGTCAAAGCACACAAAGCATTTAAAAACCATATTGTCAGGAAAGCATTGTTTAATGTTTGGATAAGATATAAAGATTTATTGGAAAATAAAACCCCAAGGTGGCTGTCACCAATGGAAGCAAAAGCTCTGAAAAGGCTCAATATGGAGGCCAAATGGCCGACATATTGGGAAATTTTGGAACAAGAAGGAGATAAATTGAGATTGCAGAGTTTCGAAAAACTAAAAAACAAGGTGAGAGATTGGCTTCATTATTATCAGATAATGGAGGCATATAATTTGGATAAGAAAATAGGCTTCCAGGTGGAAAAGTCAAAATTAGAGACAGAACTGCTAGAACCCAAAACTAAGAATCTGTCAAGAATGTATAACTTGCTGTTGAAATGGAATACTCAGGATGAAACGGTGAAATCTGCTATGATTAAATGGGCACAAGATGTTGGACATAATATTATGTTTGCTGACTGGGAACAGGTATGATGTTTACGGCATGTAACGCCTTAAGAGAGAATATTATGAAAATGATATACAGGTGGTACATGACCCCAGTCAAGCTTGCAAAAATCTATCATTTGCCTGATAACAAATGTTGGAAATGTAAAGAGACTGAGGGTACATTCTTTCACCTTTGGTGGACATGCCCAAAGATTAAGGCTTTCTGGGAATTGATATATAATGAACTGAAAAAGGTATTTAAATATACCTTTCTGAAGAAACCAGAGGCCTTTCTTCTGGGCATTGTCGGCCAATTGGTGCCAAAGAAGGATAGAACCTTTTTTATGTATGCTATAACAGCAGCAAGAATACTCATCGCAAAGTATTGGAAGACACAAGATCTACCCACTCTGGAAGAATGGCAGATGAAGGTGATTGACTACATGGAACTGGCGGAAATGACTGGCAGAATCCGAGACCAGAGAGAAGAGTCGGTGAAAGAAGACTGGAAGAAATTTAAAGACTATTTACAGAAATATTGTAAAATTAAGGAATTTTAGAAGGATGTTGGATAGAAACTAAGAGGTTTTTAGCTGTAATACTTTAAGAGATATGAAAAAAGGTTTGCAACTGGGTAATTTTAATGGTAAGGATTTGCTGAACTAACAAATTGAACTGGAATACAAAAAAGGGAGGTATGAGGAGGTCCGGGGAAATAAGTATAGGGAAGATAGGTTATGGAAAATTAATGTCTTTTTAACTGTTTATTTGGTATGTTTCTTTTTATTTTCTTTTTTTCTTTTTTTGGTCATATTTTTTTTTAAAAAAACTTTATTCTTTTTCTTTTTGTATTCTGTATTTTTTGTATTTTTTGAAACTTTAATAAATATTATTATTTTTTTAAAAAGGAGGTCCCGATTTTCATTGGAGAAATGTTGGAGGGTACATTGACAAGCATCTGCCTGAGGGTCACATTCCCCACCTGGTAACTTTCCATGGGACCCACATTACTGGTGGGTGGGGCCAGAGGCAAAGGTGCAATGAATTGATATTTCACCTCTCTACGTAGGCTAGTTTTCCCCACACTCCCTATCCCCCATTCAGGAAAGCGAGAGGCATCAACGGAATGCGAGGGAACAAACCGAGGCAGTGGAAGGTGTGGCTAGAGGAGAGTGGGTGTGGCCTAGAGCAGTGGCAAAGTGTGTGTGGGGGGGGAATGGGGTGCTTTTCCCACACACAAAGTTGTTAGGGGCACAAAATTTGTACACTTGGTGCTGCCACAATACAGCTGCATACTTCCTTCACTGTGCTCGCTTGAAAACAGGTTCTCCATGTGAAGCTGAGCTCTCCAGACAATGGTGCGACACTCTTGTCTCTTTGGTTGCAATCTCCTGGGTGATGCAGAGGCCACTAGGCAGGTGAATGTGCATGCGTACTTTGTCCGTTTCCCTCCCACCCACCATCGCTCTTCACGCTGGCCGCTGCAACCCATGCTACACCACTGGCCTAGAGGGCCAAACTGAGTCACTCTCAGACACATTGCTCTCCGAGCTTGAGGCTCCTCACCTTGTTGCATATTGATGAGCTGCTTCCGGTGTTGTCAACAGCTTCTGGCTAATTGCCCAGGAAATCAGAGAGGAAGAGAAAGAGTGCGCTTTCTAGTGACGTCCTGTGTGATGCAAAAAATCAGGCACTCTCCCTGCCTCTCGTCTTCCATTGTGTTTCTTAGTTGTGGCACCTCAGGAGCTCTAGATCCAATGCCCGCCCCCTTCAACTGGACAGAGAGTCAGGGGAGAGAGGGAGGGAGGGAGGGAGGGAGGGAGGGAGGGAGAGAGAGAGAGGGGGGGGGAGAGAGAATGTCTGTAGGATACAAAAACTCCTGCTCCCTGACCCTCATGTCTGCCCTGATCCTACACCGAGTAACCAAGTGGACTCAGATGGGTGAGACCAACTCCCCTCTGCTTTCAGAGGTGGTTCAACTGATTTGGCCAAATTGGAAACCGTGTGACACGGGGTGCCACACCAATGCTGTAGAATGGGGCATGAGACGTGGGAGCATGTGTCCAATTTTAGCATCGCACAAGGCGCTGCTGAATTCTGGGCGCCCAAAGACTGCCATTTCTGCCCTCCCACGAAGGTCTCAGGGATACCGTTCTTGTCACTCTTGCTGGCTGCATGCCTTTTCATCACCATCTCTGCTCCTCATATGTCAGAAGGTGGCAGCAGAGACTGTGCTACGTGAAATACTGAGAATGAATGTTTTCTTCACCAAGTTTACGCAACAATTCAAAGCTTAATAGTTTTGTACAGTGGGGGTATGCAAACCCTGGCTGTCCTAGGTTGTCCATGTTAGAAAAAGATAAGACAAAACAAGAAAAATTCACAACCTTACTTTAAACTATATAAAGTTAAGATACAAAGACAGACTGAACTTGGTAAGACATTCTGAGAATTATGAATTTTTTTCATTCCTACACAGTCCTCTGTCTCTCCAGCCCATGTTAGGAATGGACCCAAGTGAGATGTTCCACTCTATAAAAAACAGTGTTTCCAGGACCCTTCCTGAAAGATGTCTCACTCATGACATCCTGGCTGAACTATGGGCCAGTCCTGCTGCTTTGAATAATCTCCTTTATGCAAATCTGCCCTTGGGCTCTTTGATTGAATGTCCCATAATGCTCTGCAGGATCTCCAAACCCCAATAGAGGCAACTGATGATCACAGAAGATATTTGCATGAATGGGCAGCTCTTCAGCTCCGGGGGATTTAAGAGAGGAGTGAGGAAGTTTCCTATAGAAGTTGAAACTCCTCTGGAGAGCTCACCATCATGTCTTCATTTCTCTTTCTCTTTGCTCTTTTTATTTACTGCTCAGGTAAAGCTGTGGAGAAGATCTCATGTTCCATTGGCCAACCAAAAGCTAACTGCATTTATCATTTTTATTTATTTGAGAGCACTAAAAATGTTCCCCTTTCTCCATATTTTTTTAAACAGGGGTCACCTGCCAGTCAATTTGCACTCAGCCTGCCTCTGAGTCTGTGTCGCCGGGTCAAACCATTAAACTCTCCTGTACTACTAGTGATACTGGCTCCTACATTGGCTGGTATCAACAGAGATCAGGGCAGGCCCCTCGCTTTGTGCACTGTGAAACTGGCAGCAGGGGAGAAGGGATCCCGGATCGATTCACGGCTTCTCGCTCTGGGAACATTGGCTATTTAACCATCACCAACGTCCAGGCTGGAGATGAGGCCGTTTATTACTGTGGCAGATGGTATAGCAGTGCTAGTGCGTTCCACAGTGATGCAAACTGATGGGGAACTGAGACAGAAACCTTTCCTCTTCCACCAAAGGGCAGTGAGATGTGAATACCAAAAACAAACATCATCTAATCTGTGTCTACATCTGTTGTCAAGCCCATCCTACTCTGGATGGAACCAGAAGAGACAGAAAACTCTGCAGTCCCACCTCCTTCCTCACAGCAGGACCTTGGAGCTGCCAGCCCAGCACACCCTCAAGTCAGCCCTTCCCAGTGGATGAAAGATCTGCTTTGGGAAAGTCAGGCTGTAGATTTCATATCATTGCAAAATAGGAGTCTGTTTTAGGAATTGTGAGCTATAGCAGAAATGTCACCTGTGGATTGCTAGGTTGGTCTTCACTGAGCATATTATAATATCATTATTATTTACTAAGCATTATCATTATGATTACTATTATTACAGGCTCAGGTTGTATATAAAGGTAAAGGAACCCCTGACCATTAGGTCCAGTCGTGGCCGACTCTGGGGTTGCGGCACTCATCTCGCTTTATTGGACGAGGAAGCCAGCGTACAGCTTCCGGGTCATGTGGCCAGCATGACTGAGCCGCTTCTGGTGAACCAGAGCAGCACACGGAAACGCCGTTTACCTTCCTGCCGGAGTGGGACTATTTATTTGCTTGCACTGAGTGCTTTCAAACTGCTAGGTTGGGAGGAGCAGGGACTGAGCAACAGGAGCTCACTCCGTTGCTGGGATTCGAACCGCCGACCTCCTGATCGGCAAGTCCTAGGCACTGTGGTTTAACGCACAGCGCCACCCGCATTCCTTCAGGTTGTATATATGTGTATATAAAATACATATCGTAAAGACACCACAATCTCCAATGGGCCTCATTACGAATGGAAAGACGAACCCTGGGAAACACTTGGAACCACTGGAACCTCCCACCACTTGGAGATTGGGGTGGCTTGCAAAAATAGGCTTTGTGCCTGCAGTTGCTGTCAAGTCTAGCTTCTTCCGCATAGAACTTATAAGAGAAAAATAGCAAATTTGAAGTCCCCCCTGAAGTACTGCTGGTACTGCAGCTACAAGGACTTTTATGCTTTTCCCATGATTCTAGACATGAGTCTGACTGGTTTTGCCTTTGCCCTGCTCCTTTCCCCTGGAAAACCTGCTCTTCACCCCTCAATTGGAACAACCAGCAATCCGTGGAAAGTCCGACTACCATATGCTGCCATTCAGCAGTAAATTGCAGGTTTTCCCTGGGGAAATAAGCAGGGGAAAATGGAGCGGTGCCCTTCCATTTTGATCAAAGTTGTCGTTTTGGAAAGGCTTGTGAGTTTATATCTATTTAGATCCTTTTTAGGAGATGTGAAATATTACAGACAGGCATGCCAATTGTGGAGTGGGCTGCCTAAAATATATTGTCAAGGAGGGGCCAGGCCCCACAAAGAACCCCAGCGGATGTGCGCACCCACCGCGGGGCATGCTTGCGTCACTTTTGCAAGCTGCAGGGCATGTGCACAACATATCAGCACACGCCATGACATTCGTAGGTGACGTCAGAACTGAGTTTGTGCAGCCCTGGGCCTGTCAATCGCAGGGACAAGGGGGTGCCCTTGATGGCAGAGATGCTATTTTCCAAAGCATACTTTCCCGGACAGTAGGAAGCTGCTGTCACCATCCCTACCGCTTGGGAATTTCCCTTGGATCTTGTCCCTGCTGAAGGTCACGTGCCTTTTGTTCACAATCTCTGCTCCTTAGAAGCAGGCTGCAGAGAGCGTCTCACTGGAAATGTTCTCTGTCCCAATATGTTCTGCAATATAGTAATGTGAGCCTTAATATAGCAGGTGAGGGGAAACGGTGGCCTTTCAGAAACGCTTGGACTCCCATCAGCCCCAGTCAGCATGGCGAATGGCCACACACATTTGGGCCTTTCTCCAAGGTGTTGCTAAACTCTGAAGCTGCCTCTTGTTTGTCTGGAGGGACGATAGAAAGAGATGTGTGAAGACACTTCCGCAGTAGACAGAAGTAAAATTTAGAACTATAGCTCCACCCACTTTTTCCTCTGGTCTCTCCTACCATTGGCAGGTGCCCTGCTCAGTCCATGGCTTTAACCAGCCTCTTCCCCCCCTCCCCCAGACCTGAACAGAGTCTGAAACTAGCATTTTTTTCTCACCAATAGCTTAGAAACCTTTACCTTTTGTAACTAAGCAACATTTTTCATATTTCCTGACTGGTGATTTACTGCTGGCTCACTCCCGTCACTAACCCATTCCTATTTTACTTTTTTAAAAAGAAAGAAAGAAAATCTGTCCTATTCTCCTCTGTTTGAATGTCCCACAATGCTTTACAGGAACCTGAAATTCTAGGAGTGGCGTTTGGTTATCCACAGAACACATTTGCATGAAGGGGAAAGCCTTCAGCACTGGGAAATTTAAGAGAGGAGAGGGCAAGATCCACTCAGAAAGGCAAACTCCCCTGGAGAGCTCACCATGGCCCTCCCTCAATTCATCCTTGCTATTTTTGTTTACTGTTCAGGTAAGGCTGTGGAGGTGATCTCTTGTTCAAGAGGCCAAGCCAAAGATATTTGAATCTATCCCAGAAACATAGTGCTTTGTGGGTGTTTGTGAATACTGAAAATGAAACGAGGTCCTCATCTTTGTTTTTTCTGTTGTTGCTTCCCCCTGCAAAGGTGTCTCTTCACAGTCAGATCCAACTCAGCCTGCCTCTGAATCTGTGACCCTGGGACAAACGATGAAACTCTCCTGTACTTCCAGTAACCGTGGCAGCAACTACATTCATTGGTATCAACAGAGATCAGGACAGGCCCCTCGCTTTGTGCAGTATGATGGTAGCAGCAGGGGAGAAGGGATCCCGGATCGATTCACCGCTTCTCGCTCAGGGAACATTGGCTATTTAACCATCACCAACTTCCAGGCTGAAGATGAGGCTGTTTATTACTGTGGCAGATGGTATGGTCTCACACCCCACAGTAATACAAACTGATGTGGAAGTGTGACAAAAACCTTTCTTCTTCCACCCAAGAGCAGTGAGATGTGAATGCTTAAAAAGAACTTCCTATGCTTTGTGCTTGCAGCTGTTGTCAACTCATGGGTAGATTTGCTTTACTGGCCATGATCGGCCATACAGACAGCTTAATCAACACAGATCCCACCACTGCAGGGCACAAACAGAGAGTGAACAGACCCCAAACAAGTTCTTGGTAGATCAGGACAGACCCTCCAAGTGTCTCTATTTTGAAGGGACAGTCCTGGATTTACAGAAGCTGTCCTGGTTTCTGATTTGATCCCAGAAAGTCCTGCTTTTCCTCAGGACATCCCTATGTCCATAGGAGAAATGCTGGAGGGTATGGAGTTATTTAACCCTCAAGCCATCTGAAGACAGCCCTGTATAGGTGTGGAGTTATCTGACTCCCAAACCATCAAAAGGCAGCCATGTATGGGAAAGTTTTTAATGCTTAGCGTTTTATTATGCTTTTATATATGTTGGAAGACAGCCAGAGTTGCAACACAGTCAGTTGCAGGATAGTAGGATTATTATTATGGTATAGGACTTCTCTGTTCTCATTGGAGAAATGTTGGAGGGAATGTTGACAGACAATCAGCCCCAGAGTCACATTCCCCACCTGGCAGCTTTCCATGGGACCTACGTTACTGGTGGGCGGGGCCAGAGGCAAAGGTGCAATGAAGGGATATTTTACCTCTCTACTGTAGGCTCCCTGACCCTCAGGTCTGCCCTGATACTGCAGCGAGTATCCAGATTGGCCTAGCTGGGTGAGACCAACTGCACTCTGCTCTCAGAGGTGGTTCAACTGGTTTCGTCGAATTGGGCATTGTGCTACAGGGGGTCCCACACCAATGCTGTGGAATGGAGCATGAGGGGAAGGGGCATGCGCCAAATTTTAGCATCGCACAGGGCGCTGCTGAAATATGGGAGCCCAAAGACCGCCATTTCTGCTCTCCCACGCAGGTCTCAGGGAGCCTGTTCTTGTCACTGTTGCAGGCTGTGTGTCTGTTCATCCCAATCTCTGCTCCTCATATGCCAGAAGGTGGCAGCAGAGACTGTGCCACTGAAAAACCGAGAAAGAATGTTTTCTTCAATAAGTTTAAGAAAGAACTTAAAGCTTAATAATTCTGTACAGTGGGGGTAGGGAAACTCTGGCCTTTCAGAAGTTGCTGGACTCCAACTCCCATCAGCCCCGGCCAGCAAGAGCAATAGAAGGATGCAAAGAGCAGGCGGACCAATCGGCCCCTTTCTGTGCAGGAGGACATAGACTAGCTGCCCAGAGTGTGCAGCTTGGTTTGTGCAGCCCTGACTAGTGGGTGTTCTTCCTCTCTTTTGAACTTCTCAATCATTTGTTTCACTGATTCATTTCATAATATTTCTACACCACTTGATTGTATTAAAAAAGCCTCTAAGCAAGTTACAAAAAGATAAGAAAAGAAAATGAAGAAGAATTCACAACATTACTTTAAAAGATAAAAAGTAAAAATACGAAGACAGACTGAACTTTCTAAGACATTTTAGGAATTATGAGCTTTATTTGTTCCTACACAGTCATCTGTCTATCCAGCCCGGGTTAGGAATGGTCCCAAGTGAGATGTTCCACACAATAAAAACCAACCTATTAAAAGCAGTGTTCCCAGGACCCTTCCTGATAGATGTCTTGCTGCAAAGAGTTCCTTCATGGCTGTCTCATAAGACTCTGGCTGAACTAAGGGCCAGTCCTGCTGCTTTGAGAAATCTCATTTATGCAAATCTGCCCTTGGGCCCTTGGACTGAATGTCCTATGATGCTCTGCAGGATTTCCAAATCCCAATAGAGGCAATCGATGATCGCAGGAGATATTTGCATGAAGGGGCAGCTCTTCAGCTCTGGGGGATTTAAGACAGGAGTGAGGAAGTTTCCTTCAGAAGTTCAAACTCCTCTGGAGAGCTCACCATCATGTCTTCCTTTCTCTTTCTCCTTGCTCTTTTTATTTACTGCTTAGGTAAAGCTGGGGTGAAGATCTCATGTTCCATTGGCCAACCAAAAGCTTTTATCATATTTACTTATTTGAGAACACTGAAAATGTTCCTTTTCTCAATTCTCTTAAAACAGGTGTCATCTCTCAGCCAACTTGCACTCAGCCTGCCTCTGAGTCTGTGGCGCCGGGTCAAATGGTTAAAATGTCTTGTACAACTAGTGATACAGGTGAGCGTGTTAGCTGGTTTCAACAGAGATCAGGGCAGGCACCTCGATTTGTGCAGCATGAGAGTAGCAGCAGGGGAGAAGGGATCCCGGATCGATTCACGGCTTCTCGCTCTGGGAACATTGGCTATTTAACCATCACCGACGTCCAGGCTGGAGACGAGGCAGTTTATTACTGTTGCAGATGGTATAGTGACAAGTTCCACAGTGATACAAACTGATGGGGAACTGAGACAAAAACCTTTCCTCTTCCACCAAAGAGCAGTGAGATGTGAATACCAAAAACAAACATCATCTAATCTGTGTCTACATCTGTTGTCAAGTCCATCCTACTCTGGATGGAACCAGAAGAGACAGAAAACTCTGCAGTCCCACCTCCTTCCTCACAGCAGGACCTTGGAGCTGCCAGCCCAGCACACCCTCAAGTCAGCCCTTCCTTGTGGATCAAAGAGCTGCTTTGGGAAAGTCAGGCTGCAGACTTCATATCATTGCCAGATGGAAGTCTCTTTTAGGAATTGTGAGCTATAAGAGAAATGCCACCTGCTGACGGCTAGGTTGGGTCTTCATTGAGCCTATTGTAATGTTCTTCTCATTTTCTGAGCAGTATTATTATTATTATTATTATTATTATGATTATTTTTAGTAGTAGTACACGCTCAAGGTGTGTGTGTGTGTGTGTGTGTGTGTGTGTGTGTGTGAGAGAGAGAGAGAGAGAGAGAGAGAGAGAGAGAGTCTCTCTCTCTCTCTGTGTATATATATATATATATATATATATGTATAATGAACCCATATCATAAAGATAACACAATCGCTAATAGGCCTCATTCCAAAAGGAAAGATGAACCCTGGAAAATGCCTGGAACCCCTGAAACCTCCCAACCCTTGGAGATTGGGGTGGCATGAAAAAAATAGACCTTGTGCCTGCAGTTGCTATCAAATCCAAGTTCTTCTGCCTCAAACTTGTAAGAGAGAAAGGACACATTTGAAGTCCCCCCTCCTCCTGGACAGCAGTACCCTGGACCTCTCAACCCAGCCCTCCATCACGTCTGTGCTCACAATCATCACCACCCCCTGGGCTGGATGGAAGCAGGAAGGCAGACAGGTGGGGGATGGCTGGGCATTGTCTAATCTCATCATAAGCATCCTGCATGCAAATCAAGATGTGCTCCATAGATTTTCTGGAAGAGCCATTTAGGCTCATTTGCTACCTTAATTTACAAAAGAAGCATCTGTTAGGACGTGGGTTGCATCTTGGATAGAGGAACATATCCCTTGACATATCTTCTAAATTTTCTGCCCAATCTCATGCCCTGGGAAGGAAGGAAAAGATTTTAACAGCCAAAGTTGGTTGCTTCTGGGTAGATGCAAATTTTATAGGTGGTTTTGTCCCATACCCCCAACAGCAGCCAGGTGTATCATTTTCTATCTGTGTCTCTCCATGCCTGACTTCACCTGCCATGAGCTTGCTGTGAAAGGTACAGAAGCAGCAGCGCTAAAATAAATGGAGGGATCTTCTTCTGGTAGTATTATGGAGGTTGTTGATGGCTTCCTGCAAATGTCGTTCAGAAGCATTGGTGTCACTCTGGAGGAAGAGCATAGCAGTGCTCTGTCTACCCTAAGACCAGTTCATGTCGGGGCCTGGGCAGTGGAGGAATGGTGGAGACCGCCTCCCCAGCCTGACCCTTCCAGAGAAGAAGAAGACAGTTCAGAATTACAGCAGGGGTTTGAGGGAGGTCACAGCTCAGAGGAAGATGAGGGGGGAAAGTTGGGAAATGATAGGAGAAGAGGAGGGGGAAGCAGAGCCTGAGCAGCTGGTTGACATGTTATCACTAGAAAGCATTCCAGACCCACCATCTCCCAGAACCGGCGAGCCTTAAAAGTAGGAGAGCAAAGGACTCAGAAGCAAAGGGCCCTCAGCGCCACCTGTAGAAGGGATGATGAATGAAGAAGGGGAGGGGAGATATACTTGGGGCAACACCATTATTCCTAGAGGCTGCATTCCCACTCTCTGTAAATATTGAATAAAAAGCAGATGATAAGGAGTTTTACTTGTCTTTTCCGTTCCTGGCAACCTGCCCTGGGGATTGGTTCCTCTGCCACCTGAAAGTTCATGAGCTTGATGGCATTCTAGGACTTCTCACAGTCCTTGTGACAGGGAAAGCCAAAAGCAGCTAGAAATATTTGCATACCGGCCCAGGAATTTGCCTCCAAGTGAGAGATATAAGAGAAGAGATGATGGGATAGCAGGATGAGAAGCAAGTCATGGGTGTCCTTGCTGCAATGTTCTGGGTTCCTGTGGTTTTGTTCCTGGAGACACTTCTCTCAGGTGAGGTTACTTCAGCGAGACAGAGAAGAGTTGTATCAGTTCTCACTCAGGTGGTCAGGTAGGAAAAGGAGAGAAATTCAGTTTTGTTTGTTTTGTAATGATGAACTACCTAACGGACACTTCTCAAACCGATAGACAGCTATCTTTTGAAAGGCACGCTTCTCTGATTTGTGCAACGCAGTTCCGCAGCCAAAGAACACATGTACCAAGCTGCATATATTTGGGAGAACTGTATATCAAAATATTGACAAAAATAACATGAAAAAAATGCATCATGTATTTGTCCATGTTAGGCAAAACCATGTACAAAAATGTTCATATCGAGAGAAATTAAAATGGTGGTGAATTGAATTTTTGCAAAGATTACACACACACACACACACACACACACACACCAGCTAATTGTTTTCACAATATCTTTTCTTAAATATGAAATTGCTGTGGAAATGTGGAGATCTGAATTTAAGAAAAGAAAGGCAGAAAGAAAAGTGACCGATGAGTCCATCTCCAGTGGTCAGTAACATTCCCTATTATTTTCTTGCAGGTTCAGAGTCTCAGGTTATTGTTGTGACTCAACCAGCCTCAATGTCCGTATCCCTGGGATCAACAGTGAAGCTCGCATGTGCTGTGAGCAGCGATTTTAAAATCAGCAGCGAGAGGGTGAGATGGTATCAGCAGAAAACGGGTACCCCAAGCTTTCTCTATCATTATTACACCAGTAGTGACCAGGGCAGGGGCTCTGGGGTCCCAGAGAGATTCAGTGTCTCCCCTGATTCCTCCAAGAACCTCTGGAATCTAGTGATCACCGGAGTTCAAGCCGAAGACGAGGCCAATTATTACTGCAGTACATGGGACAACAGGCCACGCGCGTACCACTGTGATCCATCTCTATGGGGAACTGAGACAAAAACCTCTTACTGTCTCGCAGGGCACCAGCAGGCAACTCTGAATACAAGGCTGTACAGCTGTCTAATGCCTTCCTGAATGACTAGTGATTTGATGGTTGTTCTGCACTGCTTTTGAAGAGTGTTTATTATTATTGTTGTTGCATGTCGAGACCCCACAGCCACCCCCTCGTTGGGAAATAACTCACACCAGGACACAGATATTAGGTTTATGTTACTGGGCAAATTTTGGCCACAACTTTATTGAATTACAGAATGTGATCGGTATTGGCTTAGGCATTGATTGAACCCGACTATATCTGACTGCTGCCCACTGTGCAGAAAGTCCAGTAAGGGTAGGCCACTGGTAGGGGGAGCCCTGTTGATGAGAACCAACTCAAGCTCCCCTTGGTGTTCCCGTCGGGGTCGTGTCAAGGCCCTACCCCCCAGCCGGGCCTCAGACAAGATCAACACCCCCGGATTCCTTTAACGGAATACCCTTAAGCTTGGAGGGGCAGGTGATGGCTACACCTCCCCACACACAAGGTCACATAATGCCTAACCGCAACCCTAATAAAGTTGTGACGATTGCTACGAGGTAGGCGAAAACCAAGTGGCCAGTGCCAATCTGCCAAGTGGAAAAATTCCTACCAGGACCCTTGGACAATCAAGGCGACCAACGGAAGTCCATAGCAAGGCCAGTGCCTAACCTGCAAATAGGGAGGGAGGGTGAGTGATTGAGGATGCGAGCCAAAGGTTTAAACTCGCTCCTCGGTTTAAACTGTCCCAGCCACGCCCCCCGGCCAGCGGATTGGCTGGCCAGGCTCTGACGTGGCCGGGATCCCCCGGGCAATGGGGGACAAAGTCCCCCGCCCCCGGTGGGGAGTGGGTGGCCATGCGGTCCACCACAACTCCTCCCCACTGGGAAGTGGAGCGGATTTATTATAAAAAATGTTGCTCTTCTACACCATCCTTTGCAAGAGGATAGCATATTTATAAATGTTTTTGCCTTTGTCCCCACCACTCCACGCTTGAAAAAGTTTTGTTAGACCAAGGAGCAATTAGAAGAACCCAAAGTTGTGAATATTCTGTCTGAGATGAAATCAGGAACGCTCTTGGTTTAAGCCCACAAGTGAGCAATGATGCTTAAACAACAGCCGAAGAATAGGAAGCCTATTTGCATGCATTTGAATTTTCCTCTTTGCTGTCTTAAGTGCAAAGAGGAGAACTTTGTTTTCAGAGAAGCCTTTATCTCAAGAAGCCAGTTTTCTCCCCATTTCCCAATCATGGCCTGGGCTCTTTTCCTTCTGATCCTCTTCAGTCACTGCACAGGTAAAGGAAACTGATTTCCTAATGTAATCTTTTTCTGTATATATCCTTTCTATCTCCCAGGGAGCAGGCTTTCCCCCCTAGGCCAGTGTTGCCCAAAATTGGGTCTCCAGCTACTTTTGGACTAGAATTCCCATCAGAAAATATTCCTCTATGCCACAGGAGCAGCAAGGATCCTAATTGCTAAAAACTGGAAGAAAGAAACAAAGGAATGGCAAGACAAACTATTAGAGTAAAATGAACTGGCTAGATTAACAGAGGCAATTAGAGATCACACTAGACAAGAGTTTCACAAAGCATGGGGGAAATGCAGAGAATACTTCACAAAACAGTGCCCTAAAATACATACCTGGACTTGTTTCGATTAATGTCTGCAGGAGCCTTTGTGGATATTTAAGTTATAATTAGAAAAATCTTAATAACTATTCATAAAGGAAACAGTTTATAAGGAGTAAATAAGGAGGCCAGATACAGGATAATGGAAGTCTTTTATTTGGTTGTTTGTATTGTTGTATGTTATGCTCACTGTATGTTATGTTCACATTTAATGAGGGTGGCTTTGTGTATTGGGGGGTGGGGCGGTTTGTGTTATGTTGTAAATAAAATTTCAATAAAATTGAATTTTTAAAAAATAGAATTCCCATCACCCCTGACTGCTCTTTCTAGCTAGGGGTGGTGGGGGTTGTAGTCCAAAAACATCTGGAAACTCAAGTTTGGGAAACACTGGGCTAGGTCTTAGAGCAGTGGCGGGGAACCAGTGGCACTCCAGATGTTGCTAGACTCCAGCTCCTCTAAGCCCCAGCCAGCATGGTCAATAACAAGGGCTGATGGGAGTTGTAGTCCAGCAGCTTCTGGATAGCCACCAGTTCCCTATCCCTGCTCTAGGTCCTAGAGTGCCTAGTTCATCATTTCTGACCACTGACCATACTGATGAGAGTCTAGCAACATCTAGAGCAGCGGTTCTCAACCTGTGGGTCCCCAGATGTTGTTGGACTACAACTCCCATCATTCCTGAGCTCTGGCCTTGCTAACTAGGGGTGATGGGAGTTGTAGTTCAACAACATCTGGAGACCCAAGGTTGAGAAAGGCTGATCTAGAGGGCCACAAGGTTCCCCATCCATTATCTAGACCAGTGTTTCCCACACATGGGTCTCCAGCTGTTTTTGGACTACAACTCCTGAAATATACTCGGAGTCGAGTGTGGATTTCATGCTCTTTATTCAGCTCATAGTAGTGAGGAATGAAGATTCCTCCAAAATATCTGCTTTATATACATTATTTACACAATGGGCCGCACGTGATTGGCTAATTCCGGGATTCTCCTGTGGGCCAATCAGGTTGTGGATTCACTTCCACCTGGAGCTGGATTGGGTGGCTCCTGCGGACCAATCAGACTGCTGCATTGTTCTAGGACCAATCAGACTGCTGCATTGTTCTAGGACCAATCAGACTGCTGCATTCTGAATCCTACTGTTCTAGGACCAATCAGACTGCTGCCTTTTGGATCCTATTGTTCTAGGACCAATCAGACTGCTGCCTTTTGGATCCTATTCAACTCAGTACATAACAACTCCCATCATCCCTAGCTTGCAGGACCAGTGGTCAGGGATGATGGGAACTGTAGTCCAAAAACTGCTGGAGACCCAAGTTTGGGAAACCCTGATCAAGGCCTTCTTTGTCCCCCTTGGCTTTCTACCCCTTTGTCATTGCTTGAAGTGAAAACCTGCATGGTGCCTATGCTTTCTTTCAGGGTGTTTCGCCCAGTTCGTGTTGATTCAGCCACTGCTCTTATCAGCATCCCCTGGAGAAACCATCAACATCTCTTGCACCAGGAGCAGTGGAAACATTGCGAGCTACGCTGTCTCCTGGTATCAGCAGAAGCCTGGCAGTTCCCCCAAGCCACTGATATTTGGCTTCAGCAGCAGATCCTCCGGAATCCCAGAGCGATTCTCCGGTTCCTTTGACGAGTCATCCAATTCTGCCACCTTAACCATCTCCAACCTTCAAGCAGAAGATGAGGCTGTGTATTATTGCTTGTCGTACGACACCACTGAACAGCCTACCATGTTTGCGATACAACCGTACACAGGAGTGGGAGAAGAACTTCCCGAGAACGGATTTTGCACTTTCGATTAAGGCTTGCTGACTTACAATTGCAGGAATGGGAAATATTTTAAAGGTGTTCCCACCCTCCCACCCCAGCTTATGAAAAGCTTTGTGTTTTTGCTTGTAATCTGATTGTACCTTTCTCTGGTTTCTCAACACATCTTTCTGTCTGCATGTTGTAAAATTGCAAAGATCCTCAAATTATCTATCTATATATTACAATAAAGAGTTTGTGAATGTTTATTCAAAACCTGCCAAAGAGTCCAGTTCATTTTGTTGCTTCTTCAAATATTTTGTAAAAGGTTCCCATTCATCTTTAAAACCACAGTTATCCTTGTCACGTAGTTTGTGTGTCATAATGTTTTACTATGTTTTTATGTATGTGGGAAGCTGCCCAGAGTGGCTGGGACAACCCAGTAAGATGTGTAGGTTATAAATAGTAAAAATTATCATGATGGAATGGGACGTCCCTATTTTCATTGGAGAAATGTTGGGGGGGTCTGCCATTGCTGCTACATGGGTGATGGATTGAAGAAAAGGAAATATGAATTGTCCCTGCCCCATAGCTTGACCAATCATGGCTAGGAGTGGCTAGGAGCTAGGTGGAGTCATAGATATAAATAAAAGTGTAGACATGTATTCACTGGGCAGCTTCTGTTTTGACTTGAAATGTTCATTTTGGACTTCTCAGAAGTAAAGGTAAAGGGACCCCTGACCATTAGGACCAGTCGTGGCTGACTCTGGGGTTGTGGCGCTCATCTCGCTTTATTGGCCGAGGGAGCCGGCGTACAGCTTCCGGGTCATGTGGTCAGCATGACTAAGCCGCTTCTGGCGTACCAGAGCAGCGCATGGGAACGCAGTTTACCTTCCCGCCAGAGTGGTACCTATTTATCTACTTGCACTTTGACGTGCTTTCAAACTGCTAGGTTGGCAGGAGCAGGGACCGAGCAACGAGAGCTCACCCCGTTGCGGGGATTCAAACCGCCGAACTTCTGATTGGCAAGTCCTAGGGTCTGTGGTTTAACCCACAGCGCCACCCGCGTCCCTCTTCTCAGAAGTACATAATGGCAAGAAGCAGGCAGGGGGAGTGCCAGCCCACAATGTCTCCCCCCGGAGATGTGCCAAAACTGCTCTCCAGCTAAAACAAAGAAGCAAAGAAGCAAAAGAAGCAAAGAAGCAAAGAAAGAAAGAAAGAAAGAAAGAAAGAAAGAAAGAAAGAAAGAAACAAAGAAACAAACAAAGAAACAAACCACTGCTAACTACTCAGAACACCAAAGGCTTCTGCACTGCTCTTTTTGCATTGCTCAATGTCATGGGTAGGCAAACTAAGGCCCGGGGGCTGGATCTGGCCCAATCGCCTTCTAAATCCGGCCCGCGGATGGTCCGGGAATCAGCATGTTTTTACATGAGTAGAATGTGTGCTTTTATTTAAAATGCATCTCTGGGTTATTTGTGGGGCATAGGAATTCATTCATCCGCCCCCAAAAAAGTCCGCCCCCCCCCACCAGGTCTGAGGGACAGTGGACTGGCCCCCTGCTGAAAAAGCTTGCTGACCCCTGCTCAATGTCATATTTTGATCCTTGGTGCATTGACACCCCACCAGGTGGTCACTTTGAAATCATGGCACAAAATTAGAACTTTTTGTCTCCAACGCTGTAGTTGGCGATTCACATACACAAACCTCTGTGCGCATGGCTAGCTAGGTGTCCCAACTACATTTCACTGCACTCTCGGTTCTGAAATCCCTTGGGCCACCCCTTCTACACCTGCATATTTGTCCTGAACACCTGTAGCGTGATATCCTGTGCAGATACAGTGTGGTTTCCCTTTTAACATAGCGCATCTTGAACTTTTTCAGGCCTCCACCTTGTGGTTTCCCCATAACCAAATACCAAAAAATCTACTCTGACAGGCAAACGTGTGACATTTCTTAAACCTCTGCTGCTGTAGAAATGTTGAAGATATGGCAATAAATAAATGAACAAGTAAGTAAGCAAGTAAGCAAATAAATAAATAGAAATAAATTAATACATACAGTACATACATAAATATCGGGAAGTTTTTAATGTTTGATGCTTTTCTATGTTTTACATATGCTGTCAGCTGCTCAGAGTGGCTGAGGAAACCCATCCAGATGGGTGGGGTATAAATAATAATAATAATAATAATAATAATAATAATAGATCAAATTATTATTATTATTTAATGATGATGATGATACTAATAATAATAATAATAATAATAATAATAATAATAATAATAATATAATTTGACCAAACTGCAAGAGGCAGTGGAAGATAGGAGTGCCTGGCGTGCTCTTGTCCATGGGGGTCACGAAGAGTTGGACACGACTATATAACAAATAATAATAATAATAATAATAATAATAATAATAATAATAAACGTAGTGGCAGTGGCATCATGTAGCCAGTAGGTGGCAATGTTGTCCCATACACATTTGCTTAGACACTGCTGTTCCACTCAACTATCTGTGCTATAACAGGTTCTTGCCTTGAACCGCCCCACTTCTGCGTTTTCCTGCAAATTGCAGAATAGTTCATTGCCATCCTTTTCTATTGCATGCATTTACTCCTCGAAAGCTTCTCTGTGATGGAATTGTTTTAAAAGTCTTTGTAATTCTGATTAAAGACACACTAGAAAACAGAAACACATACGCTTGCCCTACGTTTTGCTGTCAAATGAGCCCCATCAGCCGGTGACCCAACTCAGGTCTTGCTCATGCCTACTCAGAAGCAAAGGAACCCCCCCAGGCTGTCACTGTTTTGGGGGGTGAGACGAAACCACATGCTGGGAAAATTCAGGCTGTGCGATTATAATGGATCGGCTGGTCTTCTCCTGTATACCTGAAGGAGCGTCTCCACCCCCATTGTTCAGCCCGGACACTGAGATCCAGCGCTGAGGGCCTTTTGGCGGTTCCCTCGCTGTGAGAAGCGAAGTTGCAGTGAACCAGGCAGAGGGCCTTCTCGGTAGTGGCGCCCACCCTGTGGAACACCCTCCCACCAGATGTGAAGGAAATAAGCAGCTATCCTATCTTTGAAAGACATCTGAAGGCAGCCCTGTTTAGGGAAGTTTTTAATATTTAACGCTGTACTGTTTTTAACACTTGATTGGGAGCCGCCCAGAGTGGCTGGGGAAACTCAGCCAGATGGGCGGGGCATAAATAAATTATTATTATTATTATTATTATTATTATTATTATTATTATTATCCCATTTCACCCACAAGACTGGACTTTTTGATAAGGAATTGATGGGGAAGTGTACTGCATAACGCTTGTTTAAATCACCTAACCTCCAAATCAGGAAGCTATGCAGAACTGGCAAAATTAACAGCAAAATTAAGAGAATCTAATGATAAATGTTTTCTGGAAGAATAGGTGCCTTTTCTGAAGTACTTAAAGAAATATTATAGTATGATGAACCCGAGAGCAGGATTTGAGCTAAGAGCAACAGAAGTAATTAGATTATAATACTGTGGTTACGATTTAAAAGACAGAAGGGGAGAAACAACAACTCCTTGGAAAACAGGGTGGGAAGTTGATAAAAGTAAGAGAAAAGACAAAATTGTGATTCGATTGTAAATGTTAAAAATGTTGAAATTTACTAAAATATAATTGAGGGAAAATAATCACCTAACTTTCCTGCAAACCAATTTGAATGAACGAGTTTGTTGACGCCCAGGAAAGTGGGTGCTGGTTTGCTTTCCCGCGGGTAGCTATGTTACCCTGCTATGTTCCAGGGACATTAGTTAAAGGGCAGGACATTTGCATGAAGAGGAAGCTCCCTTCTCGTCTGTGGGTTTAAGAGAGTTCTGAGAGGGTGCCAATCAGAATCTGTTTTGCTTCAGGAAGAATCTCTGCTTCCCCCCCAAGATGCTTCGAACAATTCTTCTCCTTTCCATCCTTGAGTCTATAGGTGAGGGACATGACATTGATGCAAGGAAGAGAGATCCCCCCCATAGAAACCTTGAGTTGTCTAATGCATGGGTGGGGCACATTTTTCAGCTTGAGGGCCACATTGCCTTCTGCAGGACCTTTCAGGGGCCACATGGCTGTGGTAGGTTAAGCCAGAGGTATAAGTGGATGTGAACTCTGAAAGCTTTGTATAGGAAAGACCAGAGGTTCCCTCTCCATCCAGTGAAGCAAGAACACATTCCAGCCAAGCAAAAGTATTCAAGGTGGACGGGGATCAGGACTGGCTTGGGAAGAGCTCCATAGGCAAGAAAGAGAGGCATTGAGGTCCACCTTCATCCCCCAGTCCTGAAGTTTCTCTTCCTTCCACTAATGCAATGCTTGCAAATGTTTGGTGTCACCGTTTACTAAGTTCTCCCCTGCCTCATTCTCTTCCAGGTTCCAGTGCCCAGCAGCTGCAGCCCTTGAAGCCCTCAGAGACTGTGCCTCAAGGTGGGACCATCACCTTGTCTTGCAGACACATGGATGCCTTCTACCCGCAGTGGTTCCAGCAGAAACAAAGGCAGGTTCCACGCCTGCTACTTTACCAAACCAGCTCCAGGCCGTCCGGCATCCCAGCCCGTTTCTCCGGGTCCAAGTCAGGAAACGCAATGTCCCTGACCATCACAGGAGCCCAGGCAGAAGACGAAGCTACGTATTACTGCTGCGTGCTGCATCCAGGGGTGTCTTGCACAGCTGCTCATTCAGATGGGGAAGTGAGGCAAAAACCCTTTTAGCAGAAGCTATCTAGAGTTACTGGGACACGGGTGGCGCTGTGGGTTAAACCACAGAGCCTAGGGCTTGCTGATCAGAAGGTTGGCGGTTTGAATCCCTGCAATGGGGTGAGCTCCCGTTGCTCAGTCCCAGCTCCTGCCAACCTAGCAGTTTGAAAGCACATCAAATTGCAAGTAGATAAATAGGTACCACTCCGGCGGGAAGGTAAACGGCGTTTCCCTGTGCTGCTCTGGTTCGCCAGAAGCATAGTCGATGCTTCTGACCCGGAAGCTGTACGCTGGCACCCTCGGCCAATAAAGCGAGATGAGCGCCGCAACCCCAGAGTCATTCGCGACTGGACCTAATGGTCAGGGGTCCCTTTACCTTTTATCTAGAGTTACTGCTGCACTCAGGTTCAGATTACTGGCTCCCCACGGTCATAGAATCATGGAATAATGGAATTGTAGCATTGGAAGGGATCCCAAGGATCATCTAGCTCAACAGCCTATAATGCAGGAATGTGCAGATTGAACCTGCAACCTTGATGTTACCAGCAGCACCCTCTAATCAACTGAACTATCCAGTCATCTGGTTAAAGGTAAAGGTAAAGGGACCCCTGACAATTAAGTCCAGTCGTGAATGACTCTGGGGTTGAATTCAGCTCACACTTAAGGGCAGACCTACCCAATTTGCTCTTCCGAAAAACAAGACATGAACCGCGACACGGCCTTCCTTTGAAATTTGCTGCTCTCTGAATTTCACAATGCAGTTCTCCAGCTGAGTATAACTGCAAGAAAATGCATTTGCTAGGGCAAAGTGTGCATTTTTAAAATGGCAGATATTCGCGAACACAACATTAGCATTGCATTATGTGAGGGGAAATTGCCTTGCAAAAAAAATTCTGCGTATTACGGGAAAGTGCAAACAAAGAGAAATTCATGGATGAATTTTCACAGGGACTTTTTAAAAAGTCAGAACGATGTGGAAATAAAGAGAATTGAATTGAAAAATGGAAAAATGAGAAAGTGAGACTGACAAATTTGTCTGTTCCCACTGCAAAGTGGGAGTAATATCTACCTAGGGTTGCCATATTCCAAAAAGGAAACGTTGAGCTTTTTTTTAAGGAATACCCAGAAATTGTTGGGATGCAGAACCTCCTTTAAATATTAAAGTGGGTGTAGGGAATCTGGCCCTGTGGATGTTGCTGAACTACAACTCCCATCATCCCTGGCCATTGCCTATTCTTGCTGGGGCTGGTGGGAGTTGTAGTTTGGCAACATCCAAAGGGTCAAATATTCCCCACACTCACTTTAATATGTAAAGCAGGTTCTGGATCTCAGCCCCAGCAACAGCTGGCTGTTCCTTTAAATGAAGCCCTGTATCAAATAACCTTCAGGACCAGCACCCCCAGCTCAGAAGTGTTTTTAAAAAGGGAGATGAATGCAAAAGGGCAGTAAGGGCAAGGGCAGTAGCTTCAGGGCTTGCACTGCACATGTGTCAGGAGCTCCACAAACCTACTAATTTGGCAGCTGCTGTGGGCAGCTTTCATTTGTGATTCAGTGTGTTTGCTTTGCTGTCTGCTGGGATACCAGGAAGGAGGTGGAAGTCTTACAAGATGGTGAGCAAGGGGCAGGGACTAAGGGGGACTTTTGCATAGGGTTGGAGGGATGCTGCTCATTTAAGGCCCCCTTTTCCTTAAGGAGGGGAGCGTGGTTTTTGTGTTCACAGCTGTGCCAAGATTCTAGGGAGAACTCTTATTCTGAGGCCAGAGGAGGTTCCAGGGCTCTGGCTGGGAAAGCCCTTTTCCAGTGCCAAAGTTTAGCTCTTCCTAAATAATACCTTTGAGTGCAGAGAGAATCTCTCTCCTATAGAAGAAATCATCTGCATACTTACCTTAACACAGAGCATTTAAAGTGGTGCTTAAGGGTCTATGTAAAATGGACTTCTTGATCTGGAAGCCTCACTTCCAAATGCATTGATGGGCTGCGGTTGCGAGCAGGCTGTAGCTATAGGGGTGTGTGCATGTATACTCTGCACATGCCCAGAGACTTGTTTCCTCTTCCTCCTGTGTCGCATTCAAAACAGGCTCTAAAGTCAAGCAAGAGAAGGCTTAGATTATGGAGAAGGAATTCGAGGTTGTAACGTGTGTTATTATTCTCAGATAATACCAGAGTCCCAGCTAGCTGCAGAAGTGACTGCCTCCGTTTTCTCTTCCTTGCAAAGAGGCAATGAGAAAATTATGCACAGTTTCTGGGTCAATACCTTAGATCAGGGATGTGTTCTTCCAGATCCCACCAGACCACTGGGCATGCGAGCTGGGACTGATGGGCGCTGGAGTCCAATAACATGTAGACCTTGCCCTTCAGCCTGAGGGCCAGATGTGGCCCTCTAGACATCTTTAGGTGGCCCTTGGGCCACACCCCTCACTGGTCCTGCCCTGCGTCCTCCTCTAGTGATTACCTATCTGTCTGGGGTGTGTTCTTGAAGGGCAACCATGCCTTTGGTTTGCTTGTATGGAGAGTGGGGTGGGTTTGGCCACACCCACTTCTGCCACTCTCACCCATTGGAGGCCAACAGTAGGGGGCGCCAGAGCCAATGACAGAAGGAGCCAACTAATTCTTGTTTAGTCCCCATCTTCCTCCCTGCGGAGTTGTACAATGCCATTACTGAGACTGAGGGGAAAGGTGGCAGGGAGAACCACCCCTTGGACTGGTTGAAAGTAAAAAGTGTTATAAGAAAAATACCTCTAATTCCCTTGTGGAGTATCTAGAGGCCGTATAGAGTCCCTCAGGAGATCTCTATCAGTCGGAGAGAAAGCAGAGGCCAACCGGAGTACAATGGAAGCAAAGCGGCCACTAAGTCTGATTAAGGAAAATAAACTGTTGCAACAGGGTCCCCACTCCACCACACGCAGGAGGGAGGAGAACCCCCCAAAATTGTGCGCAAGCTCCTATACAGTGGTACCTCGGGTTAAGAATTCGTTCTGGAGGTCCGTTCTTAACCTGAAACTGTTCTTAACCTGAAGCACCACTTTAGCTAATGGGGCCCCCTGCTGCCGCTGCGCCGCCGGAGCACGATTTCTGTTCTCATCCTGAAGCAAAGTTCTTAACCCGAGGTACTATTTCTGGGTTAGCGGAATCTGTAACCTGAAGCGTATGTAACCTGAAGCGTATGTAACCCGAGGTACCACTGTAAAGACTTGAAATTGCCCACCTTGTAACCCAAGACCACCCCCCAAAACATCATACATGCATCACAGAAGGAGGCTGTCTCCAGCAGAAATTTGAGTGTGTTGCTTCTCTCCTGTCTGCCAGGATACCTGATAATGCCTTAAGGTAAAGGGTAAAGGGACCCCTGACCTTTAGGTCCAATTACAGACGACTCTGGGGTTGCGTCACTCATCTCGCTTTACTGGCCGAGGGAGGTGGCATACAGCTTCTGGGTCATGTGGCCAGCATGACTAAGCCGCTTCTGGCAAACCAGAGCAGCACACGGAAATGCCTTTCACCTTCCCGCTGGAGCGGTACCTATTTATCTACTTGCACTTTGTGCATTCGAACTGCAAGGTTGGCAGGAGCAGGGACCGAGCAATGGGAGCTCACCCCGTTGCGGGGATTTGAACTGCCGACCTTCTGAACGGCAAGCCCTAGGCTCTGTGGTTTAACCCACAGCGACACCCGCGTCCCTGATAATGCCTTACTTGACTGCATTTTCTGGGTAGCCTGGCCATTCCTTTGAGATGGTAAATACTTTAGTTCCTGAATCTTTTACACATATTAATAGTGTGCTCAGTTTAACAGATACTTGCTAGACTGTATTTGCAGGGAGGTGTAAGCCCCTCCAGTCCAAAGACAATTGGAAAGCGTTTCCCATTTCCTTCCTCCTTGCAGATAAATATTTGAGTTCAATTTGGGAGAGTCAAAATGGCTTGCTCTCCTATACTATTTCGGACACGTGGTTTATATACTTATGTATGTTTGTTTGCCTTGTACAATTATGAACATTTATTCTATATTTGAGACCTTAGAATTCTTATAACAAAAGACAGGCAGGGGATGATAGGCTGAGGTTAGTGGAGCAGCGCCCCAAAGTTTAAACCTCTATTGCATTAGAATGACGTTCCTTTGGGGTTCCCCCCAAACCAGGCTTAATAACAATAATAATAATAATAATAATAATAATAATATTTATATCCCGCCCTCCCCGGCCGGAGCTGGGCGGCTAACACCAGTAAAATTACAGTAAAAACATAATAGGAAAAAAACCCAATTTAAAATACAGGCTAAAATGCAATTTAAAATGCAGCCTCATTTTAAAAGTAGCCCATAGATCAAAACCATAAGGGGAGGGAAACATAAGGGTCAGACTGAGTCCAAACCAAAGGCCAGGCGGAACAGCTCTGTCTTTCAGGCCCTGTGGAAAGATGTCAAGTCCTGCAGGGCCCTAGTCTCTTGGGACAGAGCATTCCACCAAGTTGGGGCCAGTACTGAAAAGGCCCTGGCCCTAGTTGGGACCAATCTAACCACCTTATGACTTGGGACCTCCCTCCAAAATGTAGTCATTTGTAGACTTTAAGGTCCTCTGTGGGGCACACCAGGAGAGGCGGTCCCATAGGTAAGAGGGTCCTAGGCCGCACGTGTCTTTTGAGCTGCAAAAGGTTCCTTTCCCCTGCCCTAGAGGCTGTCACATATACAGGGAAAGGGAGAAAATCTATGAAATTCTGTGTCCCTCGAGGGGTGCTGCTAATATCCGCAACTAATAAACCACAGGCCTCTGAAATTCAGAGCGTTAGTCTGCAATCCTAAACTCACTCGTTGGAGAGACAATTCTCATGGCGCTGATTGAGACGTCCCTCTGTGCCACGAACACTCATAGGAACCCAGTTAAGAGAGTCTTTCTTGAGTACATAGTTGACTAGACTCAGTTAAGATTGCACACATTCCTTTCATTGTCATGTGATAAACTCACAAGATTTTGGCAAGTCTTTCCTGGTAAGTGCCTATGTGTTTGCAGAACTGGGGCGATTAGAAAGATAAAGTGTTGATGGAACAATGCCCCAGATTTTGCCATTTCTTTGGTTTTTGTTCCAAGAAATAGTTTGTACTAGGACCAGATCACTATCTCTGTGAAAGGTTAGGGTGGAGGGTGATGTTGTGAAATGTTACATAGTCCCTTCATTAAAAGGTGGGGGGAGAACCTAGACTTTTGCCCATCTTGAAGTTTATGATAAATGTCCTTTTCTGTTTATTTACTAAAGCCTTTCTACCTGCTTTTCATCCGAAAAAGGCTCCCAGAGCCACTTTCGTAAGATCCATATCAGGTGAGATAGATACACAAGGAAGTGGGAATGGGGAGGGAAGAGGAAAGCAAGCAAACTCTTGAGGTTATCAGATTCTTACAATGACTGTCCCCAGCACTGTGGAGACTACTTGTACCTGGGTTCACATGTGAACAAGCCTAAAGTCTAACATTTTTTGTTGGCGTTTTCGTTTCTACTCTTCCCTCACCGGGCTTGAAAAAAACAAAACAGTTGGTGCTGGTGATTGGAGACCTTCACATTCCTCACCGATGCAACGCTCTCCCCGCCAAGTTCCGGAAACTCCTGGTTCCTGGAAAGATCCAGCATATCCTCTGCACGGGGAATCTCTGTACCAAGGAGACCTACGATTATCTACGGACGTTGGCCGGGGATGTCCATGTGGTCAGAGGGGACTTTGATGAGGTAGGGGCACAGCTTCAAAACTTTGTTACTGGCTGCTGTCGCAGGAACCCCCCCCCCAATCATTCAGTTTGTACAAACTCGGCTCACACATGACATAAGCTACGCGTCTGTTATAAATTCATAGAAAATCAACCATACATCGGATCTGCACCGTTCCACTTTTATTTTACTCCATGAAGGAAGGACTACAAAATGGGAAAGGTTTGATACAGGTCAGCCATAATTCCTTGAGCATACCAGCACATACACAGGAGCCCTACTGAGTTGGCAACGCAACCTTGATGGTCCCAGACAGAAGACCATCAAGGTCACAAAGGACTTGCATATGGGAGTGGATTCAACATGGACTGGAACAAAGGACAATGATCAGGTCTTCCCTCTGGGGGCAGGAAACTGCCAGCTCCCCTTTGTCCTCTGGAAATGACTCATGGGGAGGGGGAAAGGAGGGACCAGCCAGGTGACAAGATACTCAGGTTACCTCCACAACTCCTCCCTCAACCCCTCCTTTTTGTGATGTGTCAATGATGTAGTCATGATGTAGTTGTGATGTAGTTCTAGGGGTGTAGTTTGGGGGTTTAGTAACTAATAAACATTGGGGTCTTATTTTGTACTGGGCTTCCATTTTGTTTCACCTCGTGGCAGGTGGGAGTCCTGTCGCGACAGTCTTCAATAAAGACCAAGCCTACTGGCGGCTGTTTTGCTCTGGTATTCTTGGCTGGTGTCCTTGTTTTTTTGTCCAAGGGAGCCCTCGGATTTCTCCGTTAACACTGCCAGTCTGGGAAGATGTAAATGGGCAGCTCCTTGCAAGTCACATTTCCACCATATGTCTAAAGCACTGTGATACCCCTTTAAACAGTTATGGTTTCTCCCAAAGAATCCTGGGAGCTGTAGTTTCAGAGTGTCGAGAGTTGTAAGGAGGCCTGTACAGGGGTACCTTGTACAGGGATACCTTGGTTCCCGAACTCAATCCATTCTGGAAGTCCGTTCGACTTCCAAAACGTTCACAAAGCAAGGCATGGCTTCTGGTTGGCCCTGGAAACAATGCCAACAGCCAAAACGGATGTTCGGCTTCCAAAAAACGTTCACAAACAGGAACACTTCTGAGTTTGCGGCATTTGGTAGTGTCGCAGGAACCCCCCCCCCATCATTCAGTTTGTACAAACTTCACACACACACACACACACACACACACACACACACAAACACACACTACATATGCTACGCTTCTGTTATAAATTCATATAAAATCAACCATACGTCGGATCTGCACTGTTCCACCTTTATTTTACTCCATGAAGGAAGGACTACAAAATGGGGAAGGTTTGATACAGGGCAGCCATAATCCCTTGAGCATACCAGCACATACATACGAGGCCCTGCCCAGTTGCTATGCCACCCCTGATGGTCCTAGACAGAAGACCATCAAGATCACAAAGAACTTGCATATGGGAGCGGATTCAGCACAGACTGGAACAAAGGACAATGATCAGCTCTTCCCTCTGGGGGCAGGAAACTGCAAGCTCCCCTTTGTCACCTGGAAAGTACTCATGGGGAGGGGGGAAAGGAGGAACCAGCCAGGTGACAGGACACTCAGGTTGCCACCACAACTCCTCCCTCAACCCCTCCTCCCTCACCTACAATTTTCAGAGTTACCTGGGAAAAACCACTTCGGGAATTGCAAGGGGAATAGGGGAGTCTCCTAAAACTCACCCTGAACAAACTAAAGCTCCCAGAATTCTTTGGGGAAAGCCATGACTGTTTAAATGTACAGTGTGGCCTATATAATAATGTGTACCCCCTCCTGGAGAATTATACCTGGGGGTGGGAGAAGAGACTTCTTCCTCCATGTACCTGTGCGGGCAGCCACCCCCCACCCTTGGTACAATGGACAGAATCTTTCCCAATCCTAGTAAGTTATTGTAGTGTTCAGTGGTGATGAGACAACAGTTTCTCTGGTTGGAGATGCAAGATGCCTTTTTCTTTTCTTTTCTTCTAAAAATTATATTAAATTTCTGTTTTACATTTTAGAATATTCAATTAAGCAACCTTAATATCAATGACTTCCCTTCTCTTTCCATGGTACATTTTGCAGATCACAAATCCCTGCATATTTTACAAAAACCAAATCATTCCGTATTCCATTATTACATCCATCAACACTTATTTGTGCTCTTGAATTTATCTTAAAGCTGCCCATGTTTTTAAAATACACACAATTCCCCCCCATATATTCAATAAACATTTTCCAATCTTCTTTAAATGTATGTTCTTCTTGTTCTCTTATTCTATATGTTAAGTCCGCAAGCTGTGCATATTACATCAATTTAAGTTGCCGTTCTTCTTTAGTTGGTACTTCGCTTGTTTTCCATTTTGGGGCGAACAAAACATGGGCCGCAGTAGTGGCATACATAAATAACCTTTCCTGACACCTGGGAATTTACGTCTGAATTATCCCCAACAGAAAGGACTCTGGGTTGTTTTTTTAAAGTACTTTTAAACATTTTTTTTCCAATTCATTATGAATTATTTCCCAATATGCTTTTTCTCAAGATTTAGCCCAGAAATAAATGCCATATTTTTTGCTCTATAAAACGCACCAGACCATAAGACGCACCTAGTTTTTGGAGGAGGAAAATAAGAAAAAATATATTCTGAATCTTAGAAGCCAGAACAACAAGAGGGATCGCTGCGCAGCGAAAGCAATGATCCCTCTTGCTGTTCTGGCTTCTGGGATAGCTGCGCAGCCTGCATTCACTCCATAAGATACACACACATTTCCCCTTACTTTTTAGGAGGGAGAAAGTGAGTCTTATAGAGCAAAAAATACGGTACACTAGAAGGAACCTGTGTGTATTTATTTAAAAATGAAGGGGTCTGACCTTGTATTGTTGATTCTGACCTGTGCATCAGTTAACAATTAACCACCTCCTCCTTTTCTTTTTCTTTCTTCAGGGAACAAGTTACCCGCTGCAGAAAATAATCCTGGTCGGGCCATTCAGAATCGGCTTGATCCATGGCCATCAAGTTATTCCCTGGGGCGATCTGGACAGCTTGGCCATTTTACGCAGGCAGCTCGATGTGGATATCTTAATTTCAGGACATACGCACAAATTTGAGGCTTTGGAGCACGAAAACAAGTTATACATCAACCCAGGATCAGCCACAGGAGCTTACAATGCCGTGGACAGGTGAGACGGTAGATCTTTCAGCTGGGGTCTGACCTTTGATCCATCTAGCTGGCAGCAACTTTCCAGGGTTTCAGGCAAGGTGTCTCTCTCAGTCTTACCTAGAGATGCCAGGAATTGAACCCAAGACCTTCTGCATGCAGAGCAGATGCTCTATCCTTGAGCTAGGGCTCAGGGCAGAGGAATCCATGAGGGAATGCATAATATGTGCATTTGTGAAATATACAGTAGTACCCTGATTCCCGAACAGCTTGGTTCTCAAACAAATTGGCTACTGTTAACGGAAAAATCCGAGGGCTCCCTTGGACAAAAACAAAGACACCAACCAGGATAACTTGAAGTAAAACAGCAGCCTGTAGGCTTGGCCTTTATTGAAGACTGCCGCGACAGGACTCCCACCTGCAACAAGATGGAGCAAAATGGAAGCCCTGAACAAAAGAAGACCCCAACTTTTATTAGTTACTAATCCCCCAAACTACACCCCTAAGACTACATCACCAAAAGGAGGGGTTGAGGGAGGAGTTGTGGTGGCAACCTGAGTGTCCTGTCACCTGGCTGGTTCCTCCTTTCCCCCCTCCCCATGAGTACTTTCCAGGTGACAAAGGGGAGCTTGCAGTTTCCTGCCCCCAGAGGGAAGAGCTGATCATTGTCCTTTGTTCCAGTCTGTGCTGAATCCGCTCCCATATGCAAGTTCTTTGTGATCTTGATGGTCTTCTGTCTAGGACCATCAGGGGTGGCATAGCAACTGGGCAGGGCCTCGTATGTATGTGCTGGTATGCTCAAGGGATTATGGCTGCCCTGTATCAAACCTTCCCCATTTTGTAGTCCTTCCTTCATGGAGTAAAATAAAAGTGGAACAGTGCAGATCCGACGTATGGTTGATTTTATATTAATTTATAACAGAAGCGTAGCATATGTAGTGTGTGTGTGTGTGAAGTTTGTACAAACTGAATGATTGGGGGGGGGGGGGGTTTCCTGCGACACTACCGAATGCCGCAAACTCAGAAGTAAGTGTTCCTGTTTGTGAACGTTTTTTGGAAGCCGAACATCCGTTTTGGCTGTTGGCATTGTTTCCAGGGCCAACCAGAAGCCATGCCTTGCTTTGTGAACGTTTTGGAAGTCGAACGGACTTCCAGAATGGATTGAGTTCGGGAACCAAGGTACCCCTGTACAGTCGTATCTTGGGTCTCAAACGCCTTGACTCCCGAACGAATCAACTCCCAAACAATCGAAACCCGGAAGTGAGTGTTCTGGGTTTTGGAAGCCAAACATCTGACAGGGCATCCGTGACTTCTGATAGGCTGCAAGAGCTTCCTGCAGCCAACCAGAAGCCGCGCTTTGGTTTCTGAACGTTTTGGAAGTCAAATGGATTTCCGGAACGTATTCCGCTCGACTTCCAAGGTATGACACTATTCTATAACCTGCCTATAACCTTCTTGTTTAGACATTCCTTCTGAGATGTTTAGGAAGCTGAGGTGATTTTAATCTGTTTTAGTATTTTAACTTTCGTATGTTTCAAAGTATGGTTGTGAATTTTAATTGATTTATTGTTTTATCTTTTTGTAAACCACTTTGAGGGTTTTGTTTTGTTTTTTTACAATCAAGCATTGTATATTTTTTTTTATGAAATAAAAGAAAACAAATATGCTGCATACAGAAAATTCTGCAACCCTAGAATTCTGCAACTGAATATCTGAACGCATAATTTTAGGGCATTATTCCCTCCCTGCTTGGCTCAGACTGACCATGTACTTGGAAGAAAATCTGCAATGTCCTCTATTAATTATCCATTAGCTGGTGCTGGTAATTTTTTTTTTTTTTGAGAACTGCTGCAACATTTCTAACACAAATTATTTTGTGACTTCCAGAAACATCACTCCTTCCTTTGTACTGATGGATATCCAGTCCACCGTAGTTGTGACTTATGTGTACCAGCTCATTGGAGGCGATGTGAGGGTGGAAAGGATTGAATACAAGAAGCCTTAAATCAAGCTGCCTCTTCCTCTCATATGCTTCATGCCACCGACGGTTTTGACCATTCATAAATGCCAAGCGGCTGCATATTATTGGAGCATTTCAGTGGGAATTTTGTGCTTGTAACTGCTTGTGATCTCTTTCAACTGAAACACATAGGAGCAATAAACCTGTTGCAAAATGAACTATATTCCATATTTTTTTAAAAAAAAAAAGAAGAGAGAAAAAAAGAGGAGGATAGGTTTGGAAATGTCATACAGTGGAGTCTGGACCATTTGGGTAAATGATTCCCAGTTGCACCATCCTCAATCTGTTCTCTGCCAGCCTCTACTCTCTTGCCTTCTTACAATATCCAGTCCGGTGTGTGTGTGTGTGTTCCTGGCTATCACCCTCCTTTCCCCCCTCTGTGTTAAGCTTGTACAACTCAGCAAGGGGGGAGGAACAGTAGGACAAAACTAGAATAGGTTGGCTCTGCCTGCCGCTGGCTCTGGCTCCCTCTACTGTTGGACTCCCTGCCTTCTACCCTACCAGTCTCTGAGGACCAGCCACTGCATAGCATTCCATGAATATTTGCTTAGGATTAGGAAGTAGGAAGGTCTGAAGGGTGACAGGAGCACAGAAACGTAATATAGGCAGGAGAAATACTCATGTGTATCTGATTTTTTCCCCATATGCATGCACACGCACCTATAAAAAGACCATGTGAAGTGCATAAGTATTGATCAAGGTCATTGGGTTGCAGCTAATGCTAGTCCTACTTACAGTATTAATAATTGATAATTGATAATTGATGATAATTGATAATTAATTATACCCAGTGCTTTTTTTCTTAAAACTGTTTAGAGGTACTCTCATTTTGACTCAAGAAAGCCACCATTTTATAGTTCAAATCAGGAAAAATAAATGGACAAAAGTACGAAGATTCACAAAATGTTTAGGGGGGAAAAACACTGTTTATACCCCACCCATCTGGCTGGGTCCCCCCAGCCACTCTGGGTGGCTTACAGCACAGAAAATATTGTAAAACATTAGACATTAAAAATTTCGCGATACAGGGTTGCCTTCGGATGTCTTCTAAAAGTCAGATAGTTGTTTATTTCCTTGACATCTGATGGGAGAGCGTTCCACAGGGTGGGCACCACTACTGAGAAGGCCTTCTTAGGACCTAAGTTAGTCATGTCCATTAATTTCAGTGGGTCTGTTCTAGGTCGGACTAGTACTGGAGACAACACTATGAACAGAATCAGGCAGGGGGTTGGACTCGATGGCCCTTGTGGTCTCTTCCAACTCTATGATTCTATGATTCTATGGTTTGCCCTCCCACTTCTAATAGCACAATGCATCTGGTCACGTTTGCATCCAACCAGACTTCTGTAGTTCAGATGTCATGAGTGGATGGGGCCAAATGGAAAAGTGGACTGAGTGTAGCAAGAAGTGAGGTTGCAGGGAACCAAGCAGAAGGCCTTCTCGGTAGTGAGTTTTCAATTTTATATGTGCTGTAAGCCACTCAGAGTGGCTGGGGAAACCCAGCCAGATAGGCGGGGTATTAATGTTGTTGTTATTTATGATCATCATCTTTTACCTTTTTGTAGTAGACTAGTTTTGCACCCCTCTCTGACCTCCATCCAGTAAAATGAGAGGCTATAGCTGGAGCTTGTTGTAAGCTGTTCAAAAAGATGCATAAATTCTTTGCAAAGAGGGCCAGATTTGATGAAGCAAACATGCATGAGGGCCAACCAGAGTTGTTGACCTTTTTTTAGGAAGTTTTTTCACCCCAGGAGCTGCCACAAGGGCTGGATTAAACCGACTGGCAGGCTGGATTAGGCCCCCAAAACGGACTTTGGACATGCCTGATTTAGAGGAACTATCTGTTGCCTTTATAGCATTTGTGGGCCAGGATGGTTAAGGAATTGAGGACGGACAGGAGAGATGTATTTGCATATCTTTGCATTCACCACCTCACAGGGTTTAAGTCAAATCAGAAAGGCTCTTTTCAGAGAAACCTTTTGCTTCAGAGGAAGCCCAACTTCCTTGCATTCCTCCAACATGGCTAACCTTCCTCTCCTCCTCGTCCTCCTTTTCGCTTTTTGCAGTGGTAATGTAGTGAATTTGTTGTTTGTGTTTTGAAATGTGGCGTTCCATCTCTTTTTCCTCCTCCTAGAAATATACTTTGAGAAGAGGACTTCCTCTATTACCTTGCTCTCTGTTGGGTTTTCTTCCCTTTTCTCATGGCTTGGATGGAACAAATGTTTCTCTCTATTTTCTCTGCTTTCTTTCAGGGGTCTTTAGCCAGTTTGTGTTGACTCAGACACCTTCGCTGTCAGTACCCCCTGGAGAAACAGCCACAATCCCCTGTACCAGGAGCACTGGGAAAATTGGAGACTACTATGTATCCTGGTACCAGCAAAAGCCAGGCAGTGCCCCCAAACTGATTATATATGAGCACAGCACCAGACCCTCTGGAATCCCAGAGAGGTTCTCTGGTTCTTATGACACCTCGTCCAACTCTGCCACCTTAACTGTCTCCAACCTTCAAGCAGAAGATGAGGCTGCTTATTACTGTTTATCGTATGACAGCAGCAGCAAGTGCACAGTGATACAACCACATAGGGAAGTGTGACAAAAACCTCCTTGCAGACGATGGGCTTCTTTTGGCACTGGCTGCAGCTGATACTGAACTATGTCAAAAACCACTCCTTTGGGGGACTGTTCTCAATGAGAAGAGATTTGGTGAAATTATCACAGTGGGGTGCATGGTAAAAAATGAAGCAAAATACTATTTTAACACAGTACAATATGATCAGGATCCTTCACATAATGAAGCCGACAGCAAATTTCTCTCTCTCTCTCTCTCTCTCTCTCTCTCTCTCTCTCTCTCTCTGTCTCCAAAGTCCATGTGGAGCAGGCTCAGAGGTGGTCTCTGCCTGCCTCCATCTCTCCAGGAATCCTTTCCCACCTGTTTATATACCTGTTTGGCAGGAACTCGTGATCCAAAACACTGTTCCGGTATGATCACATCTTATCAGCCTCTTAGAAATCCTGTGGAACCTCACATTTATCTAGCTCTATCTGAGAACCAATTTCATTTATGAAATGGATCCTTTGTTAGCTGGGATTTGTTTTTGAATTTATTTATTTGGTTTTTCAGGTTAAAGTTTTACAATCACATATCCAACATGCAACATAAAAACAAGATTCCAAAGAATCTCCTGGACTTCCCCCTCCTCCCATTTGTGGGTCCTATTGTTAGTCATTTCCTCCTGCATCTTTTATAATAATGCAAATCCTTTACATCTCCATTATGTCCAAAATTCACCATTAAACTACAAGTGATATTCCAATCCTACTAATGATTTTTGCTGTTTACATTGGTTTTTAAGATAAGTTATAAATTTCCCCCATTCCCTATTGAAAGTTTGGTCTTCCTGAGTTTTGATTCTTGCAGTCATTTTGGCCATTTTGGCATAATCCATCAACTTGATCTGCCATTCTTCTCTGGCAGGGACTTTATCTTCTTTCCATATCTGAGCCAATAACATCCGCACAACCATGGTCATATACATAAATAGTCTTTTCTGTTCCCTTGAGATTTCGGCACCTTGAATTCCAAAAAGAAAGGCTTCGGGTTGTTCTGTGTTTTTTTAAAGAAAAAGTTATTTTAAACATTGTTAGTTGGAATTTGAATCTTCTCATCCAGGTGATCGTCTTTATTTCAAGGCTCCCCAGTCTCAGTGCTTCTGGATGTAGAAGGATTCTGATGCCCTTGTTGGAGTCTTGCCATCTTTCTAACGGGTCACTGGAAGCCAGTGTGGTGTAGTGGTTAAGAGCAGTAGTCTCGTAATCTGGGGAACCGGGTTCGCTTCCCCGCTCCTCCACATGCAGTGCTGGGTGACCTTGGGCTAGTCACACTTCTTTGAAGTCTCTCAGCCCCACTCATCTCACAGAGTGTTTGTTTTGGGGGAGGAAGGGAAGGGAAGAATGTTTCCTCTTTGAGACTCCTTCGGGTAGTGATAAAGCGGGATATCAAATCAAATCCAAACTCTTCATGTGCTTGTGCCTTCAATAACAGCACTTAAGCTGGTGAACTTTATCCTGTCACTCGCCCCCATTTTGAGAGAAGTTTTGCCCTGGAAATGTCAGTGTGCCAGTCTGCTTTTAGAACTGTGATACCTGATACCTGCCGTCCTGTCTTGAATCTTTAGGGGTTGCTGTCAGACCACTTTCACCAGATTTAGCAGCAATGTATTTTCTTGTAAATTCCCTGCACCTGCGGTGCCAAGTGAAGCAGAAGAGTGCACAATATTTGTGAATAAATCTCTTGGGTCTTCCAGCTCCTTCCTGCACAGAGATCAGGTGCTGATAATCTGCATCTCTCTCTAATCTCAAATTTGTTACACTGGGCTGATCCTAAGGGATATTTACACATTACATTTAAGAATTACATTACATTACAGTGGTACCTCGGGTTACAGACGCTTCAGGTTACAGATGCTTCAGGTTACAGACTCTGCTAACCCAGAAATAGTACCTCGGGTTAAGAACTTTGCTTCAGGATGAGAACAGAAATCATGCAGTGGCAGCGCAGCGGCAGTGGGAGGCCCCATTAGCTAAAGTGGTGCTTCAGTTTAAGAACAGTTTCAGGTTAAGAACTGACCTCCAGAACGAATTAAGTTCTTAACCTGAGGTACCACTGTACAGTACTTATCTTTTTGGTTTTGGCACCTAGATGTGTACAAATATATTTCTTTGTATCCTTACCTGAACAGTAATTGAGAAGCATCAGGAAAAACAGAACCCAGGCCATGGTGAACTCTCAAAAGCGAAGTGGGTTTCTGAAGCTAAGAGGCAAAGGGCAGGGACCCCACTCTTTCCTTTCTTAAAGTTTTTAGCCCAAGGTGCCACTGTACATTTAAGATGCGTGTGGAGCTGTGGTCTAAAGCCCTGAGCCTCTTGGGCTTGCCGATGGGAAAGTCGATGGTTCAAATCCCCACGACGGAGTGAGCTCTTGTTGCTGTGTCCTAGCTCCTGCCAACCTAGCCATTTGAAAGCACACCAGTTCAAGTAGATAAATAGGTACCGCTGTGGCAGGAAGGTAAACAGCGTTTCCGTGCATTTTGGCTTTCGTCATAGTGCTCCGTTGCACCAGAAGCAGTTTAGTCCTGCTGGCCGCATGACACAGAAAGCCGTCTGCAGACAAAGGCTGGCTCCCTTGGCCTGAAAGCGAGATGAGCGCCGCAACCCCATAGTCGCCTTAACCGTCCAGGGGTCCTTTACCTTTACCTTACGTTTAAGAAGTGTGCAGTACAATCTGCGCAGTGCCGGATATACGTAAAAGCTAAACAAGCTATAGCTTAGGGTCCCACTCTCCTGGGGGTCCCCAAAAAATTTAAAGGGGAAAAAAACCTGGATATGCATTTCCAAAGATAAAAAACAAATAAAATAAAACCTACATACAGCAACAGTGTTCTGTGTTGTGTTGTGTAGGCTATGTATATTCTTTTGGGAAATTTTAGGGACAGAGCTACTCAAAATGTATAGAAACGTATTCACGTATGCTACTACAGTGGCAAGAATGTTACTTGCCCCAAAATGGAAGGAATCAGAAGTCCGGGCAAAGGAAGAATGGATACAAAAACTTATGGAATATGCAGAAATGGCAAAACTTACCGGAAGAATCACAAATCTTTTGCAAATGAATGAAATGGTTTATTGAATATTTAAGGATAAATAATAAACAGATAAAAACATTGGCAGGATTATTGTAATAACCTGCAGTTTTATAAGAGTATATATTTAAAGAAGATGAATAAATGATTAAATTAAATTAATTTGGATATGCAGAAGATATTAAAGATAGATTTAAATTTAAAGATAAATTTAAATTAGTGAAATGTATAAACTTGAAAAGTATAAATAAATAAAAGAGCAACTAAAAAAAAAATGTATCTTGGTACACTTTACTCAGCTAGAGAACTGCATTGCAACATGCAGAGAATTGCCCCCAGTGTTGGGTCACCATTAAATGTGAACTGAATCGAATTTCTCCTCCATCCTTAGATATGAGGCACCAATATAACAGCAATATTCCTCTCTGATTTATGTGAGGAACAACTACCCTGATCTCTCTTTTCAGTGATTTCTTCCTCCCCCTATAAAATTCCTGTGGCTGCTCATTTGCGCAAGAGACTTTGTGTGCAGGTTAACAGATGCCAGGAACAGATGTCCGCTACCTTAGACCTGTAGAGGGAGATGTCGGACCACCTTCCTCATATTTCATAGATTTTTAACTGTCTCTGCACCACCTGCACATCTGGAATGAATGAAGCACGTCATTGCAGCAGGACACATCTGGTCAGGCTTCCACCCACCAGCTCGCCTACTTGTGACCTCTCCAGACAAAGGAACAACTCTTCTTTTCTAATATCTGTAGCTGCCATCTGGGTGGAGTGGATGCTGTTAGGGTAGTTGAATGCACATGGGTACTCCATCCTTTTCCCTCCCTCCCTCCCACCCCTCTATGCAGCCCCAGGTGCTGCTGATAGTAATAATAATAATAATAATAATAATAATAATAATAATAACATTTATACCCCACCCATCTGGCTGGTTTTCCCCAGTTACCCTGGGTGGCTCCCAACAGTACACTAAAAACAGAATAAAACTTCAAACATTAAAAATTTCCTGATACAGGTTTGCCTTCAGATGTCTTCTAAAAGTCAGATAATTGCTTATTTCCTTGACATCTGGTGGGAGGGCATTCCACAGGGAGGGCACCACTACTGAGAAGGCCCTCTGCCTGGTTCCCTGTAACCTCACTTCTCACAGTGAGGGAACCGCCAGAAGGTCCTTGGAGCTGGACCTCGGTGTCCGGGCTGAACGATGGGGGGGAGACGCTCCTTCAGGTATACTGGACCGAGGCCCATTAGGGCTTTAAAGGTCAATCCCAACACTTTGAATTGTGCTCGGAAACATACTGGGAGCCAATGTAGGTCTTATATGGTCTCAGCGGCCACTCCTAGTCACCAGTCTAGCTGCCACATTCTGGATTTAAATTGTAGTTTCCAGGTCACCTTCAAAGGTAGCCCCACGTAGAGTGCATTGCAGTAGTCCAAGCGGGAGATAACCAGAGCATGCACCACTCTGGCGAGACAGTCTGCGGGTAGGTAGGGTCTCAGCCTGCGTACCAGATGGAGCTGGTAGACAGCTGCCCTGGACACAGAACTGACCTGTGCCTCCAAGGACAGCTGTGAGTCTAAAATGACTCCCAGGCTGTGCACCTGGTCCTTCAGGGGCACAGTTACCCCATTCAGGACCAGGGAGTCCCCCACACCCACCTACCCCCTGTCCCCCCAAAACAATGCTTCTGTCTTGTCAAGATTCAACCTCAATCTGTTAGCCACCATCCATCCTCCAACTGCCTCCAGACACTCACATGAAGTTCTAGTTAAGCCAATGAGCTCAAGCTTGATTTGCATGGAGGGACCATTCATTGGCTCTGACAGATTTAAGAAAGGAAAGAGTGAGGTCCCTGCCATTTGCCTCTTAGCTTCAGAAAGCCACATCACTTTTGAGAGCTCACCATGGCCTGGGTTTTGTTTTTCCTGATGCTTCTCAATTACTGTTCAGGTAAGGATACAAAGAAATGTATTTGTACACATCTAGGAGCCAAAGCCAGGGGACGCGGGTGGCGCTGTGGGTTAAACCACAGAGCCTAGGACTTGCTGATCAGAAGGTCGGCGGTTCAAATCCCTGCGACGGTATGAGCTCCCGTTGCTCGTTCCCTGCTCCTGCCAACCTAGCAGTTCGAAAGCACGTCAAAGTGCAAGTAGATAAATAGGTACTGCTCCAGCGGGAAGGTAAACGGCGTTTCCGTGCGCTGCTCTGGTTCCCCAGAAGCAGCTTAGTCATGCTGGCCACATGACCCGGAAACTGTACGCCAGCTCCCTTGGCCAATAAAGCGAGATGAGCGCTGCAACCCCAGAGTCGGTCACGACTGGACCTAATGGTCAGGGGTCCCTTTTCCTTTACCTAGGAGCCAAAACCAAAAAGATAAGTACCGTGGTACCTCAGGTTAAGAACTTAATTCGTTCCAGAGGTCTGTTCTTAACCTGAAACTGTTCTTAACCTGAGGTACCACTTTAGCTAATGGGGCTACTTCTGGGTTAGCGGAGTCTGTAACCTGAAGCGTCTGTAACCTGAGGTACCACTGTAATGTTAGTTTATAACAGAAAACCAACACTCATATAATAACTGAGAACATACAATATAGAGAATCACTTTCTTCTTCTTTCTTCCTTGTAAACAAAGGTGTCATTTCACAGCCAACAATGACTCAGCCATTCTCCCAGTCTGTTCCCCTGGGCCAAACTGCAAAACTCTCCTGCTCTAGAAGTGGTGGCAGAAATTGGAACAGCTATAGCTGGTATCAGCAGAAACCTGGAGAGGCTCCTCTCTTTGTTCTCTTTGGTGCTGACAAGAGGGGAGAAGGGATCCCAGATCGGTTCACTGGCTCCGAATCTGGGAATACTCGCTATCTAACCATCTCCAACATCCAGGCTGAAGACAAAGCAGTTTATTACTGTCATGACTTGGAGGGCACCAGTGATGTGGGCTTCGTAAGTGGTACCAACATCCAGAGTGCTACAGCCTGATGGGGCACCAAGACAAAAACCTGCACACTTCCTCCCTAGTGTTAAAACCCAGACTCATTCAAGCATTGAATGGAGCCCGAATGAGTTTTGTTTATTTTTTTTGCCATATATGGGTGATGATCGTTGTTTTGACGCATCCATGCTACTGATGACCAGACTTCACTTGAAACATCTGTTGGTGAAGTGAAAAACTGTGGCTGACAATTTCTGCATTCATTCCTCGCTCCTTTCTGGAATTCCCTGTGTGGGAATGTTGATTCATTCACACTTGGTGTCAGGGATGTGGCTGAATCGAACGCCTGGGAAGAGTCTGGTGGAGATGAAGGAATGTCAGTACAAAGGGAGCCAGAGCCTGACTATGGAGACGAGGGGTTGCAGCCACAGACAGAGCAGGTTAGTTTGGCCCCCCTTCATCAAGAATTCCCAGACTCAGATAGAGCAGCAGACTTGGAGAGCTCATAGGCAGAGGGAGGGGAGGAAATAGATGACATTGAGGGGGTTGCTATGCAACCAGGAGGGAGAGTACATTTAGAGGGGTCTTCGTTTGATGGGGGCGGGGGGAGTTCACTCACCTTCTCCCTGAACCAGAAGAGCTGAAAGGCTTAAAATGCAATGGAAGTACAAGAGAGGAAGGACTGGACTTTGGCGCCCTTTGTGCTGCAAAAGGGGCGGAGACTCAGAGTGACTGACTTGTAGCTAAGAGTGGTAGGTTTGGAGCTGTGCTCTGGATGTAAATTGTAAATAAACATACCATAAAACTGCCAGAGACTCATTAATTCTTATTGGGGCTTGCTTGCCTGCCTGAGATCATTACACTTGGGTTCTGTTGCCCAGAGAAAGGCCCATTGCTATGTATGAGAGCACCTGTGTCAATCCTTTTCTTTTCTACAGCTTCCCCTACTGTCTTCCTTACATTTCACCTGGTTTTAGGCTCACCACTAAGTCACTTGTTCCTGGACTCTCTAGTGTTTGGTTTCTGTTCCCTTTTCGTTTCCCTGATTTTGAGGGGAGCCCCTCCTCATCCTTTTGCTCAGTTTTTCTACACCTAGAAATGAGGGCACCCCTCCACAATGCCTTCCTTCTCTCTTTGTTTCTTGACAAGTGCAGCGCAGTTGAGGGAGCCATCCTTTCTGCTTGTCTCCTCTGACCCATTTGCAACTGGGACAAATAGCATTCTGAAGTTCCCTCCTGCTTCTTACATTCCTCTGACAGCCTTATGGTCAAGTCTATACCTCCCTCTCAGTGTATCCTTTTGCCTCTGCATGCCAAGATTGCCCCCCCCCCCCATGTCCTGATTGCCAGTATTTTCCCCTGTTATGGCTTTACCTATATACAGACAGATGTCAGTGGTGGTTCTGGCTGTCTCCCCCTTTCTGGAAGCATGATTCCCCAACACCAGTTGTTTTTAACCACTGTGCCATGGCACCCTGGGGTGCTTTGAATGATGGTCAGGGGTGCTGCGGGCAACACTAGCCTCCATCCTTCATTTAAAAGCTTTTAGGGAAGCTTTTAATGTTTAATAGACCACTGTATTTTAATACTTTGTTGGAGGCTGCCCAGGGTGGCTGGGGAGACCCAGCCAGATGGTTGGGGTATAAATTATTATTATTATTATTATTATTATTATTATTCCCTCCCTCCTGGGTGTTAGGAATGGTTAAACTTTTCTGGAATTTTGAAGGGGAAAAGCTCTGTATATCTGTCTGCCTGCTCCTCTATGTAAATGCAAGGAGATAAAGAAATTCTTGCAGAACCAATGAGAACAGAGCCAATTTGCATGAAGGAGTCATTTGGTATTTCTGGGGGACTTCAAAGAGGATGAAGAGGATCCCATCTAGATCTCTTTCGGAAGGGAAGCCAGACTCCTTTAGAGAGCTCACCATGGCCTGGCCTCTGTTTTTCCTGGCACTTCTCAGCTTCTGCTCAAGTAAATCCCCCACAACCTTCTATGGATGCTTGTTTTTAATTTCTTGTTGCATTTAACTTGTCTTTAACTTTTTATGAGTTTATTGTTTTTATATTGTTGTAAACCACTGTGACATATTTTTTATGAGACAGAGGAATATAAATATTTTTATAAATAAAAGTATCGAGGACTCAGTGAACACAGGCGAAGATCAAATCTCTTTTCACGATCTACTCATCATAGGAACATAATGCTTTTGTGATATTTGTCATGATTTATCTCCTATTTCTTTTGCAAAGGTGTCACTTCGCAACCAACAGTCACCCAGCCTGCTTCTTCTTCTGTCGCCCTCGGCCAAACAGCTAAACACTCCTGCACTGGCAGTAATGGTGGGAGCTGGTACTACTTTCAGTGGCATCAACAGAAACCTGGCCAGGCTCCTCGCTTTGTGATCTATGGTACCAGCACCCGGGGAGAAGGGATCCCAGATCGGTTCACTGCCTCTTCCTCTGGGAACACTTACTATTTAACCATCTCCAACATGCAGGCTGAAGATGAGGCAGTTTATTACTGTCTTGCTTGGGAAGACAACAGTAAAACATTTCACCGTGTTACAACCAGTTTGGGTACTGAGACAAAAACCTTTGCTCTTCCTCCCTAGAGTGAGAAAACCAGAAGCACCCAAAAATATGACTAGTCACAGTTGAGTGGTCTTTGTTTTTGACAGGAACGTGTGATGATATCAAGTTATTTAGTCACACTGCTGCTATTAAGGAAATGATCTCTACCCATGAATGGCCTCCACATTTTTTGACTGGCAGTCTGGGGCAAAGCAAGACTCACCTATCATGTGCAGCCTTGCTGGCATCCCCTAAGGAAAAGGCTGTGGGTGTGGACTGTGTTGTGAATAAGGTTGTGCCAACAGATATCAGCAAAATGCAAAATGACCCAAAGAGGGCAGGATGTGGTTCCTTGAAAACCGGAAATCATTTAAATTTCATTTGGAATGACATGAATTCAAATGCGTACTTTAGATGAGTTCTGCTGAAATTATAGGTTTGATGAAAATCCTAGATTCAATAAACAACCATCTGAAAGCTCAGGGGTGGAGGCTGTTGCAGTCTAACCACATATGGATGGAAACAAGATTCCCTCCAGGATTCTCTACTTTGTCTTCGGGTTTTGCCAGGAGTAGGGAAGATCTGTCCTCACCTTTCCATCCACCCCTATGGCCCAGCTGGGTTTACATCCAGTCAGGCCCCTGATAAAGCAGCATGCAGGTGGGGAACCATCACCACGGCCTCCTCCCAACCTCCTTTGTACATATCAGAGCTTTAGGCACCAGGGGGAGATGTTAGTTCTGTTTCTCTACATTTGACAGATTTGCACCTGCAGTAAAAAGTTAAACAGATGAGCATTTTATGTGGGTGTTCCTCATGCATGAAATTCAAATGTCTGCACACAAATTGATCTACCTTAGAATACACTCAGGTGACGAATGAGCTAAGCAGTCATCTTGATGGGGGCCTGGTTCTGACTTTGTATTCCTCTCTCAGATCTGATCATTGGTGTTTAATGGTTTCAGCCCTTCTTTCTCTATCTGTAGGACGGGTGATGAATCTCAGGCTCATGGGCAAGAGGTGGCCCTCCAGGCCTGTTTCTGGCCCTCAGGACTCTCCTCAAATCAAGCCCCCTTCCCAGGCTACTACACCTCAAATAAGCCCTGCTCTGAACACTCCCAAAGTGCTTTTTCCTGCCAGGAATATCTCCTTCGAATTTTATGCTGCCCTTTGCTCTCTTTGGTGGAGTACAGAGAAATGTTTGGATAGGCCTGGAAGGTGGTGTTACTGTCTTCATTTTGCTAAACTGGGCTGATTTTATGAAATTGTCTCTCAAAATCTACACACAGATGGAGATGGTTTTGAGAACACATGAAACTGGTGTTAATCCACCCCTCCCTTGTGAGTCAGGGGGTGAACAAGGGATGCTGTGCTGGCCCATCCCTCTGGCTGCTTTTGCAATTCTGGCTCCCCACTTTTGCTGCAGCGCAAGGAGCAGCCTGGAGAATGAAAATATATTTGCCTTCAGGTTTTCCTGTGCAACTTCAGGACATAAATGGAACACACACATCGTCCCTCCAGACCAGGGCTGGGGAAAAAGGTATTCAGCACAAGGGCCACATTCCCTATTTCAGGGGCCACCTAGAAGTGGTAAACATACAGGAGTCCAAAAGGGGGTGGACAGAGCAATCGATGTGACAATCTTATCATTGCCCACTAGACCACTTTCCATCCATGCCAAAGTCAGATGCACATGTCTCTCCATCCTCTGCCCAGGCAGGCCAGTGACACAATCCCCATTCATGGATGCAGGCTAGCCAGACCAAAGCAATGGAGCCATGTCAGTGAGAGGTGTGTCCTTGGGAAAGGGGGCATGTCCTGGGAAAAGACCAAGGACCAGGGGGACTGCCAGACGTTTGACCCTGAGTCCTGAGGTTTCTCACCCCTGTCCTTCACAAGGGAAATAAATTATGTCCTTATTTTGCATCACCCCCTTCAGGCAAAAAAAATTCTGTGGTCATTTGTCAGACATTCATCACATTTCCGCATGATGCCTTTAACAAAGCCAATTGATGCAGACCTATTTGCATGAGTTATTATTTCTCATTTCTGGGGATTTAAGAGAGACGAGGAGGTTGAAGGTGCAGCTAGATTGAGGAGCTGTTTGTCTCTGGGACACTCCCTTCCTTTGACTTCACCATGGCTTGGCTCCTTCTCTTCGCAGTTTTCAGCTACTGCTCAGGTCTGGTTCTGGATGGTTAATGGGATCAGGGCATCTTGTGCTGAGATAATGGGTCAAGCAACAAACCCATTTACCTCGTGTAATTTATCGTAGAAACACAATGCTTTTCTGATCGTTATAAACACAGAAAATGATGCATAGCCTTTTTTTCTTTTTCTTTTTCCAAAGGTGTCATTTCACAGACTGTAACTCAGCCAGCCTCGGAGTCTGTGTCCCTGGGCCAAACTCTGAAACTCTCCTGCTCTAAAAGTAGTGGTGGTAGCTGGGGCAGCTTTGGCTGGTATCAACAGAAACCTGGACAGGCTCCTCGCTTTGTGTGGTCTGGCTCCAGCACCAGGGGAGAAGGGATCCCAGATCGGTTCACAGGTTCTGCCTCTGGGAACAATGGCTATTTAACCATCTCCAACATCCAGACTGAAGATGAGGCAGTTTATTACTGTGGTGCTGGGGAGGGCACTGGTGGCTGGAAGTATCACTGTGATACAATCTGATGGGGAACTGAGACAAAAACCTTCACTCTTCCTCCCTATAGTAGGTAACTTGAATGATTCAAGAGCTTTTTTGAGCATGAAAGTGCCAACCTGTTAACTCTGCCAGCTGAACCATTTCCTATCTTGAAGCAGAAGAGGAAGCTGTTTATTCCTATATGTCTGATGACAGCAGTGAGCAGCACACAGTGACACAACCACAGAGGAATGTTAGGGCTTTAAAGGGCTTCATCTGGCCTTGAGTGTAGCTGATGCTGTTCCAAGAAGTCTTATTTTTTGAGCCATTCTCCATTAGCAAATGAGAACAGAAACTGCATTCAAAATACATTGAAGGGCAGCAAAATTCCTGAGGTGGGATGCATATGAAAAAGTCATCAGGATCCTTCCCCTAGGGCAGTTGGTGATGACGTCCAGTTGGAACAGGTCCAGAGCTTTCCTAGAAGTGTTGGAAGGAACCATGAGGGTCATCTAGTCCAACCCCCTGCTAAGCAGGAATCTTTTGCCCAATATGGGGCTTGAAGCGTCAACTCTGAGATTCAGTGTCTCATGCTCTGCCATCTTAGCTATTTTTCTCCAGGAATCCGTTCCCTCCTTTTTATATACTTTCTTCATCTTGGACTCATGTTCTCAAACACTGTCCCACTACGATTGCATTTAACTGGTTTCTTAGAAATGCTTTCGAACCTGACATTTTCTGCTTCTGTCTGTAGGGGGAGAAGTTGGACCACCTTCCCCACCTTTCATAGAATTTAACTGCCAAGGAGAGTGTGAGCATCGCCAGCACCTGCAGAGCCAATGAAGCAGGAGGCAGCTCAGAAGGACACACCTGCTCACCTTTCCACCCCCAGCTGCCCTTCCTACTCATTTGTGCTCAGAAATCCAACCATAACTGTCAGTGTGCACACAACAGAGGCCGAGGCAACATCACTCCCACCGTTTCACCTTTGCATTGTGCTTTGGAAAGTTTTGTGAATCTGCAAAGCCTTGGAAGGAAGAGGTTCTATGGTTGTTTCCACGAGAAGCTTAGGTGCATGTGTGTGTGTGTTTCTTGTTTGTAGTATTTTGAAATCAGCCCTTTCTTGGCCAGAGAATGGAACAATGGAACGATTCACATCTTCAGAAAATTCACCACACCTGCCAAGTCTCTCCTTTTTAAAAAGTGTTTGGTGTTTATGGTGAGAAAGAATAACCTTACACATATTCCTCAACAAATGTTGGATACCCTTCAAGAATTTTTGTGACTGAAACTGAGACTTTAGCAGGGTCCTGCCAGAGCACCTTCTGGTCCGGGGCTCTGAGATATGAAAGCTAGGAGCTAAATAGCACTTTACACTTTGGTTAAGGGCACAACAACGGAATGTCTAGGCACACTTTTTTATAACAAGAATACAAAGCTGAAAATGAATGAACTGCAGCTAAAATCTTATATCCTTTTTTCATATGGTCTAGTCCTCATCTGAAGACTGCAAAAAGCAAAGCAATACTACCCCACTAAAGGGTCTCTTCTCCAGTCTTCAGAGAGTGGCTGAAAGTGAGGAGGCAGGAAAAGGTCCTCCTTTCCATCCACTCTGCAGTTTTATTCTGAAATCTGAGGCGCTGTACTGCGCCCAGATGTCAGAAATTGTTCACGCTAACGAAATTTCTTGTTGCAGAACAAGCCTTGAATAATGGGAATTTCTAATGCTGCCCCCATCACTCTTGTGCAAATGTCTCCTTAGAATATTGGCTTTGGACAAGGAGTTAAGTAAGTTCTTGCAGAACCAATGACTGTAGAACCAATTTGCATGAAGAACCCCTTTGGTATTTATAGGGGGGTTTAGAAAGGAGGAAGAAGATCCCATCTTGATCTCTTTCCCAAAGAAAGGGACACCATTTTGGAGAGTTCACCATGGCACGGCCTCTGTTTTTCCTGGCACTTCTCAGCTTCTGCTCAGGTAAGGGTACGGAGGACTCACTCCAGAAGCCTATTTCCACTATAATGATTTTATTATTAATACCCTGCCCATCTGGCTGGGTTTTCCAAGTGACGCTCAGTGCTTGTCATGGAGACTGAGTGCCTTTTTGATAGCTGAGAACATGTAAAATGTACCCAATTCATGCTTTCCCCCGTTTTTCTTGATGACAAGGTGTCAGTTCACAGCCAACCTTGACTCAACCTGCCTCTGAGTCTCTCTCCTTGGGCCAAACAGCTAAACTCTCCTGCTCTAGAAATGGTGGCAGTAAGTGGGATGAATTTCACTGGCTTCAGCAGAGACCCGGAGAGGCTCCTCTTTTCCTGTGCTATGGATCTAGCCGGAGAACAGGGATCTCTGATCGGTTCACTGGCTCCGCCTCTGGCAACATGGGCTATTTGATGATCTCCAACATCCAGGCTGAAGATGAAGCAGTTTATCACTGTGCTGATTGGGAGTACACTGGGAGTAACAAGCTCCACCGTGATACAATCTGATGGGGAACTGAGACAAAAACCTTCCCTTTTCCTCCTCAAAGCTGAGAATGAACTAGCACTTTGGGGCTTAATTTTGTTGATGCCAGAGGAGCTTTTAACTAAATAGCTAAAAAGCGTGGAAAGCCCATTTGTCCTCAGTCACTTCTCAACCAACATGACCAAGGGCCTGGAAACCAAGCCTTATGAGGAACAGTTGAAGGAGCTGTGTATGTCTAGCATGGAAAAGAGGAGACTTGTGGGGAGATATGATTGCCATCTTCAAATATCTCAAAGGCTGTCACATGGAAGAGGGAACAAGCTTGTTTTCTCCTGCTCTGGAGGGTAGGACTCTAGAGGTTGTGGACTCTCCTTGCTTGGAGGGTTTTAAGCAGAGGTTGGATGGTCATCTGTCCTGGAAACTTTAGCTGAGATTCCTGCATTGAAGGCGGTCGGACTAGATGACCCCTGTTCCAACTCTACAATTGTATGATTCTATGATTCTCACAGGTCATCTTTCATTGTGTGTGTTTTTCAAGGTGTCAGTTCACGGCCGACCTTGACTCAACCTGCCTCTGAGTCTGTCTCCTTGGGCCAAACAGCTAAACTCTCCTGCTCAAGAAATGGTGGTAGTAAGTGGGATGGATTTCACTGGTTTCAGCAGAGACCAGGAGAGGCTCCTCTTTTTCTGTGCTATGGATCTAGCCGGAGAACAGGCATCTCTGATCGCTTCACTTGCTCCATCTCTGGCAACATGGGCTATTTGATGATCTCCAACATCCAGGCTGAAGATGAGGCAGTTTATTACTGTTGTGACTGGGAGCACAGCATCATTCAAGGGTTCCACAGTGGTACAATCTGAGGGAGAAGTGAGACAAAAACCTTCTCCTTTCCTCTCTAGGGTGAGGCAGGCAGAATCATTCTAGAGTTTCCTGGAGCTTTTATGTGTATTGCCTGTTTTTGACAAATATCTCTGATGACATCAACTAATTTGGAGACAGGGATATAAACAGTGAAGTGATAACATGTTAAATACCACCTGGTCACCCCCAAACCCATACTTATCAGCTCCAGGCAAACTTTTTTGGAAATTCTGAAGGGGAAAAGCTCTGTATATCTGTCTGTCTGCACCTCTATGCAAATGCAAGGAGATGAAGAAGTTCTTGTGGAACCAATGGGCACAGAGCCAGTTTGCATGAAGGAGTCCTTTTTCCCCCTGGAGGACTTCATAGAGGAGGAAGAGGATCCCATCTAGATCTCTTTCGGAAGGGAAGCCAGACTCCTTTAGAGAGCTCACCATGGCCTGGCCTCTGGTTTTCCTGGCACTTCTCAGCTACTGTTCAAGTAAATTGTCTATGGATGCTTGATTTTAATTTCTTTTTGCTTTTAACATTTCTTCAACTTTTCATGATTTTATTGTTTTTATATTGTTGAAAACCACTCTGATATAATTTTTATGAGACAGAGGTATAAACATATTTAATGAATAAATGAATAAAAGTATGGAAGACTCAATGAACACAAAATAAAAAAATCCCTTCCAGGAGCTCCTTAGAGACCAACAAAGTTTGTTATTGGTATGAGCTTCAGATGCAACTGAAGAAATGTGCAAGCACACAAAGGTCATACCAATAACAAACTTAGTTGGTCTCTAAGGTGCCACTGGAAAGAATTTTTTCTTTTGTTTTGACTACTGCAGACCAACACGGCTACCTACCTGTAACTAAATCAATGAACACAGACCAAGATCAAATCTCTTTTCACTGTGTACTCATCATAGGAACATTATGCTTTTGTGATATTTTTGTGTAACTTAACAAATTCATGATTTATTTCCTATTTCTTTGTACAGGTGTCACTTCGCAACCAACAGTGACCCAGCCTGCTTCTTCATCTGTGACCCTCGGCCAAACAGCTAAACTCTCTTGCATGGCCAGTCATGGTGGTAACTGGCACTACTTTCAGTGGCATCAGCAGAAACCTGGACAGGCTCCTCGCTTGGTGCTCTTTGGGACCATCAGGGGAGAAGGGATCCCAGATCGGTTCACTGCGTCTTCCAGTGGGAACACTTACTATTTAACCCTCTCCAACACCCAGGCTGAAGATGAGGCAGTTTATTACTGTGGTGCCCGGGAGAGCACTGTTGGGTTGAAGTATCACCGTCATACAGCCAGATGGGGAACTGAGACAAAAACCTTTGCTCTTTCTGCCTAGAGTGAGAAACCAGAAGCATCCAAAAACATCACTGGTCATAGTTGAGTGTTCTTTGTTTTCAAAAGAAATGTGTGATGATATGAAGTTATTTAGTCACACTGATGCTATTAAGGAAATGATCTCCACCCATGAATGGTCTCCACAATTATTGACTGGCAGTCTTGGGCAAAGCAAACTTGTACTGGCAAGCCCCTCACCTATCATGTGCAGCCTTGCTGGCATCCCCTAAGGAAAAGGCTGTGGGTGTGTATTGTGTTGTGACTAAGGTTGTGCTAACAGATATCAGCAAAATGCAAAATGGCCTAAAGTGGGCAGGATGTGGTTCCTTGAAAACCGGAAATCATTATCTAAACTTCCTTTGGAATGACATGAATTCAAATGTGCACTTTAGATGAGCTTTGCTTAAATTATAGATAGGAAGAAAATCCGAGAGTCAACAATAATTTCAGCTTGGATTCATGGGAAGTTTTGAGGTTTGGGGTTTTCCCATAACTTTGTAAGTAAAACCTTGGTAATCACAGTTGTTGATCTTCCAGTTCTCTTTCCTTTGACCTGTGGGAAGAGATGCTGGACCAAGTTTCCTATATTTGATCAAAATGTCACACTCTTTGCACCACATTCACACACATGTATGTTCAGTCCCTAGAGGGTCAGGATCCTTGCCCCCGCTTCCATGGCCTCATTCATTCATCAAGGTCAAACACACAGTGATCTCTTTGAGGGCACCTGATACAGATTCAGTTCCAATTCACTCCCCTGCAATTAAACATCTATCCAAGCCTTGGAAACGGCTGTGAATTCTCATATTTGGGGGAGGAAGAGCAAATTATTGTATTGTTTCCTCAAGTTGTGTTTATGTTTGAGTGTTTCTGTGTATATTATTTCCAAGAATAAGATCTGCATTGGACAGAATGTAGCCTACAGAATTTGGTTCTCGTACTATATTAGGAAAAGTTACTACAGATTCCCAACTTTTGGGGGTGGAAAACCTAAAGACCAAGGACAAATTCTGCCTCTCAGTTCTCTGCATTTGGCCCTTAAGATTCTCCCCAGGAGTCCCTGGTGAAGAGGGGTCTCTTTCTATGGTATTATGTTTAACATCCCTTCCCAACGTGAGAAGCCAGTTGTGTTGCATTTGAGACTCCTTCCAGCTCATTCTGCTGGGTTGCCCAATGGGCATCTGCCCCAAGCTCTTGTCCTGATGTCACCATTGCCCTTCTCCTTTGTATCTTGGCCAAAATGCGGACCGCCTACATCACCATTATGAAAATATGTCCTTTCTTCATTGGCTTCACACACTAGCAGCTAAACAAAGAAGTTCTTGCTGAACCAATCAGCACAGAACTAATTTGCATGAAGGATTTGTTTGGTATTTATTGGGGAATCCAGAAAGGAGAAAGAGGATCCCATCTAAATCTCCCTCTGAACGATAGTCACACTCCTTCAGAGAGCTCACCATGGCCTGGCCCCTGCTTTTCCTGGCGCTTCTCAGCTATTTTTCAGGTAAGGGTATGGAAGATTCAGCTGACCTAAGACAACGTCAAAGCTATTTCCACGGTTTAGCTATCATAGGAACATCATGCATCTGTGATATCTGAAAGCATAGAAAATGTACTCAAGGCATGATTTCTGTGCTTTTTCTTTTTGTCAAGGTGTCCCTTCACAGCCAACGGTGACTCAGCCGGTCTCCCAGTCTGTGTCTCTGGGGGTGGGGTGAGCCTCTCCAATGCTTGCAGCCTCTCTGCTGCCTTCCCCTCAGCTGTAGGGAGGCTGAGAGAGAGGCAGTAGGCAGAGGCAAGTCCCACGCTGCTGTTTCAGGTAGCGCGGAACCTGCTGGTGCCTAAGCCACTACGTCACTCCTAAAAAGTTTCATGAGCCTTTTTTTAAAACAAACAAACAAACAACTCCTTTTGTCACCCCCACCTTAGTGATGACACCCGAGACAAGTTGCACACTCTGCACCCCACTTCCTTCACCACCACCGGGCTGAGTGGTTTAGACCACAGTGCCACCCACATCCCCGCTTTTCATATACAGTGGTACCTTGGGTTACAGACACTTCGAGTTACAGACTCCGCTAACCCAGAAATATTACCTCAGGTTAAGAACTTTGCTTCAGGATGAGAACCGAAATCACACAGCGGCGGCGGGAGGCTCCATTAGGTAAAGTGGTACCTCAGGTTATGAACAGTTTCAGATTAAGAACAGACCTCCAGAACGAATTAAGTTCTTAACCCGAGGTACCACTGTATAGAGACAGATGTCAGTGATGGTTCTGGCTGTCTCCCCCTTACTGGAAGCACAATTCCCCAACACCAGTGGTTTTTAACCACTGTGCCGTGGTACCATGGGGTGCCTTGAACGATGGTCGGGGTGCTGCAGGCAACACTGCCTCCATCCCTCTTTCCTTCCTTCCCTCCTCTGATGGCCTCTCACGTCTCTCCCTCCCAGAGACTTGCACAGCTGTTGTTGCAGCTGCCCTGGCTGCAAGGTCCCCAGTTGAATGGTGCCTCTGGGGCTGGCCAGGGGGTGCTTCCCAGGACCCTGTGGGGCAGAGTGAGAAGGCAACTCTTTTGGGGGTGGGGAGGGAGCAGCTCAGAGACCAGTGGCTGCCCAGATGACTCCCAAGAAGAGGAGAGAGGAGAGGAGGCTGAGGGAAAACTCCACAAGGGAGGGGACTTGAAAAGGGGTGAGGGGCTGCCAGCTCTGCAGACAAGGGGTGACCTTACTGGGCTCCTGAGCCCCACAGGGGTGCCGCAGAAAGAATGTAATAGGTCAAGGGAGCCGTTGACTCAAAAAGATTGAAAACCTCTGCCCTACACACACCCTGATCCCAAAATACAATTGTTGACAAGGTCCCAGATATTCAGAAGATATCTGTTCGTAATTGTTATGTACTGTTGTGAATAGGATCCAAAATGCAGCAGCCTGATTGGTCCTAGAACAATAGGATCCAAAATGCAGCAGTCTGATTGGTCCTAGAACAATAGGATCCAAAATGCAGCAGTCTGATTGGTCCTAGAACAATAGGATTCAGAATGCAGCAGTCTGATTGGTCCTAGAACAATGCAGCAGTATGACTGGTCCACAGGAGCCACCCAATCCAGCTCCAGGTGGAAGTGAATCCATAACCTGATTGGCCAACAGGAGAATCCCGGAATTAGCCAATCACGTGGGGCCCGTTGTGTAAATAATGTATATAAAGGAAACATGTTGGCGGGGGGGGGGGACTTCCATCCCTCCTCACCACTATGAGCTGAATAAAGAGCATGAAATCCACTCTCGACTCCGAGGATATTTCAGTAATCCTCTCCAAATCCTGGGGAGCACTTTGCAATGCCGTTTGAAAGATGTGCCGAAACTTCTATTTTCATTTCAAAATGTCCCAGTGATTAGAGGAAATTCTATATTCAAAAACTGGCAAAAAATTCTCTCCAAATTTATACGGCAAGGTAAAAGACCGAGAATTAGATTTAAATTGTTAACGGACAGGAAAGATAGAGGAGGATTTGCGGTCCCAAATTTGAGATTGTACTATGAAGCCTCGTGCCTTTGTTGGCTCAGAGAATGGATTGTCTTAAAAAACACGGATCTGTTGGATTTAGAAGGCTTCAATTTAAGATTCGGTTGGCATGCCTATCTCTGGCAGAATAAGGAAAAGGTGCATAAAGGCTTCTCAAATCATATCATCAGAGGATCCTTGTTAGAGGTGTGGAAAAAGAATAGGAAATTGTTGGGAAAAAATACCCCTTGGTGGTTATCGCCCATTGATATCTTAACCATAAAAAAAACAAATATAGAAGGTGAGAGATGGACCTATGAAGACCTCCTGGAAAGATCTGAAAAATGATGGAAAATCAGACCCTATGAAGAGCTAAAAGACAAACTAACAGGCTGGCTGCAGTATCATCAAATTAACGCCTTATGGAAAGAAGACAAAAAAACTGGGATGAATGAGAAAAAATCTAGGTTCCAGGTAGAGATTATAGAAAGTAAAACCAAACTTCTATCCAAAATGTGTAACCTGTTACTAGAATGGGATACTAAGGATGAGGAGGTCAAGGAAGTTATGATAAAATGCGTGATAGACTTTGGATATAATTTGGACTATGATAATTGGACGAGGCTATGGAATAGAGGTATGAAATTTACTGCCTACACCACCCTTAGAGAAAATATGGAAAAGATGATGTACCGTTGGTACATCACCCCCGTGAAATTAGAAAAAATGTATAAGACCGGGGATAATAGGTGTTGGAAGTGTAAATCCAAAGAAGGCAGTTTCTACCATATGTGGTGGAAGTGTGAAGAAAAAAAAAATTGGGAAGCCATATACAATGAATTGAAAAAGATACTTAAATACACTTTTGTTAAAAAACCCGAAGCCTTCCTCCTAGGTATGATCGGAGACGAGATTAAAAAAGTAGATTACATAATGTTTCAATATGCAACTGTTGCTGCTAGGACTCTATTAGCACAAAATTGGAAAACCCCTAATATCCCGACCGTTAAAGATTGGCAAATTAAACTATTTGAATACTTAGAATTGGCAAAAATGACGCAGAATATCAGACAGCAAAAAGATACAAAGTTTATTGACGATTGGACCAAATTTATAACATATATGGAAACAAATTCTAGAAATCTAAAAATCACAGTAGGTTTAACATAATTCTTGCGATGCATAGATGCTATAAAATGAAAACTGCAGAATGGAATTACAATCTTATATAATCCAAAACCGAGATGGAGGGAAGTCAATTTGTGTGTTCCGTTTAGGTTTTCCGTTGTATGTTTTTGTTTTTGTTTTCTTTTTTCTCTTTTTTATGTACTGTTGATTTGCTCTTCTGTTTGCTTATTGAAAATTAATAAAAAGAATTTTAAAAAAAGAAAGAAAGATGTGAGGCAGGATATTTGTTGATGCACATTGTAGAGCGAAAGGGGAGGCAACTCCAGCCTGCAGTGAGCAAGGAGTCACCCTGTGTTGGAGTGAAACTGCTTCCTTTGCAAGGAGATTGCTTAAAAGGAAATAGTTCTGCTCTGGTAAATCTGCTCTTTTTTAAAAGTGAGTATTTTATTGTGCAACATTATACACATCCTTTGGGATGATCAGAGCTTGAGACACCAGGGGGAGATGTTGGATCAGTTTCTCTACATTTGACAGATTTGCACCTGCAGTAAAATGTTACACCGATGAGCATTTGATTTGGGTGTTCCTCATGCATGGAACTCCAGTGCCTGCACACAACTTGATCTGCCTTAGAATACACTCAGGTGATGAAGGAGCTAAGCATTCGTCTTGAAGGGGGTCTGGTTCTGGCTTTGTATTCCTCTCCCAGATTTAGGACCTGATCATTAGTGTTTAATGGCTTCAGCCCTCCTTTCTCTATCTGTAGGATGGGTGACGAACCTCAAGCTCATGGGTGAGATGTGGCCCTCCAGGCCTGTATTTCTGGCCCTCAGGACTCTCCTCCAACCAAGCCCCCTTCCCAGGCTACTACACCTCAAATAAGCCCTGCTCCGAGTCCTCCCAAAATGCTTTTTCCTGCCAGGAATATCTCCTTGAATTTTGTGGTGCCCTTTGCTCTCTTTGGTGGAGTATAGAGAGATGTTTGGATAGGCCTGGAAGGTGGTGTTACTGTCTTCATTTTGCTAAACTGGGTTGATTTTATGAAATGGTCTCCCAAAATCTACTCCCAGTTGGAGCTGGTTTTGAGAACACATGAAACTGGTGTTAATCCACCTCTCCCTTGTGAGTCAGGGGCATAGCTGTCAACGTTTCCCTTTTTTAAAGGGAAATGACCTTATTCCAAATAGGATTCCTTGCAAGGAAATGGAAAAATAGACAGCTATGGTCAGGAGGTGAACAAGGGATGCTGTACTGGCCCATCCCTCTGGCTGCTTTTGCAATTCTGGCTCCCCACTTTTGCTGCAGCGCAAGGAGAGTGTGGAGAATGAAGACATCTTTGCCTTCAGGTTTTCCTGTGCAGCTTCAGGACATAAATGAAACACACATATCCTTCCTCCAGACCAGGGCTGGGGGGAAAGGTATTCAGCACAAGGGCCACATTCCCTATTTCAGGGGCCACCTAGAAGTGGTAAGCATGCAGGAGTCGAAAAGGGGGTGGACAGAATAATCGATGTGAGACTCTTCTCATTGCCCACTAGACCACTTTCCATCCATGCCAAAGTCAGATGCACATGTCTCTCCATCCTCTGCCCAGGCAGGCCAGAAATACAATCACCATTCACGGATGCAGTCTAGGCAGACCAAAGCAATGGAGGAGGCCACAGAGCCATGTCAGTGAACAGCGTGTCCTTGGGAAGGGGGGCATGTCCTGGGAAAAGTCCAAGACCAGATGGACTGCCAGACATTTGGCCCTGAGTCCTGAGGTTCCTCACCCCGTCCTTCAAAAGGCAAATAAATTATGTCCTTGTTTTACATCACCCACTTCAGGCAAAAAAATCTGTGGTCATTTGTCAGACATTCATCACATTTCCGCATGATGCCTTTAACAAAGCCAATTGATGCAGACCTATTTGCATGAGTTATTATTTCTCATTTCTGGGGATTTAAGAGAGAGGAGGAGGAGGAAGGTGCATCTAGATTGAGGAGCTGTTTGTCTCTGGGACTCTCCCTTCCTTTGACTTCACCATGGCTTGGCTCCTTCTTCTCTTCGCCCTTCTCAGCTACTGCTCAGGTCTGGTTCTGGGTGGTTAATGGGATCAGGTCGGCTTGTGCTGAGATAAACAAACCCATTTACCTCATGTAATTTACCATAAAAACAATATTTTCTGATCTTATAAAAACAGAAAATGATGCATAGTTTTTTTTCTTTTTCTTTTTTCAAAGGTGTCATATCACAGACTTTAACTCAGCCAGCCTCGGAGTCTGTGTCCCTGGGCCAAACTATGGAGCTCTCCTGCTCTAGAAGTAGTGGTGGTAGCTGGGGCAGCTTTGGCTGGTATCAACAGAAACCTGGACAGGCTCCTCGCTTTGTGTGGTTTGGCTCCAGCACCAGGGGAGAAGGGATCCCAGATCGGTTCACAGGTTCCGCCTCTGGGAACACTGGCTCTTTGACCATCTCCAACATCCAGGCTGAAGATGAGGCAGTTTATTACTGTGGTGCCTGGGAGGGCACTGGTAGTAGCAAGTTCCACAGTGATACAATCTGATGGGGAACTGAGACAAAAAAGCATTCACTCTTTATGCAAAAACCTTCACTCTTCCTCCTTACAGTAGGTAACCTGAATGATTCAAGAGCTTTTTTGAGTCCAGGTGCAAGTCCCAGTGGAACAGGTCCAGAGCTTTCATAAAAGAGTTGGGAGGGATCATGAGGGTCATCTAGTCCAACCCCTGGCAATGCAGGAATCTTTTGCCCAATATGAGGCATCAGAGTCTCATGCTCTACCATCGGAGCTATCTCTCCCCAGCGATCCTTCCCCTCCTTTTTATATACTTTCTTCATCTTGGACTCATGTTCTCAAACACCGTCCCACTACAATTGCATTTAACTGGTTTCTTAGAAATGCTTTAGAACCTGACATTTCCTGCCTCTGTCTGTAGGGGGAGAAGTTGGACCACCTTCCCCACATTTCATAGAATTTAACTGCCACGGGGAGTGTGAGCATCGCCAGCACCTGCAGAGCCAGTGAAGCAGGAGGCAGCTCAGAAGGACACACCTGCTCACCTTTCCACCCACCAGCTGCCCTTCCTACTCATTTGTGCACAGAAATCCAACCATAACTGTCAGTGTGCACACAGCAGAGGCCGAGCCAACCTCACTCCCAACCGATTCACCTTTGTCTCATGCTTTGGAAAGTTTTGTGAATCTGCAAAGCCTTGGAAGGAAGAGGGCAGTCTATGACTGTTTCCACGAGAAACTTATATGCATGCGTTTATGTGTGTTCGTGCGTGTGCATCTTGGCTGCAGTATTTGGAGATCAGCCTTGTCTTGGCCAGGAAGTGGGAAAATTGAACAATTCACATTTTCAGAAAATTCAATAAGACTCTCCTTTTAAAAAGTGTTTGGCATGAATGGTGAGAAAGAATAGCCTTGCATCTATTCCTCAACAAATGTTACATTCATTTCTCACTGAAATTGAGACTTAGCAGGGTTGTGGCAGAGCACCTTCTGGGGAGAGTCAGAAAAGTCAGGAAGGTGTTCTGGTGTCACCCTGCTCACACCAGAGTGAGCATTTTCTGGTTCAGTCCTCTGGTGTGAGGACTCATGGCAGAGCGCTGGACTAAAAGACAGGCATTCTTGGATGCAAGCAGAAGTGATTCCAGAATGTCCCACTTAAAACAGGACTGTTGATGGCTATGATGTTAGTTCTCTGGGTTTGGCTGCCACTCTTTCCAGTGCTGCTGAAAGTGTGGAGCTGAGAATCCTCTTGGCTGGGCCCCAAATAAAACCTCCCAGGCCTCCCCATTTCCCCATGTCATTCCCCTCTTAGGCTGCCCCCTCTCTCCCCAGGCCACCCCCTCTCCCCACTTAGCAGTCTCCTTCAGTGTTTTTGGCCATCCGGAATCATTATCTAAATTTCATTTGGAATGACATGAATTCAAATGTGTACTTCAGATGAGTTCTGCTGAAATTATAGGTTTCATCTGGATGGAACATCTGGATGGAAACAAGATTCCCTCCAGGATTCTCTACTTTATCTTTGTGTTTTGCCAGGAGTAGGGGAGCTCTGTCCTCACCTTTCCATCCACCCCGTCAACCCACCCATGGCCCAGCTGGGTTATCATCTAGTCAGGCCCCTGACAAAGCAGCATACAGGTAGGGAACCATCACCATGGCCTCCTCCCAACCTCCTTTGTGCATATCAGAGCTTTAGACACCGGGGGAGATGTTAGTTCCGTTTCTCTACATTTGACAGATTTGCACCTGCAGTAAAAAGTTACACAGATGAGCATTTTATCTGGGTGTTCCTCATGCATGAAACTCAAGTGTCTGCACACAACTTGATCTACCTTAGAATACACTCAGATGACGAATGAGCTAAGCAGTCATCTTGAAGGGGACCTGGTTCTGACTTTGTATTCTTCTCTCAGTTCTGATCATTGGTGTTTAATGGCTTCAGCCCTTCTTTCTCTGTCTGTAGGACGGGTGACGAATCTCAGGCTCATGGGCAAGATGTGGCCCTCCAGGTCTGTTTCTGGCCCTCGGGAGTCTCCTCAAATCAAGCCCCCTTCCCAGGCTACTACACCCCTAAGAAGCCCTGCTCTGAGTCCTCCCAAAGTGCTTTTTTCCTGCCAGGAATATCTCCTCGAATTTTATAGTGCCTTTTGCTTCCCTTGATGGGGAACAGAGAGAGGTTTGGATAGGTCTGGAAGGTGGTGTTACTGTCTTCATTTTGCTAAACTGGGTTGATTTTATGAAATTGTCTCTCAAAATCTACCCCCAGATGGAGATGTTTTTGAGAGCACATGAAACTGGTGTTAATCCACCTCTCCCTTGTGAGTCAGGGGGTGAACAAGGGATGCTGTACTGGCCCTTCCCTCTGGCTGCTTTTGCAATTCTGGGGAGCACTTTTGCTGCAGCGCAAGGAGCAGCCTGCAGAATGAAGATATATTTGCCTTCAGGTTTTCCTGTGCAACTTCAGGACATAATGAAACACACACATCCTCCCTCCAGACCAGGGCTGGGGGAAAAGGTATTCAGCACAAGGGCCACATTCCCCCTTTCAGGGGCCACCTACAAGTGGTAAACATACAGGAGTCAAGAAGGGGGCAGACAGAGCAATCGATATGAGACACTTATCACTGCCCACTAGACCACTTTCCATCCATGCCAAAGTCAGATGCACATGTCTCTCCATCCTCTGCCCAGGCAGGCCAGAAACAGAATCACCATTCATGGATGCAGTCTAGGCAGACAAGCGCAATGGAGGAGGGCTCAGAGCCATCTCAGTGAGAGGCGTGTCCTTGGGAAAGGGGGGCATGTCCTGGGAAAAGTCCAAGACCAGATGGACTGCCAGACATTTGGCCCTGAGTCCTGAGGTTCCTCCCCCTGTCCTTCACAAGGCAAATACATTATGCCCTTGTTTTACATCACCCCCTCCAGGCAAAAAAATTTCTGTGGTCATTTGTAAGGCATTTATCACGTTTCCGCATGATGCCTTTAACAAAGCCAATTGATGCAGACCTATTTGCATGAGTTATTATTTCTCATTTCTGGGGATTTAAGAGAGAGGAGGAGGTTGAAGGTGCAGCTAGATTGAGGAGCTGTTTGTCTTTGGGACACTCCCTTTCTTTGACTTCACCATGGCTTGGCTCCTTCGTCTCTTTGCTGTTCTCAGCTCCTGCTCAGGTCTGGTTCTGGGTGGTTAATGGGATCAGGTCGTCTTGTGCTGAGATAATGGTCAAGCAACAAACCCATTTATCTTGTGTAATTTACCATAGAAACACAATTTTTTTTGATCCTTATAAAAACAGAAAATGATGCCTTTTCTTTTTCTTTTTGCAAAGGTGTCATTTCACAGTCTGTAACTCAGCCAGCCTCGGAGTCTGCGTCCCTGGGCCAAACTGTGAAGCTCTCCTGCTCCAGAAGTAGTGGTAGCTGGGTCAGCTTTGGCTGGTATCAACAGAAACCTGGCCAGGCACCTCGTGGTATGGCTACGACAGGGGAGAAGGGATCCCAGATGGGTTCACAGGTTTTCCCTCTGGGAACAATGGCTATTTAACCATCTCCAACATCCAGACTGAAGATGAGGCAGTTTATTACTGTGGTGCCTGGAAGTATGACAGCAACATGTTTCACGGTGGTACAATCTGATGGGGAACTGAGACAAAAATCTTCACTCTTCCTCCCTAGAGTAGGTAACCTGAATGATTCAAGAGCTTTTTTGAGTCCAGGTGCAAGTCCCAGTGGAACAGGTCCAGAGCTTTCATAGAAGAGTGGGAGGGATCATGAGGGTCATCTAGTCCAACCCCCTGGCAATACAGGAATCTTTTGCCCAATATGAGGCATCAGAGTCTCAAGCTCTACCATTTGAGCTACCGTATCTCTCCCCAGGGATCCTTCCCCGCCTGTTGATTTACTTTTTTCATTTTGGACTCATGTTCTCAAACACTGTCCCACTACGATTGCATTTAACTGGTTTCTTAGAGATGCTTTTTAGAACCTGACATTTCCTGCCTCTGTCTGTAGGGGGAGAAGTTGGACCACCTTCCCCACCTTTCATAGAATTTAACTGCCACGGAGAGTGTGAGCATCGCCAGCACCTGCAGAGCCAATGAAGCAGGACGCAGCTCAGAAGGACACACCTGCTCAGCTTTCCACCCAGCCGCCCTTCCTACTCATTTGTGCGCCGAAATCCAACTGTAACTGTCAGTGTGCACACAACAGAGGCCGAGGCAACCTCACTCCCAACCGATTCACCTTCGCCTTGTGCTTTGGAAAGTTTTGTGAATTTGCAAAGCCTTGGAAGGAAGAGGGCAGTCCATGATGGTTTCCATGAGAAGCTCATATGCATGTGTTTATGTGTGCGCGCCCGTGCTTCTTGTTTGTGTTATTTGGAGATCAGCCCTGTCTTGACCAGGAAGTGGGAAAAGGGAACTATTCACATGTTCAGAAAATTCACTAAGCCTCTCCTTTTAAAAAGTGTTTGGCATGAATGGTGAGAAAGAATAGCCTTACATCTATTCCTCAACAAACATTACATACATTTCTCATTGAAATTGAGACTTAGCAGGGTTGTGGCAGAGCACCTTCTGGTCCGGAGCTCTGGCGCAAGTCAGAAGAGTCAGGAAGGTGTTCTGGCCAGAACATGCCCAGAATGTCCCACTTAAAACAGGGCTGTTGACAGCTATGATGTTAGCTCTTTCGGTTTGGCTGCCACTCTTTCCAGTGCTGCTGTTAGTGTGGAGCTGAGAATCCTCTCAGCTGGGCCCCAAATAAAACCTCCCAGGCCTCCCCACTTCCCCATGTCATTCCCCTCTCTCCCCAGAACACCCCCTCACCCCAACCCCCACTTTGCCCTCTCCTTCAGTATTTTCGTCCATCCAGATTCTGTTTTTGAACTTTGATAATGCCTCTGGATTGCCTGAAAATGAGGAATCGATCGTGAGCTGAGAGTGCAGAAACTATCCTATGGTGCAAGGATGAAAATCTATAGGTGTTGCTCTGAACAGTTTTGCCTCAGGCCCCACCCAACCTGGAAAATTGCCCAGGTGGGGATGAACCCCTCTGTCGGAAAAAGGTTCCCCACCCCTGAGCTGTGGTAATTCTATGTTGCGGAATTAATGGACTAATAGGGGACATAGGCTCTTTATATGGGAATGTGCATGAACTTCCCTTCAAATGTGTGAAGCCAGTAGACCTGCTGTCTTCAGGGAACCTCTTGCTCACTCTGCTATAGGAACCTTGGTTGTCCGCCCTCAAGTCCTGTCCTGAGAGCTCCATTGCTGGCTCCTGTTTCTTCTGGCCAGAGTGAGAACCAAACCCCATCACTCTTGGGCAAATGTCTCCTTTGAACATGGGCTTTGGACAGACGCAAAGAAGGAGTTAAATAAGTTTTTGCAGAACCAATTACTGCAGAGCCTATTTGCATGAAGAACCCATTTGGTATTTATAGGGGGATTTAGATAGGAGGAAAAATATCCCATCTTGATCGCTTTCCCAAAGGAAGCCACACCCTTTTGGAGAGGTCACCATGGCACGGCCTCTGTTTTTCCTGGCACTTCACAGCTACTACTGCTCAGGTAAATGCATGGAGGACTCACTCAACAAAACTATTTCCACTATAATGATTTAATATTTTTATTATTTATACCCTGCCCATCTGGCTGGGTTGCCCCAGTTGCACACTGTGCTTGTCACGGAGATTGAGTGCCTCTGTGATTTCTGAGACCATGCAAAATGTCTCCAACTCATGCTTTCCCCTCTTTTCTTGATGACAAGGTGTCAGTTCACAGCCAGCCTTGACTCAACCTGCCTCTGAGTCTGTCTCCTTGGGCCAAACAGCTAAACTCTCCTGCTCAAGAAATGGTGGTAGTAAGTGGGATGGATTTCACTGGTTTCAGCAAAGACCCAGAGAGGCTCCTCTTTTTCTGTGCTATGGATCTAGCCGGAGAACAGGCATCTCTGATCGGTTCACTGGCTCCGCCTCTGGCAACATGGGCTATTTGATGATCTCCAACATCCAGGCTGAAGATGAGGCAGTTTATTACTGTTGTGACTGGGAGCACAGCATCATTCAAGGGTTCCACAGTGGTACAATCTGAGGGAGAAGTGAGACAAAAACCTTCTCCTTTCCTCTCTAGGGTGAGGTAGGCAGAATCATTCTAGAGTCTCTTGGAGCCTTTTTGTGTATTGTCTGTTTTGGACAAGAATCTGTGATGACATCAACTTATTTGGAGACAGGGATGCAGACAGTGAAATGATATCATTTTAAATACCACCTGGTCACCCCCCCCCCCAAACTAATGCTTTTTAGCCCACACCGGTCAAACCTTTCTGGAATTTTGAAAGGGGAAAGCTCTGTATATCTGTCTGACTGCTCCTCTATGCAAATACAGGGAGATAAAGAAGTTCTTGCAGAACCAATGAGCACAGAGCCAATTTGCATGACGGAGTCATTTGGTATTTCTGGGGGACTTCAGAGAGGATGAAGAGGATCCCATCTAGATCTCTTTCGGAAGGGAAGCCAGACTCCTTTAGAGAGCTCACCATGGCCTGGCCTCTGTTTTTCTTGGCACTTCTCAGCTTCTGCTCAAGTAAATCCCCCACAATTGTCTATGGATGCTTTTTTTCTAATTTCTTTTTGCTTTTAACAGGTCTTTAACTCTTTATGATTTTATTGTTTTTATATTGTTGTAAACCACGCTGATCTTCTATTTTATGAGACAGAGAAATATAAATATTTTTATAAATAAAAGTATCGAGGACTCAGTGAACACAGGCCAAGATCAAATCTCTTTTCACGCTGTACTCATCACTGGAACATTATGCTTTTGTGATATTTGTGTTAATTAACAAGGTCATGATTTATTTTCTCTTTCTTCCACAAAGGTGTCACTTCACAACCAACAGTCACCCAGCCTGCTTCTTCATCTGTCGCCCTCGGCCAAACAGCTAAACTCTCCTGCACAGCCAGTAATGGTGGGAGCTGGTACAACTATCAGTGGCATCAACAGAAACCCGGACAGGCTCCTCGCTTGTTGCTCTATGGGACTAGCAGGGGAGATGGGATCCCAGATCGGTTCACTGCATCTTCCTCTGCAAACCCTTACTACTTAACCATCTCCAACACCCAGGCTGAAGATGAGGCAGTTTATTACTGTCTTGCTTGGGAGGACAAAAGTAAAATGTTTCACAGTGGTTCAACCTGACGGGGAACTGAGACAAAAACCTTTTCTCTTCCTCCCTAGAGTGAGAAAACAAGAAGAACCCAAAAACATGACTAGTCATAGTTGAGCGTTCTTTGTTTTTGATAGGAATGTGCGATGATATCAAGTTATTAAGTCACACTGATGCTATTAAGGAAATGATCTCCACCCATGAATGGCCTCCACAATTATTGACAGGCAGTCTTGGGCAAAGGAAATTGTACTGGCAAGCCCCTCACCTATCATGTGCAGCCTTGCTGGCATTCCCTAAGGAAAAGGTGGTGGGTGTGGACTGTGTTGTGAATAAGGTTCTGCCAACAGATATCAGCAAAATGCAAAATGACCCTTTTTTTTGCTATGCCCAGAAACTCTTACAGGGCTTTCTAGTGCAGTTTTGCACGGATAGAAGTTGCGATAAGTGACCTGATTTGCTGTGATCACAGTCTGCAGTGGAAACAAGGGTTTCTTGCAATCTCAACAGAGCTTTGGTGTTCAAAGAGGTTCAGATACTGAAAAAAGTAATTCCTGTCATAAATGTGGGAAGGAAAGGTGATAAGTTGTCTTCCTACTGCAGGGAGTGCTTAAGTAGGTTTGGCATTCCCTGCTTCTTTTGAGGACAGAAGACCAGCTTTGTGTTGGATGGATCCCATATGATTTTACAGTGGAACACTTCCTGGAGCTGTCTGACGTTCAAATGTTAAAAACAAAATGTATTGTTGTAATAAAGCATCCAAATACTATCTTGGGTCAGAAGAAACTGCTTTATACTAGGTCAGGCTACTGGTTCATTCAGGGCTCTTCAAGCCTGCTGTTATTTTGAGGTGAGTTTCAATCACATACCAGGAAATCCACAATTAAGTTTATTTTGAAGTCTTGTGCAGCAAACTCTCTTCTCTGCAAAATGAAACCATTGAAAGAAGAAAAGTGGTAGGCAAAGGAACCACAAAGTGTGGGAGAACATTTGCCTGCAGCAACATAACACATCAGAGCAAAAGCTTAGTGAAAAGGCATCCTAATCTGGTGTGGTTATTATGAATTTAGAGTCTCAGAAGGAGGTATTTGCCATCAATTACTACTTAAATCTTTTGTGGGGAAATGGAGATGTCAAGGACAACATAATCATGTCCATTATCATTAAGCTATGAGCCATCCTCCTTCCTTTCCCCCTGAGCTTTTATCCTACTTCTGCCTCAAATTAATCATGTCCAGGACAAGATCATAGTCAAAATATAAAAAGAAAAAATCCCTTTATACACCTCAGTTCTATTGCATTTTGTTTCCCTATTGCACCAGGTATTATCAGCGGAGACAAGGCCTGAGCCAATGAGCACAGGTTGAATTTGCATGAAGGGACCATTCCTCATCTTCCAGGGACTTAAAAAGGGAAGGGTTCCTTGGGTCCCAGCCAGGTGCCTGTCCAATTAGAAAGACCCTACGCTGCTTTAGAGAGCTCACCATGGCCTGGGCTCTGCTTTTCTTTGCCCTTTTCTATTACGGTTCAGGTAAGGATGCAAAGTGCCCTTACATACGCCTGGGAGACAAAACAGCAAAATGATCTGTAACCTGTATTTGTTTTAGCGACAGAATGCTCTTGTGCTATTTGAAAGCACAGAGGATCAAAGGTAATGACTTTTTTCTTTCTCTTTTCTGTAAAGGGGTCAATTCACAAGCAACAGTGACACAGCCAGCCTCCCAGTCTGTGTCCTTAGGTGAAACAACTAAACTCCCCTGCTCTAAAAGTAGTGGGAGCTGGCACAGCTTTTACTGGTATCAACAGAAACCTGGCCAGGCTCCTCGCTTTGTGTTCTATGGTACCAGCACCCGGGGAGAAGGGATCCCGGATCGGTTCACTGCCTCTGTCTCTGGGAACACTGGCCATTTAACCATCTCCAACACCCAGGCTGAAGATGAGGCAGTTTATTACTGTGCTGACTGGGAATTCACTGGTGGTAGCAAGTTCCACAGTGATACAATCTGATGGGGAACTGAGACAAAAACCTTCACCCTTTCTCCCCAGAGTGAAGAATGAAGCAGCAACTGTAGAAGAGCTCAAAGTCATCTGAGATCTGTTGATTTGCAGAGCAAGAGGGATCTCCCTGGCCATCTGCTCCTAGTGACTTCCTTATGGCTGCCAAGCTTACATTGGCAATTCAAAAAATATCGAGCCCTAAACCTTCCTTTGTAGGGAATGAATGTTAATATATAATACTGATGGAGTGTCTGGTAGCTCTTTTTTCTGTCCCTTCTTTCGTTAGTTTTTCTTTTTTGCTGTTTATGTGCAATAAATAGCAATCCTAGTCCAGTATTCTGATGCTCAGGACAGAGTCTCTGGAACTTTTCCACAATGTGCTAGTTGATCATTTCATTTTTAACTGGGATACAAAGGACTGGACCTTCTTTATGCAAATCACCCCTTTTGTCGCTAAGCATGATGCCTCTGCCCAAGCCAATGGATATGGACCTATTTGTACGAGAGATCATTTGTCATTTCCAGGGGATTTAAGAGAGGAGGAGGAGGAGGAGGAGGAGGAGGAGGAGGAGGAGGAAGGTGCAGCTAGATTGAGGAGCTATTTGTCTCTGGGACTCTCCTTCCCTTTGACTTCACCATGGCTTGGCTCCTTCTTCTCTTCACTGTTTTCAGCTACTGTTCAGGTCTGGTTCTGGGTGGTTAATGGGATAAGGTTGGCTTGTGCTGAGATAGTGGGACAAAAAAACAAACCCATTTATCTTGTCTAATTTGCCAGGTTGGATGGTCATCTGTCCTGGAAGCTTTAGCTGAGATTCCTGCATTGCAGGGGGTTGGACTAGATGACCTTTGGGGGTGTTCCAACTCTACAATTCTATGATTCTCACAGGTCATTGTTCTTTGTTTGTGTCTTTTGAGGTGTCAGTTCACTGCACACTTTGACTCCGGCTGCCTCGGCGTCTTTGTCTATGGGCCAAGCCCAAACCATTCATGTGTTCTCCCTCTCTAAGAGTGGACACTGGGACGGCATTTAAGGGAACTAACAGAAACCTGGGTTGCTTGTTGGCTTTATGTTTTATGATCTTTTCAGCTGGGGAGAAGGGATTCATTCAAGTGGGAAGCAAAACCTTTTCTTGAAACTGCAAATCCAGTCCTCTGAAAGGAGCTGCGCAGTCTTGCCAGAGAAAGATTGTACATCTCTGCCCCAGGGACATGGCCATTGCTGTTGTGCACTCAGTTTTTGACTTCCAATCCAGACGTTTAAATAGGATAGAAAATGCCTCATTTCCCGGTTATTTAAGAAAGCAGAAGGAAGGTGAAGCTAGATCAGAGAGCTGTTTGCCTCTCAGGCTCACCCTACTTTGGACTTTCCCCATGGCCTGGATCCTTGTTCTCTTCGTGTTTCTCAATTATTGCTCAGGTCTGGTTGTGGAGGGTTAATGGGCTCAGCTTGGCTTGTGCAGGCATAAAGTGGCTGTCAAAAACAGTTATCTGCTCAGGTTTTGGCTGCAAATCCAGGTATTTCAACTGAAGCTCCTGGTCAAGTGTCCATCATTGGGGTACTCTGTTCTTTGCAGTGAGGTTTACAAAGGATACTTCACAATGTTATGAATCTGAATATTTGCCTTGCAAATTGTTTCAATTTCTGAACGTTCAGTTACAGTTGCAGGTCAAATCTTCTTTTGTGTGTGTGATGCCTGCTCTTCCAGTTCTCACCTTTAAGGGGAGATGTTGATTCATCTTCTCAACGTTTGGCAGAATAGGATAACAACACAGATTGTTTCCTCCTGGTGCACGGCAGGAAAATGTCTGCTATGCATTGTTCACTCCAAACCACTCATGTATAGAGCTCAAGGGCCCCCAAAACCCAAGAATATTACCTAAGACTCTAGGCATGCTTAGGCAAGTTGTGTGTAATGGGTTCGACTCAGAGAAGACCCATTGGAATTAAAAGTCTGAAGCTGAATGCAGCCCAAGACCATGTTTGCTGTCAGGCTGATGCCTGGATGGACTGCCTTGGGCAAAGAAAGTTTGTCTAGGGCAGGGATAACCCACACATTTCCCTGTGAATGCTATGGGGCTGCATCTCCCGCCATCCCTGACAATGAGCTGTGCTTGATGGGCCTGATGGGAGCTGAGGTCCCCAAACAGCTGGATGTTTCATTGTCTGTGTGTCTGGACTGCTGGATCAAGGAGGAGGAGGAGGAGGAGGAGGAGGAGGAGGAGGAGGAGGAGCAGGATGGCATGGTAGCCGCTGTCGAGGCTCCACTCTGCGTGATGTGCCACCTCTGAGGTGCAAACAGAAGGCAGGGCTGCCTTGGGCAGGAAGAAAGGGGGAGCCGAGCGCAAGGAGTCTTGTTTTTTTTTTTTTTTAATATAAATGCTTTTGCATCTGCATCTAATCTTGCCCCTTTCTAAAATTCATTTATTGATGTGTGTTTTTATTTTTGCAAATCTACCAAATCATAAAATGTAATAAAATCAATATTACATGTTTTCTTCGGGACTGTGGAGAGCGTGTGCATTGTGTCCTATTGGTGCAGTGATGGTGCCACACTCAATTCTTCTGAAAGAAGATTCTCTGCGGGGGGACAACAAAAAATGGGGTGTTGAGAAGGGTCCCGAGGGGGGGAAATGAGAAATGTTACTATTTTCCTCTGAGGAATGTTGGAGGAAATGTGTGCTTTGTGCCTTGTTTTCTGAAAGCCCCACATTCAATGCCAGACTTCTCTCATCCATAGCTAGGAGAGAGTCCTGCAGAGCAACAGATGTGAGACTCTGATCATTGTACACTAGGCCACTTTCTATCCATGCAAAAGTCAGAGAATTCTACCTCGCATGCTCACCTATCTCTTGATCCTTCAAAAGACAGGCCAGAAACATGATCACCATTCAAAAATGCAGACTTTTGTGTCAAGGAAAGTGAGAGGGAAATGGAAAGTGTAGAGTGACATTTCCCAGGTGCAACGTCATTTTCCCTCCCTGCAAACAGGTGTGAATGGAGGCCGAATAAACAGTTGACTTAGTTCAATTTTCTTGCAGACAAATCAGGATGAATGTGCAATAAGCAGCAATCCTAGTCCAGTATTTTGATGTTCATGACAGAGTCTCTTGAAATTTTCCACAATCTGCGACTTGATATTTTTCTTTTTAACTAGTGTACCGAGGATTGGACCTTCCTTATGCAAATCACCCCCTTTGCCCTAAGCAGGATGCTCTCTGCCCAAGCCAAAGGATGTGGACCTATTTGCATAAGAGATCATTTGTCATTTCCAAGGGATTTAAGAGAGGAGGAGGAGGAAGGTGCAGCTAGATTGTGGAGCTGTTTGTCTCTGAGACTCTCCCTTCCTTTGACTTCACCATGGCTTGGCTCCTTCTTCTCTTCGCTGTTCTCAGCTACTGCTCAGGTCTGGTTCTGGGTGGTTAATGGGATCAGGTCGGCTTGTGCTCAGATAATGGGTCAAGTAACACACCCATTTATATTGTGTAATTTACCATAGAAACACAATTCTTTTATGATCCTTATTAACACAGAAAATGATGCTTTTTCCTTTTCTTTTTTGCAAAGGTGTCATTTCACAGACTTTAACTCAGTCAGCCTCAGAATCTGTGTCCCTGGGCCAAACTATGAAGTTCTCCTGCTCTAGAAGTAGTGGTGGAAGCTGGTACAGCTTTGGCTGGTATCAACAGAAACCTGGCCAGGCTCCACTCTTTCTGTTCTATGGCACCAGCAGAGGAGAAGGGATCCCAGATCGGTTCACAGCTTCAGCCTCTGGGAACACTGGCTATTTAACCATCTCCAACATCCAGACTGAAGATGAGGCAGTTTATCACTGTGGTGCCTGGGAGGGCACTGGTAGTGGCAAGTTCCACAGTGATACAATCTGATGGGGAACTGAGACAAAAACCTTCACTCTTCCTCCTTATAGTAGGTAACATGAATGATTCAAGAGCTTTTTTGAGCATGAAAGTGCCAACTCTGCCACCTGAACCATTTCCTATCTTGAAGCAGAAGAGAAAGCTGTTTATTCCTGTCTGTCTGATGACAGCAGTGAGCAGCACACAGTGACACAACCACATAGGAATGTTAAGTCATTATAGGGCTTCAATTGGCCTTGAGTGTAGCTGTTGCCTTATTTGAGTGTAGCTGTTGTCTTATTTTGTGAGCCATTCTCCATTAGCGAATGAAAACAGAAACTGCATTCAAAATACTTTGAAAGGCAGCAAATGTTTTGGCAAAATTCCTGAGGTGGGATGCATATGAAAAAGTCATCAGGATCCTTCCCCTAGGGCAGTTGTTGATGAAGTCCAGTTGGAACAGGTCCAGAGCTTTCCTAGAAGTGTTGGAAGGGACCATGAGGGTCATCTAGTCCAACCCCCTGCTATGCAGGAATCTTTTGCCCCATATGGGGCTTGAAGCATCAACTCTGAGATTCAGAGTCTCCTGCTCTACCAACTGAGCTATCTCTCTCCAGGAATTCTTCTTAACCTGTTTATATACTTTTTTTCATCTTGGACTCATGTTCTCAAACACTGTCCCACTACAATTGCACTGGTTTCTGAGAAATGCTTTAGAACCTGACATTTCCTGCCTCTGTCTGTAGGGGGAGAAGTAGGACCACCTTCCCCACATTTCGTAGAATTTAACTGCCACGGGGAGTGTGAGCATCGCCAGCACCTGCAGAGCCAGTGAAGCAGGAGGCAGCTCAGAAGGACACACCTGCTCAGCTTTCCACTCGCCAGCTGCCCTTCCTACTTATTTGTGCGCAGAAATCCAACCATAACTGTCAGTGTGCACACAATAGAGGCCGAGGCAACTTCACTCCCAACCGATTCACCTTCACCTTGTGCTTTGGAAAGTTTTGTGAATCTGCAAAGCCTTGGAAGGAAGAGGGCAGTCTATGGTTGTTTCCACGAGAAGCTTAAATGTGTGTGTGTGTGTGTGTGTGTGTGTGTGTGTGTAGTATTTGGAAATCAGCCCTGTCTTGGCCAGAAAGTGGAACAATGGAACTATTCACATCTTCAGAAAATTCACTACACCTGCCAAGGCTCTCCTTTTTAAAAAGTGTTTGGTGTTTATGGTGAGAAAGAATAACCTTACACATATTCCTCAACAAATGTTACATACCCTCCAAGAATTTTTCTCACTGAAACTGAGACATTAGCAGGGTCCTGCCAGAACACCTTCTTGTCCGGAGCTCTGAGATCTGAAAGCTAGGAGCTAAATGGCACTTTACACGTTGGTTAAGGGCACAACAACGGAATGTCTAGGCACACTTTTTTATAACAAGAATACAAAGCTGAAAATGAATGAACTGCAGCTAAAATCTGTTGGGATACTGCCAGGGAGACAAAGTCCATCGTGGCCCCCAAGCTGGCTGCCGGACGATCCATCGATCTCCCGTAGTCACGAAGTATCAACAATTAGTGACATGAGTTTCTAGAAATAGCTTGCCACATTCCAGAGCTCATGCACACTCTATCAGCAGATAATGCACAGCCAAAGTCACACTCAGGAGAGCATTATTTACAAGTTTATTCAGCGTTGATCAGAACACAGAAAACCATGACTGCCTGCTTTAGTGTCTACGACACAGAGAGAGAAAACGCAAGCAATAGAAAACATAAACATCCAGTGAACAGGAAATGTGCAGACTCTGTGACTCACAAAGCCTGCTCCCTTTTAAGGTGGAACGGAAATATCCTAACATCCTCCCCCTTTCCGTGTAACCTGTAGTACCTGTGGTTCAACCCAATTGCAACCTTTGTACGTAAACCTTAAGTTGTTCTCTTTTAACAACCTTAGACAACAGATCAGCAGGAATTTCATTTCCTGCCATGTAGGACACCTGAATGAGTCCTTTCTGAATACACTCTCTTGCACGATGTAGCTTAATCTGCAAGTACTTGGTTCTTTGCTTGCAACTCTCTGAGTTCAGCAAAGCCAAACACGATCTATTGTCTTGATACACTTGTACAGGACATTTCACAGAAACTCTGATGTCCTTAAACAGTTGCATCAACCATTCACAATCCATGAGTGAAAATGACAGAGCATTGAGTTCTGCTTCACAGGAACTTAGGCTCACTGTCGTCTGCTTTTTGCACAGCCAGTCAAACAGACAGTGGTTGTACATGTAGCATACTCCAGAAGTGCTTGTACCATCCGTGGTGTCACTTCCAAAACTAGCATCTGCAAAGATTTCAAGACCTCCAGTCTTCTGACTGGTGAACCTGAGCCTGTAGTGCAAAGTCCCTTTCAAATAGCGGGCTATGTGCTTCAGAGCTTTCCAATCCTGAACAGTAGGATTGTTGGCATGTCTGCTAAGCAGGTTACAGCTTACAGCTATGTCAGGTCTTGAGCATCTAGCAATGAAATTCAACTTGCCTAGAATGCATCTGTACAGCGTAGTGTCAGAAAACGCTTCAGCAGTACTATCTACCTGGTAACCTGTCACCATCGGTGTGTCTGCTGGGTTTGCATCAACCAAATTCAACCTGGTTAATACATCAGCAATTTTCTGTGTTTGGTGTACCAGAAAATTACCTGCTTGGTCCCTCTCCACCTGCAGAGAAAGATAGTTGGATACCTCACCAAGATCCTTCATTTCAAAGTGCTCCTTCAGCTGAGCTAGGGTGCTTTGGTACAAAGCCTGATTCTTCCAAAACATCAGAAGATCATCAACAAAACATAAACAATACAGTTTGTTTTGCCCTTCCTCCTTGACAAACACACATGGATCAGCTTTGCCCTGGTGAAAACCTAGAGAAAGCAATGTCTCAGTGAGTTTTGCGTTCCAACACCTGGCACTCTGCTTGAGACCATATAAGGATTTCCGAAGTTTACAGACCATTCCCTTCTGTATCTGCATTCCGTCAGGTGGAAGCATATACAGCTCCTCCCCCAGAGTCCCGTACAAAAAACCTGTATTAATGTCATGATGGGAAACATGCAGTTTCTCCTCTGCAGCTGTCTTGAGCATCAGCCGAATGCTCTCATATTTGACGGTGGGTGAGTAGGTCTCGTGGTAATCCTGTCCTGGTACCTGTGAAAAACCTCTGGCAACCAATCTGGCTTTGTGTCTGACAACCTTGCCATTCTGGTCTGTCTTGGCCTTGAAGACCCATTTGCTGCCAGTAGTCTCATTCCTGGGACTACTGGTACCAACTCCCAAGTTTGGTTCCTGTTCAAGGAATCAACTTCAGCCTTCATGGCATTAAGCCAAGGCTCAGCATCTTTAGAGGTTAACTCCTGAACCTCTTTGAAGCTTGAAGGTTCCCATACCTTCTCTGAGCTACTAAGAACAGCAGTTGCTGTCTTAGCAAACTCATCAGCAAATCTCTTTGGAGGTCTGCCCTTTGTGGCTCTTTCAGATCTGCGTACTAGACGCAAGTCTTCTGGACTCATCTCCTCCTTCTTAGGAGAAAAGTGACCAATGGTGAACAGTGGTTCTTCCAGTTCATTGTCAGACGCATCAGATGGTCTGACTGAGGCCTTTGCGCTCTTGTAGTCTGCTGTGTCATCACTGTCACTGACACCAGCAGCAGCGCCGCCCACTGAACTGGAATCCGAACTCTGATCATCATCATCATCATCATCATCCTCGGCTTCCTCAACATTATCTGCTTTCTTCACATCACCTTCATCCTCCTCTGGGTAACCCTGGAAAATCCCCACATTTTCCCTCCACTTAGGATTGTACTCAACACTCTTTGTGAACTTAATGGACTTAGATTCAGTCATCCATACCCTGTATGCACCTTTTTCGTACCCCATGAACAAACCATGTGCCCCACGCTTCCCAAGCTTGTTGCTCTGTGGGGTGTGTACCCACATGTCAGAACCAAAGATTCTCATGTGCTTGATGCTGGGATTCTTACCAAACATCTTCTCATAGGGGGTACAACCAATAGGCAATGACAATCTGCGATTATAAGTGTAAACAAACAAGTTCAAAGACTCCTCCCAATACTTCTCAGGGAGATTGGCATCATGCAACAAGGTTTTCAGTCCTTGCAGCAACGTTTGATTTGCTCGCTCCGCAAGCCCATTCATCCATGGCGATCTAGGCGTTGACAAGTCATGCTGGATTCCCTTCTCAGTCAGGAAAGCTTCAAACTGCTGAGAAGTGAACTCCCCACCCCGATCAGTAAACAAACAACCAATACGTTTACCGTGAACATTCTCCAACCAAGCACAGAATGCCTTGAACTTAGGAAACGCTTGCGATTTCTGCTCGAGCATAAACACATGAATGTACCTGGAAAAAGAATCAATTAGAACCATGAAGTACCTTGCTCCACCCAAAGAGGGCGCAAGTGGACCAACCAGGTCTGTGTGCACTATCTGGTAGGGTTTGGAAGCCTGCCTGCTAGACTCCTTGCCTTTTGGAGCAACCTTCACCTTGTTCTCTGCACAAGATACACATTTCATGTGAAACTTACAGGGTTTGATGTTCAAACCCTCAACCATCTCTGGCATCTTGGCCAGTGCCTTCCAAGAGAGGTGACAAAATCTCCTGTGTGCATCATGAATGCATCCTGCATGAAGAACTTTGTTAGTTTGTGCAACACAACAAGAATCAACATTAGACATAGCAACCGCATTGTCATCATAAGTTATACAGAACAAACCATCTATAAACTTTGCATGCAAAATGTCCTCTTTGCCTTTTCTGATGACACAGACGCTCCTCTTGAAGGAAATCTCAAAGCCACACCCAGTCAGCTGTGGGACACTGAGCAAATTGTCTGCAGCACCTGGAACATATAGTACATCTTTGATGGTAGTGTGCAGACTTGCCAGTTTCACAGTCCCTTCTCCTGCAATTCGCAACGTCTTTCCGTCAGCCAGGTGGATCTCACCTTCTTGAGGTCTGAAGGAGATAAAGAGATGGCGGTCTTTTGACACATGGCGGGTACACCCTGAATCAATAACAAACCTGGCCTTGGCCTTTGGAGCAGTCTTTCTGGCAAGCAAAACCTTGTTTTCCACCGGCGTGGGCTTTTGCAGCTTGCCCCCCTGCTCCTGGCCATCTGCAGGCGTCTGCCTCTGTTTACCTTTGCCCTTCCGGCCTCTGCAAAGGCGATGACCTTGGCTCCCATGAGAAACAGAGCTCTCAGCTGCCGACTCCTTGGCTCCCCCTGGAGGCTGGAATGCTGCCTGGGATGACGTGACAGTCAGCTCCCCCTGCAGCTAGCAATCGGCATCCCTGCATTCACTCGCATTCTGGGAAACAGCCAGGACCTCCGATGCAGTCAAACTCTGGGCTGGGATGACTGGCAAATGGGCTATCTTCAAAGCATTCCACAACTTACGTGCAGTCACGTTGCCAGCTAACGTTTTAATTTCCTCCAGAGAGACGGACAAGACTATTACGTCAATGGCCCTCGAATTCTGGGCTCTCCATCTATCTGTCACAGGAACTGGAGGGGCTTCAGACACAGTATGCCACACTCCAAACTGACGCAGCAAACTTTCACACCACACAGCCCCGGTTTTATAATTGTGCTGATTTAACTTTGGGCACTCAGCAGCCTCAGAAGCTTGGAAAAACTCCATTCCAGCTTTTTACTTGAGCCGTGAGTCTTATTCACTTCAGAAACGTCTTATGTCGGCAGCTCATTAACCACAAATTCTCTGGCGCAGCTCCCAGATCCATTAGTCTGCCGGAGGTCAAAGTCTCTTGCCACGGCAAACAGAAAAGCCTTACTTTCGCTTTTCCTCCACATACCTTTCAGCAGTCTGTCGCAGTCTTACTCTCCTGTAAGTGCTGTGAATCTGGGCCCATAACCTGTTGTTGGGATACTGCCAGGGAGACAAAGTCCATCATGGCCCCCAAGCTGGCTGCCGGACGATCCATCGATCTCCCGTAGTCACGCAGTATCAACAATTAGTGACATGAGTTTCTAGAAATAGCTTGCCACATTCCAGAGCTCATGCACACTCTATCAGCAGATAATGCACAGCCAAAGTCGCACTCAGGAGAGCATTATTTACAAGTTTATTCGGCGTTGATCAGAACACAGAAAACCATGACTGCCTGCTTTAGTGTCTACGACACAGAGAGAGAAAACGAAAGCAATAGAAAACATAAACATCCTGTGAACAGGAAATGCGCAGACTCTGTGACTCACAAAGCCTGCTCCCTTTTAAGGTGGAACGGAAATATCCTAACATATATCCGTTTTTCACATGGTCTAGTCCTCATCTGAAGACTGCAAAAAACAAAAACACAAAGCCACGCTTCCCCTGCCCACCCCACAAATATTCTCAAGAGGGTCTCTTCTCAAGTCTTCAGAGAGTGGCTGGAAGTGAGGAGGCAGGAAAAGTTCCTCCTTTCCTTATACTCTGCAGTTTTATTCTGAAATCTGAGACGCAGTACTGCGCCCAGATGTCAGAATCTGTTCACGCTAATGAAATATCTTGCTGCAGAACAAGCCTTGAATAATGGGAGTTTCGAATGCTGCCCCCATCACTCTTTTGCAAATGTCTCCTTAGAACATTGGCTTTGGACAAGGAGTTAAATAAGTTCCTGCAAAGCCAATGACTGTAGAACCAATTTGCATGAAGAACCCCTTTGGTATTTATAGGGGGGTTTAGAGAGGAGGAAGAAGACCCCATCTTGATCTCTTTCCCAAAGAAAGGCACACCCTTTTGGAGAGTTCACCATGGCACGGCCTCTGTTTTTTCTGGCACTTCTCAGCTTCTGTTTAGGTAAGGGTATGGAGGACTCACTCCAGAAGCATATTCCCACTATAATAATTTAATAATTTTATTATTTATACTCTGCCCATCTGTCTGGGTTGCCCCAGTCATGCTCTGTGCTTGTTATGAAGACTGATTGCCTCTTTGATACCCGAGAACATGTAAAATGTACCCAATTCATGCTTTCCCCTCTTTTCTTGATGACAAGGTATCAGTTCACAGCCGACCTTGACTCAACCTGCCTCTGAGTCTGTCTCCTTGGGTCAAACAGCTAAACTTTCCTGCTCAAGAAATGGTGGCAGTAAGTGGGATGGATTTCACTGGTTTCAGCAGAGACCTGGAGAGGCTCCTCTTTTTCTGTGCTATGGATCTAGCCGGAGAACAGGCATCTCTGATCGCTTCACTTGCTCCATCTCTGGCAACATGGGCTATTTGATGATCTCCAACATCCAGGCTGAAGATGAGGGAGTTTATCACTGTGCTGATTGGGAGTACACTGGGAGTAACAAGCTCCACCGTGATACAATCTGATGGGGAACTGAGACAAAAACCTTCCCTTTTCCTCCCCAAAGCTGAGAATGAACTAGCACTTTAGGGCTTAATTTTGTTGATGCCAGAGGAGCTTTTGAACTAACGAGCTAAAAAGCGTGGAAAGCCCTTTTGTCCTCAGTCACTTCTCAACCAAGATGACCAAGGGCCTGGAACCCAAGCCTTATGAGGAACAGTTGAAGGAGTTGGGTATGTTTAGCATGGAAAAGAGGAGACTTGTGGGGAGATATGGTAGCCATCTTCAAATATCTCAAAGGCTGTCACATGGAAGAGGGAACAAGCTTGTTTTCTCCTGCTCTGGAGGGTAGGACTCTAGAGGTTGTGGACTCTCTTCCTTGGAGGGTTTTAAGCAGATGTTGGATGGTCATCTGTCATGGAAGCTTTAGCTGAGATTCTTGCATTGAAGGGGGTTGGACTAGATGGCCCTTTGGGATGTTCCAGCTCTACAATTGTACGAGTCTATGATTCTCAAGCGTCATCTTTCATTGTGTGTGTTTTTCAAGGTGTCAGTTCACAGCCAACCTTGACTCAACCTGCCTCTGTGTCTGTCTATTTGGGCCAAACAGCTAAACTTTCCTGTTCAAGAAATGGTGGTAGTAAGTGGGATGGATTTCACTGGTTTCAGCAGAGACCTGGAGAGGCTCCTCTTTTTCTGTGCTATGGATCTAGCCGGAGAACAGGGATCCCTGATCGGTTCACTTGCTCCATGTCTGGCAACATGATGGCTATTTGATGATCTCCAACATCCAGGCTGAAGATGAGGCTGTTTATTACTGTTGTGACTGGGAGCACAGCATCATTCAAGGGTTCCACAGTGGTACAATCTGAGGGAGAAGTGAGACAAAAACCTTCTCCTTTCCTCTCTAGGGTGAGGCAGGCAGAATCATTCAAGATTTTCCTGGAGCCTTTTTGTGTATTGTCTGTTTTGGACAGGAATCTGTGATGACATCAACTTATTTGGAGACAGGGATACAAACAGTGAAGTGATAACACTTTAAATACCACCTGGTCATCCCCCAAACCCATACTTACTAGCTCCAGTCAAACTTTTTTGGAAATTCTGAAGGGGAAAAGCTCTGTATATCTGTCTTTCTGCACCTCTAGGCAAATGCAAGGAGATAAAGAAGTTCTTGTGGAACCAATGGGCACAGAGCCAGTTTGCATGAAGGAGTCCTTTTCCCCCCTGGAGGACTTCATAGAGGATGAAGAGGATCCCATCTAGATCTCTTTCGGAAGGGAAGCCAGACTCCTTTAGAGAGCTCACCATGGCCTGGCCTCTGGTTTTCCTGGCACTTCTCAGCTACTGTTCAAGTAAATCCCCCACAATTGCCTATGGATGCTTGATTTTAATTTCTTTTTGCTTTTAACATTTCTTTAACTTTTCATGATTTTATTGTTTTTATATTGTTGAAAACCACTCTGATATAATTTTTATGAGACAGAGGTATAAACATATTTAATGAATAAATGAATAAAAGTATGGAAGACTCAATGAACACAAAATAAAAAAATCCCTTCCAGGAGCACCTTAGAGACCAACTAAGTTTGTTATTGGTATGAGCTTCAGATGCAACTGAAGAAGTGTGCAAGCACACAAAGGTCATACCAATAACAAACTTAGTTGGTCTCTAAGGTGCTACTGGAAGGAATTTTTTCTTTTGTTTTGACTACTGCAGACCAACACGGCTACCTACCTGTAACTAAATCAATGAACACAGACCAAGATCAAATCTCTTTTCACTGTGTACTCATCATAGGAACATTATGCTTTTGTTACAGATAGGTAGCCGTGTTGGTCTGCCATAATCAAAATAAAAAAAAAATCCTTCCAGTAGCACCTTTAAGACCAACTAAGTTAGTTCTTGGTATGAGCTTTCGTGTGCAAGCACACTTCTTCAGATACACTGAAACAGAAGTTGCCAGCTCCTTCTATATAGTGAGAAGGTGGGGAGGGGTATTACTCAGAAGGGTGGTGGGAATGGGAGATTGGCAGATAGCTGGGATGAGCCTGCTGACGACTCTTAACGACTGTAATGGGTCTTACAGGAAAAGGCAAGGGGTGAGAAGGTGAGAAATGGCTTAGTCATGTATAATGGGATAAGAATCCAATGTCTTTGTTCAAACCAGGTTTCTCCATGGTTTTAAGTTTGGTAATGAGTTGCAATTCAGCAGCTTCTCTTTCCAGTCTATTTCTGTTAAGGAGCTACCCCCACACATCCAAGAACAGATCCTCACCAACACACCAACAGAACCTCGACCAGGAACTTTCTATCTTCTACCTAAAATACACAAACCAGGAAATCCAGGACGCCCCATCATTTCAGGTATTGGCACTATTACAGTGGGTGTCTCCGGTTATATGGACTCTGTTCTGAAACCATATGCCATCAGTGCTCCCAGCTATGTACGTGACACCACAGATTTTCTGAGGAAAATACAATCTTTAAATAATCTTCCCAACAACACTATACTAGCTACTATGGATGTGGAATCTCTGTATACCAACATCCCACACAACGATGGTTTACAAGCTATAAGGAACACCATTCCAGATAAAACCACAGCGGACCTTGCCACCAAACTCTGCCAATTTGTCCTTACCCACAACAACTTCAAATTCAGTGATGACCTGTTCCTTCAGATCAGCGGCACAGCAATGGGCACCCGCATGGCCCCACAGTATGCCAACATCTTCATGGCAGATTTAGAACAACGTTTCCTAAACTCCTACCCACTCAAACCTCTCTTGTATCTGCGATACATTGACGATATTTTTATCATCTGGACACATGGGCAACAGACCCTGGACACCTTTCACCAGAAATTTAATGATTTTCACCCCACAATCAACCTTACAATGAATCAATCTATGCAAGAAATACATTTTTTGGACACTACTATAAAAATACAGGATGGGCGCATGGACACCACCTTATACCGTAAACCAACTGACCGACAAACATATCTACATGCCTCTAGCTACCATCCCAAACATACCAAACAGTCCATTGTATATAGCCAGGCACTACGTTACAGCCGCATCTGTTCCAATTCTACAGACAGAGACTCTCACCTAAGAGATCTACAGCAAACCTTTTCAGAACTAAAATACCCAGCAGATGAAGTTAGACAACAGATCAACAGAGCCAGACTTATACCCAGAGAGAACTTGCTGCAAGACAGACCCAAAAAAGAAAATAACAGAACACCTCTAGTCATCACATACAGCTCCCAAGTTAAAACTGTACAACGCATCATCAGAGATCTACAACCTCTCCTGGACAATGACAGTTCTCTTTCTCAAGCTCTGGGAGGAAGACCTTTCATTGCCTACAGACAGCCACCCAATCTTAAACAACTCCTAACCCACAATAATACTACAACCAGACTTAACACGGACACTGGCACCAGAGCCTGCAATAAACCCAGATGCCAACTTTGCTGCCACATACACCCGGACAACACCATTACTGGCCCCAACAACATCACACATACCATCTCGGGACTATTCAATTGCTCATCATCTAACATTGTGTATGGCATCAAATGCCAACAGTGTCCTTCAGCTCTCTATATTGGACAAACAGGCCAAACCTTACGCCAAAGAATAAATGGACATAAATCTGACATCAAGAATCACAAAACAGAGAAACCAGTAGGAGAACACTTTAATCTCCCAGGACATTCTATACAAGATCTCAAAGTAGCTGTTTTACTACAAAGGAATTTCAGAAATAGACTGGAAAGAGAAGCTGCTGAATTGCAACTCATTACCAAACTTAAAACCATGGAGAAACCTGGTTTGAACAAAGACATTGGATTCTTATCCCATTATACATGACTAAGCCATTTCTCACCTTCTCACCCCTTGCCTTTTCCTGTAAGACCCATTACAGTCGTTAAGAGTCGTCAGCAGGCTCATCCCAGCTATCTGCCAATCTCCCATTCCCACCACCCTTCTGAGTAATACCCCTCCCCACCTTCTCACTATATAGAAGGAGCTGGCAACTTCTGTTTCAGTGTATCTGAAGAAGTGTGCTTGCACACGAAAGCTCATACCAAGAACTAACTTAGTTGGTCTTAAAGGTGCTACTGGAAGGATTTTTTTTATTTTGATTATGCTTTTGTGATATTTTTGTGTAACTTAACAAATTCATGATTTATTTCCTATTTCTTTGTACAGGTGTCACTTCGCAACCAACAGTGACCCAGCCTGCTTCTTCATCTGTGACCCTCGGCCAAACAGCTAAACTCTCTTCAATGGCCAGTCATGGTGGTAACTGGCACTACTTTCAGTGGCATCAGCAGAAACCTGGACAGGCTCCTCGCTTGGTGCTCTTTGGGACCATCAGGGGAGAAGGGATCCCAGATCGGTTCACTGCGTCTTCCATTGGGAACACTTACTATTTAACCCTCTCCAACACCCAGGCTGAAGATGAGGCAGTTTATTACTGTGGTGCCCGGGAGAGCACTGTTGGGTTGAAGTATCACCGTCATACAGCCAGATGGGGAACTGAGACAAAAACCTTTGCTCTTTCTGCCTAGAGTGAGAAACCAGAAGCATCCAAAAACATCACTGGTCATAGTTGAGTGTTCTTTGTTTTCAAAAGAAATGTGTGATGATATGAAGTTATTTAGTCACACTGATGCTATTAAGGAAATGATCTCTACCCATGAATGGACTCCACAATTATTGACTGGCAGTCTTGGGCAAAGCAAACTTGTACTGGCAAGCCCCTCACCTATCATGTGCAGCCTTGCTGGCATTCCCTAAAGAAAAAGGCTGTGGGTGTGGATTGTGTTGTGACTAAGGTTGTGCTAACAGATATCAGCAAAATGCAAAATGGCCTAAAGTGGGCAGGATGTGGTTCCTTGAAAACCGGAAATCATTATCTAAACTTCCTTTGGAATGACATGAATTCAAATGTGCACTTTAGATGAGCTTTGCTTAAATTATAGATAGGAAGAAAATCCGAGATTCAACAATAATTTCAGCTTGGATTCATGGGAAGTTTTCAGGTTTGGGTTTTCCCGTAACTTTGTAAGTAAAACCTTGGTAATCACAGTTGTTGATCTTCCAGTTCTCTTTCCTTTGACCTGTGGGAAGAGATGCTGGACCAAGTTTCCTATATCTGATCAAAATGTCACACTCTTTGCACCACATTCACACACATGTATGTTCAGTCCCTATAGGGTCAGGATCCTTGCCCCGCTTCCATGGCCTCATTCATTCATCAAGATCAAACACACAGCAATCTCTTTGAGGGCACCTGATACAGATTCAGTTCCAATTCACTCCCCTGCAATTAAACATCTATCCAAGCCTTGGAAACGGCTGTGAATTCTCATATTTGGGGGAGGAAGAGCAAATTATTGTATTGTTTCCTCAAGTTGTGTTTTTTCAGATCTTTCTTACAGAATTTGGTTCTCGTACTGTACTAGGAAAAGTTACTACAGATTCCCAACTTTTGGGGGTGGAAAACCTAAAGACCAAGGACAAATTCTGCCTCTCAGTTCTCTGCCTTTGGCCCTTAAGATTCACCCCAGGAGTCCCTGGTGAAGAGGGGTCTCTTTCTATGGTATTATGTTTAACATCCCTTCCCAACGTGAGAAGCCAGTTGTGTTGCATTTGAGACTCCTTCCAGCTCATTCTGCTGGGTTGCCCAATGGGCATCTGCCCCAAGCTCTTGTCCTGATGTCACCATTGCCCTTCTCCTTTGTATCTTGGCCAAAATGCGGACCGCCCCTGCTTTTCCTGGCACTTCTCAGCTATTTTTCAGGTAAGGGCACGGAAGATTCAGTTGACCTAAGACAACGTCAAAGCTATTTCCACGGTTTAGCTATCATAGGAATATCATGCATCTGTGATATCTGAAAGCATAGAAAATGTACTCAAGGCATGATTTCTGTGCTTTTTCTTTTTGTCAAGGTGTCCATTCACAGCCAACGGTGACTCAGCCGGTCTCCCAGTCTGTGTCTCTGGGGGTGGGGTGAGCCTCTCCAATGCTTGCAGCCTCTCTGCTGCCTCCCCCTCAGCTGTAGGGAGGCTGAGAGAGAGGCAGTAGGCAGAGGCAAGTCCCACGCTGCTGTTTCAGGTAGCGCGGAACCTGCTGGTGCCTAAGCCACTACGTCACTCCTAAAAAGTTTCATGAGCCTTTTTTAAAAACAAACAAACAAACAACTCCTTTTGTCACCCCCACCTTAGTGATGACACCCGAGACAAGTTGCACACTATGCACCCCACTTCCTTCACCACCACCGGGCTGAGTGGTTTAGACCACAGTGCCACCCACATCCCCGCTTTTCATATACAGTGGTACCTTGGGTTACAGACACTTCGAGTTACAGACTCCGCTAACCCAGAAATATTACCTCAGGTTAAGAACTTTGCTTCAGGATGAGAACTGAAATCACACAGCGGCGGCGGGAGGCTCCATTAGGTAAAGTGGTACCTCAGGTTATGAACAGTTTCAGATTAAGAACAGACCTCCAGAACGAATTAAGTTCTTAACCCGAGGTACCACTGTATAGAGACAGATGTCAGTGATGGTTCTGGCTGTCTCCCCCTTACTGGAAGCACAATTCCCCAACACCAGTGGTTTTTAACCACTGTGCCGTGGTACCATGGGGTGCCTTGAATGATGGTCAGGGGTGCTGCAGGCAACACTGCCTCCATCCCTCTTTCCTTCCTTCCCTCCTCTGATGGCCTCTCACGTCTCTGCCTCCCAGAGACTTGCACAGCTGTTGTTGCAGCTGCCCTGGCTGCAAGGTCCCCAGTTGGATGGTGCCTCTGGGGCTGGCCAGGGGGTGCTTCCCAGGACCCTGTGGGGCAGAGTGAGGAGGCAACTCTTTTGGGGTTGGGGTGGGGGCAGCTCAGAGACCAGTGGCTGCCCATATGACACCCAAGAAGAGGAGAGAGGAGAGGAGGCTGAGGGAAAACTCCACAAGGAAGGGGACTTGAAAAGGGGTGAGGGGCTGCCGGCTCTGCAGACAAGGGGTGACCTTACTGGGCTCCTGAGCCCCACAGGGGTGCCGCAGAAAGAATGTAATAGGTCAAGGGAGCCGTTGACTCAAAAAGATTGAAAACCTCTGCCCTACACACACCCTGATCCCAAAATACAATTGTTGACAAGGTCCCAGATATTCAGAAGATATCTGTTCGTAATTGTTATGTACTGTTGTGAATAGGATCCAAAATGCAGCAGTCTGATTGGTCCTAGAACAATAGGATCCAAAATGCAGCAGTCTGATTGGTCCTAGAACAATAGGATCCAAAATGCAGCAGTCTGATTGGTCCTAGAACAATAGGATTCAGAATGCAGCAGTCTGATTGGTCCTAGAACAATGCAGCAGTATGACTGGTCCACAGGAGCCACCCAATCCAGCTCCAGGTGGAAGTGAATCCATAACCTGATTGGCCAACAGAAGAATCCCGGAATTAGCCAATCACGTGGGGCCCGTTGTGTAAATAATGTATATAAAGCAGACATGTTGGCGGGGGGGGGGGGACTTCCATCCCTCCTCACCACTATGAGCTGAATAAAGAGCATGAAATCCACTCTCGGCTCCGAGTATATTTCAGTAATCCTCTCCAAATCCTGGGGAGTACTTTGCAATGCCGTTTGAAAGATGTGCCGAAACTTCTATTTTTATTTCAAAATGTCCCGGTGATTAGAGGAAATTCTATATTCAAAAACTGGCAAAAAATTCTCTCCAAATTTATATGGCAAGGTAAAAGACCGAAAATTAGATTTAAATTGTTAACGGACAGGAAAGATAGAGGAGGATTTGCGGTCCCAAATTTGAGATTGTACTATGAAGCCTCGTGCCTTTGTTGGCTCAGAGAATGGATTGTCTTAAAAAACACAGATCTGTTGGATTTAGAAGGCTTCGATTTAAGATTCGGTTGGCACGCCTATCTCTGGCAGAATAAGGAAAAGGTGCATAAAGGCTTCTCAAATCATATCATCAGAGGATCCTTGTTAGAGGTGTGGGAAAAGAATAGGAAATTGTTGGGAAAAAATACCCCTTGGTGGTTATCGCCCATTGATATCTTAACCATAAAAAAAACAAATATAGAAGGTGAGAGATGGACCTATGAAGACCTCCTGGAAAGATCTGAAAAATGATGGAAAATCAGACCCTATGAAGAGCTAAAAGACAAACTAACAGGCTGGCTGCAGTATCATCAAATTAACGCCTTATGGAAAGAAGACAAAAAAACTGGGATGAATGAGAAAAAATCTAGGTTCCAGGTAGAGATTATAGAAAGTAAAACCAAACTTCTATCCAAAATGTATAACCTGTTACTAGAATGGGATACTAAGGACAAGGAGGTCAAGGAAGTTATGATAAAATGGGCGATAGACTTTGGATATAATTTGGACTATGATAATTGGATGAGGCTATGGAATAAAGGTATGAAATTTACTGCCTACACCACCCTTAGAGAAAATATGGAAAAGATGATGTACCGTTGGTACTTCACCCCCGTGAAATTAGAAAAAATGTATAAGACCGGGGATAATAAGTGTTGGAAGTGTAAATCCAAAGAAGGCAGTTTCTACCATATGTGGTGGAAGTATGAAGAAAAAAAAATTGGGAAGCCATATACAATGAATTGAAAAAGATACTTAAATACACTTTTGTTAAAAAACTCAAAGCCTTCCTCCTCGGTATGATCGGAGACGAGATTAAAAAAGAAGATTACATAATGTTGCAATATGCAACTGTTGCTGCTAGGACTCTATTAGCACAAAACTGGAAAACCCCTAATATCCCGACCGTTAAAGATTGGCAAATTAAACTATTTGAATACTTAGAATTGACAAAAATGACGCAGAATATCAGACAGCAAAAAGATACAAAGTTTATTGACGATTGGACCAAATTTATAACATATATGGAAACAAATTCTAGAAATCTAAAAATCACAGTAGGTTTAACATAATTCTTGCGATGCATAGATGCTATAAAATGAAAACTACAGAATGGAATTACAATCTTATATAATCCAAAACCGAGATGGAGGGAAGTCAGTTTGTGTGTTCCGTTTAGGTTTTCCGTTGTATGTTTTTGTTTTTGTTTTCTTTTTTCTCTTTTTTATGTACTGTTGATTTGCTCTTCTGTTTGCTTATTGAAAATTAATAAAAAGAATTTAAAAAAAAGAAAGAAAGATGTGAGGCAGGATATTTGTTGATGCACATTGTAGCGCGAAAGGGGAGGCAACTCCAGCCTGCAGTGAGCAAGGAGTCACCCTGTGTTGGAGTGAAACTGCTTCCTTTGCAAGAAGATTGCTTAAAAGGAAATAGTTCTGCTCTGGTAAATCTGCTCTTTTTTAAAAGTGAGTATTTTATTGTGCAACATTATACACATCCTTTGGGATGATCAGAGCTTGAGACACCAGGGGGAGATGTTGGTTCAGTTTCTCTACATTTGACAGATTTGCACCTGCAGTAAAATGTTACACCGATGAGCATTTGATTTGGGTGTTTCTCATGCATGGAACTCCAGTGCCTGCACACAACTTGATCTGCCTTAGAATACACTCAGGTGATGAAGGAGCTAAGCATTCGTCTTGAAGGGGGTCTGGTTCTGGCTTTGTATTCCTCTCCCAGATTTAGTGAAGCCTTATTTACCTAGGGATCCATCAGCCACGCCATCCCCGGACCTTGGAGGGAACAAAAGTACCAGGAAAGCAAAATCTTCTTTGGAGAAAAAGTTTATTGAAATCTGTGCACAGAGACAATATCTGTACACAGAGACAACCAGCTGGATAGCTCCTGAAAATATACTGGCTGTAAAGCAAGACACTTCAGCAAACTTTCTTATACTCTCTGAGCACTCTCCCCCCCTCCCATACCTTCTCAAATTATTCCCTTACATGGCACATCTATATTGCTTGCCAAACACATTTTATTGCTTGCTAAACATTCCTGTCTTTCTATTTTGCTTGCTAAACACATTCCTCCCCTTTCCTTCGTACACGTGTCTTTTCTCATCTTTGCATTAGTAAGCATAAGACAGGAAAAGGGGCCTCTTTAGCAGGCCTGGTTAAATCTGCACTTTTGACCCGCCAGCCAAATTTAGCAGGTCTGGTTAGTTATTGCTAACAGCAGCGGTTTCTTGCTAGCTGGCTAGGCAGGAAACGAACTTTTGACCTGTCAGCCAAATTTTGCAAGCAGTCACTGGCTGTGTGCTAACTGTCTGGCCAAAATTTGCAGAAGTAAGATTAGCACAGGATTAGCACAGGAATTTACTGCAGATAGTATTTGAGAGCAACCTTTCTTAGGTACAAAGTTCTAAGCACAGAAAATATTGAGAGAAACCTTTTCCCATCTCCCTTTACTCCCTCCTCTTCTTTTGAACAATCTATTACTTAGATTCGTTCTGGGGTAGGGGTCTATATTCTCTCATTACAGCAATCACGCGAGGTCCCATCATGCGAGACATCATCTTTCCCATCATATTCTGCAAGCATTGCATCAAGCAGGGAATACAAAAGCAAAAAAGCAATAGAAGCATTATTGGGCCTATCACCATAGTAACCCTGTTGGGTGGATTGAACTCTCGTGCTGCCTCCCTACTGACCAGAGCATATGGAAGCTGAAATCCTGGGGTGGCAATTCTTACTGGCACTTGTTTAGCAATTTCAATGCACACCTGGTTAAGGCTCCCACCCCTGCAATACTTGCATTAAGATAGGTTCCGTCCCATCTAACGCCTGGATTAAGATTAGAACCTGGTCCATCAGATGAGGTTGGTATAGTAACCTCATCAAACCCCTGTTTCCAGTAGTCAATGAGCACGCCATCTCTTACCACCGGCAAGACGAACCAGTCGTAGCAGAGGCCAGCAGGCCAGTAAGGGCGGTATGGCTCGGTAGGGTCAGGGCTGTGGGGCATAGAGCAAATCAATACAGAATATAACAGAAAAAAAGGAAAAGAGAAAGTCCTTATGAAAGTATTAAATGTCCTGGTGGACTTCCTGGATCAGTCCCGGCACGGGTTTTCACGTTGGGGATGCTGCCCGCGGGCGTCCCTCCCATCCATTTCTTCAGCTGTGCGTTGAGATATCAGCTTCCGGTGTGATATCAGCAGAGCGGTCATCAGCGGAGGGTCTGGAGATGGTCAGCCGAAGGGGTTAATCAGAATTTAACTGCACAGTTCAATCTATAGTGGTCACTCTGGTGTGGTGGACCCAAGGGGTGATGCCGGCGAATTTCACGGCGGTGGGTGTGGAGAGCAGGACGGTATAAGGTTCCAGCACGGTTGTAGCTGCGTCCGTGCCCAATCGTTTACCCACACTTCATCACCTGGCTCGAACTGATGCAGCCAACACACAGGGGTTGCGAGCCTGGGTCCACCTGTCGAGACAAAAGAAAACTCGGAAGAATATCTGGACTTAATTATTCAATTGCATATCCTGACCAGCATGTGGGGACAACATTCTGACATATGGGACCGGTCTCCCAAGCACAATTTCAAAGGGTGACAGGTGGGTTCGCTTTGACGGGAGACTGCGGACCCTGAGCAATGCCAAGGGCAACATGGTCACCCAATTAGACCCGGTTTCCTGTGTCAGCTTGGACAGCTGATTCTTTAGAGTCCTGTTCATTCTCTCTACCTTTCCAGAACTCTGGGGTCTATAAGCAGTATGCAGCTTCCAGTTGATCTGGAGCGCTTTTGCCAGTCCCTGTAGGACTGCATGAACAAATGCTGGTCCATTGTCAGATCCTATGGACCTTGGCAATCCATAGCGAGGGATGATTTCCCTAAGCAGGCACCTGGTTACTTCAAATGCCTTTTCAGTCTTTGTTGGCCATGCTTCGGCCCATCCGGTGTAGGTGCACACTGCCACCAGCAGGTAGCGGTGTAGTCCACAACGGGGTAATTCAGTAAAGTCCACGACAAGATCTTCCATAGGTGCAGTTCCACTGCGCTGAACTCCTGGGGGAGCTAGTGGTCCGGTTCTGGGGTTATTCTTTTGACACAGCAGGCATTTCCTGGAAATCTGGGCTGCCAGTTGGTAGAGGTGGGCTATATAGAAGCATTTCTCCAGCTGCTTGGTTGTAGCATCTGGTCCTATGTGGGTTGAATCATGGTATCTCTGAGTAACCTGCCGAGAAAGGGACTCTGGAATCCATATCCTGTCATCAGGGGTAAGGTACCATCCTTCTTTGGACAATGTCAGCTCCTGAGCGTCTGCAGTGTCCCTTTCCTGCTTCGTATAAGCTGGCTTGTCAGTGGTGCTTAAAATTTCTTCTGGGACCAGTGCTCCAATAACCGAGGCGGGGGCCAGTTCTTGGGCTGCTTCCTTGGCCACTCTGTCTGCCAATCGGTTTCCTCTGGCCACTTCTCCTGGTCCAGTCTTGTGTCCATAACAATGGATAACTGCCACTGCCTCGGGCTCCCATACAGCATCCAGAAGGTTCAACAAGGCTTGTGGGTGGGCCACCTGGCTTCCTCTGGAGGTAAGCAAACCTCTTTCTTTCCATAAGGCTCCATGGGCATGTAAAGTCAGGAATGCATACTTAGAATCTGTATAAATGTTTATCTTCTGTCCCTTTGCCAGGCTCAGGGCTCTGGTAAGCGCAGTTAGCTCTGCCAGCTGGGCCGATGTTCCAGGCGGGAGTGACTTTGCTTCGATCACCTGGTCTTCCAGGGCTACCACTGCATAACCTGCCTTCCAGTGTCCAGCCTCAATGAAGCTGCTTCCATCCATAAACCATGATGGCCACTGGGGGTCTGCTTCATCTTTAAGGTCAGGCCTGCTAGAATACACCTCATCCATTACTTCAATGCAATCATGCGTGGGCTCCTCACCTACTCCTACCGGTAATAGGGCAGCTGGGTTGAGGGTTGTGGTGACTTGGAATTTCTAACGCGGATGTAGTAGCATCTGACATTTCCTCATTTTAGCCTGGGAGAGGAAATAGGTGCCTTTCGGCAGATGGCACGCTGACTCTTTCCTAAGCGGCCTCGCCCTCCTCTTCTTCTTCTAACGGTGGACCTCCCGTCTTCAGGGCCATCAACTTCTTTGCCTGGTACTTCTCCTTTTTTTCTTCTGGGCCTCTTCCTCTCTCTGATTATAAGTGGTTTGGGCTATTTTCTAACATCCATTTCAGGGTGTGGCCCATCTGGATTTTTCGGCAAATATCGGGCGCTGCTTGGGCTACAAAGGCAGTTTTTATGATAGGGGCATGGATATACTGGCGGTAGGCTTCCTTCAGCTTCTTTAAGTAGGCTCCAGGGGCCTCCTCTGTTCCTTGCACTATTTCTCTGGCCTCCACAAAGTTGGTGAGTTTTCTGGCTGCCCTCCTCATGCCATTTAAGACATTCTGGCGATAAGTGGTGAGGGTATTTTGCCCTTCAATGGTCTGATAATCCCAATTCAGTGTAGTTTCAGGATATCCTGTTGCAACAGCTTGATCTCCTGCCCCCTGCGCTCTCATGTGTGCTCGGGCTTCAGCATGAATTCGCCTATCCTCCTCTGTAGCTAGCAGGGCATCCATCAAATATTGCACATCATAAAAAGTGGGGTTGTATGTTTTAAAAAAAATTCCCTCAAACAGCTTAATGATTTTGGCAGGGTTTTCTTCAAATGAAGGGTTTTGGTTCTTCCAATTACAAACATCTGCACTAGAGAAGGGGACATGTTGAACTGTATAAGTTCTATTGGGCACCACCCCGTTAGGTCCCGTGGGGGCCGGAGGGTCATACACTCTATGGAGAGGCATCACTCTGGCCGCGCCCTCCTCCTGTGTTTTATGTGCCCTATGGAGGGTCACTCTTTTCACTGCCTTCCCCACTCTTTCTGCCACTTTCTTCTCTGTTCCCCTACACATCCCGCTGTTTTTAACATATGGGGACTGACGTCCACTTCTCCTGCATAAGGTTCCACATACTTTCTCAAACGTTCTGCCTGTTCTTATTATCACCTATCAACTTAACTAATCTTTTTACAAATTCCTCATCCTCACCATCCTCTTCTCGTTCCTCCCTTTCTCCATCCTCGCCCAGGTCTACCAATGCATTGTCCACGGGATTGGGGGCTGGGCCATCTGTTCCCTGTGGCGGGGGTGGTGCCAGGGCTGTTGCCGGGGCATGAGGTGGTGGGGCATCAAAACTTTTATCTTCTTCCCTCTCTGAATCCTGGAGGACTGGGGGGTTGTCCTCCTGTCTTCCTGACTGAGCAGATACGGCTGCCTGAGACTTTTTGGCAGCATGACTTCAGCCAGGAGGGGGGGGGGGGTTCTGTTCCACATTGGTCTTCCATGTGGAAATGTAGGGGATTTGATCAGGGTGGACATTCAAAATGTTCTGATATAATGGATTAATGAGTTGCAAATCAAGGGTCCTGATGGACGGCCAATTTGTTATTTTGGGGTGGGCCAATCTAATTTACACAATGTCCTCATCCTCCCCTCTCATCAGCTTGAATCCCCAAAAGCATTTCAAAGGGGTACTTTTACTTTGGCCAGAACCCATTTCTTCCAGATACTTCACACACAACAGACCTACAATTGCTCGGCCAAGGGGACACTAAGCCCTGGCCCACACTTGACAATTCAGCCACTAGAGTATCTTGACATGCAACATACAACATACAAAACACACCAATATAATTTCAACATGTAACACACAAAACACACCAAAATAATTTCAGCATGCAATACTCAAAACACACCAAAATAATTTTCCCTCCTTCTTCTGTTCCAAATTTTTGCTGGTGGCACTCTCCTGCACAACCAATCCCCTTATTCCTGGTGGCTGGCACTCTACTGCACAACCAGGTGAGGCTGATCAGACCTCGCCCCCCTTTTCCTTGGGGGCCCACGCCCTTTCCCTTGGGCTTACCTTTTTCCGCTGCGGACCTGTCCCCTCGGCGCCGTCCTCTTTGTTTTTCTCCCTCAACAAGATGTCTCCACTGCAGGACAGTGTGGCTGGCTCCCCCCACGAAACAGGTGGGGTGCGCACGGGAGCCTGCAAACGCTGCTGAGCTGTTCACCTTGGTTGAGCCTGGCCCTCCGGTCCGTATTGGGGAGAGGGCTTATCCCGGACGAGCCCCCAAAGAAATGAAGCCTTATTTACCTAGGGATCCATCAGCCACGCCATCCCCGGACCTTGGAGGGAACAAAAGTACCAGGAAAGCAAAATCTTCTTTGGAGAAAAAGTTTATTGAAATCTGTGCACAGAGACAATATCTGTACACAGAGACAACCAGCTGGATAGCTCCTGAAAATATACTGGCTGTAAAGCAAGACACTTCAGCAAACTTTCTTATACTCTCTGAGCACTCTCCCCCCCTCCCATACCTTCTCAAATTATTCCCTTACATGGCACATCTATATTGCTTGCCAAACACATTTTATTGCTTGCTAAACATTCCTGTCTTTCTATTTTGCTTGCTAAACACATTCCTCCCCTTTCCTTCGTACACGTGTCTTTTCTCATCTTTGCATTAGTAAGCATAAGACAGGGGCCTCTTTAGCAGGCCTGGTTAAATCTGCACTTTTGACCCGCCAGCCAAATTTAGCAGGTCTGGTTAGTTATTGCTAACAGCAGCGGTTTCTTGCTAGCTGGCTAGGCAGGAAACGAACTTTTGACCTGTCAGCCAAATTTTGCAAGCAGTCACTGGCTGTGTGCTAACTGTCTGGCCAAAATTTGCAGAAGTAAGATTAGCACAGGATTAGCACAGGAATTTACTGCAGATAGTATTTGAGAGCAACCTTTCTTAGGTACAAAGTTCTAAGCACAGAAAATATTGAGAGAAACCTTTTCCCATCTCCCTTTATTAGGACCTGATCATTAGTGTTTAATGGCTTCAGCCCTCCTTTCTCTATCTGTAGGATGGGTGACGAACCTCAAGCTCATGGGTGAGATGTGGCCCTCCAGGCCTGTATTTCTGGCCCTCAGGACTCTCCTCCAACCAAGCCCCCTTCCCAGGCTACTACACCTCAAATAAGCCCTGCTCTGAGTCCTCCCAAAGTGCTTTTTCCTGCCAGGAATATCTCCTTGAATTTTGTGGTCCCCTTTGCTCTCTTTGGTGGAGTATAGAGAGATGTTTGGATAGGCCTGGAAGGTGGTGTTACTGTCTTCATTTTGCTAAACTGGATTGATTTTATGAAATGGTCTCCCAAAATCTACTCCCAGTTGGAGCTGGTTTTGAGAACACATGAAACTGGTGTTAATCCACCTCTCCCTTGTGAGTCAGGGGCATAGCTGTCAACGTTTCCTTTTTTTAAAGGGAAATGACCTTATTCCAAATAGGATTCCTCGCAAGAAAATGGAAAAATAGACAGCTATGGTCAGGAGGTGAACAAGGGATGCTGTACTGGCCCATCCCTCTGGCTGCTTTTGCAATTCTGGCTCCCCACTTTTGCTGCAGCGCAAGGAGAGCGTGGAGAATGAAGACATCTTTGCCTTCAGGTTTTCCTGTGCAGCTTCAGGACATAAATGAAACACACACATCCTTCCTCCAGACCAGGGCTGGGGGAAATGGTATTCAGCACAAGGGCCACATTCCCTATTTCAGGGGCCACCTACAAGTGGTAAGCATGCAGGAGTCGAAAAGGGGGTGGACAGAATAATCGATGTGAGACTCTTCTCATTGCCCACTAGACCACTTTCCATCCATGCCAAAGTCAGATGTCTCTCCATCCTCTGCCCAGGCAGGCCAGAAATACAATCACCATTGACGGATGCAGTCTAGGCAGACCAAAGCAATGGAGGAGGCCACAGAGCCATGTCAGTGAACGGCGTGTCCTTGGGAAGGGGGGCATGTCCTGGGAAAAGTCCCAGACCAGATGGACTGCCAGACATTTGGCCCTGAGTCCTGAGGTACCTCACCCCTGTCCTTCACAAGGCAAATAAATTATGTCCTTGTTTTACATCACCCACTTCAGGCAAAAAAATTCTGTGGTCATTTGTCAGGCATTCATCACATTTCCGCATGACGCCTCTAACAAAGCCAATGGATGCAGACCTATTTGCATGAGAGATCATTTCTCATTTCCAAGGGATTTAAGAGAGGAGGAGGAGGAGGAAGGTGCAGCTAGATTGAGGAGCTGTTTGTCTCTGGGACTCTCCCTTCCTTTGACTTCACCATGGCTTGGCTCCTTCTTCTCTTCGCCCTTCTCAGCTACTGCTCAGGTCTGGTTCTGGGTGGTTAATGGGATCAGGTCGGCTTGTGCTGAGATAAACAAACCCATTTACCTCATGTAATTTACCATAAAAACAATATTTTCTGACCTTATAAACACAGAAAATGATGCATTTCTTTTTCTTTTTTCAAAGGTGTCATATCACAGACTTTAACTCAGCCAGCCTCGGAGTCTGTGTCCCCAGGCCAAACTATGAAGCTCTCCTGCTCTAGAAGTAGTGGTGGCTGGTATAGCTTTGGCTGGTATCAACAGAAACCTGGCCAGGCTCCTCGCTTTGTGTGGTATGGCTCCAGCACCAGGGGAGAAGGGATCCCAGATCGGTTCACTGGCTCTGAATCCGGGAACACTGGCTCTTTGACCATCTCCAACACCCAGGCTGAAGATGAAGCAGTTTATTTCTGTGGTGCCTGGAAGTATGACAGGAACATGTTTCACGGTGATACAATCTGATGGGGAAGTGAGACAAAAACCTTCACTCTTCCTCCCTATAGTAGGTAACATGAATGATTCAAGAGCTTTTTTGAGTCCAGGTGCAAGTCCCAGTGGAACAGGTCCAGAGCTTTCATAAAAGAGTTGGGAGGGATCATGAGGGTCATCTAGTCCAACCCCTGGCAATGCAGGAATCTTTTGCCCAATATGAGGCATCAGAGTCTCATGCTCTACCATTGGAGCTATCTCTCTCCAGGGATCCTTCCCCTCCTTTTTATATACTTTCTTCATCTTGGACTCATGTTCTCAAACACTGTCCCACTACAATTGTATTTAACTGGTTTCTTAGAAATGCTTTAGAACCTGACATTTTCCGCCTCTGTCTGTAGGGGGAGAAGTTGGACCACCTTCCCCACATTTCATAGAATTTAACTGCCATGGGGAGTGTGAGCATCGCCAGCACCTGCAGAGCCAATGAAGCAGGAGGCAGCTCAGAAGGACACACCTGCTCACCTTTTCACCCACCAGCTGCCCTTCCTACTCATTTGTGCACAGAAATCCAACCATAACTGTCAGTGTGCACACAGCAGAGGCCGAGCCAACCTCACTCCCAACCGATTCACCTTTGTCTCATGCTTTGGAAAGTTTTGTGAATCTGCAAAGCCTTGGAAGGAAGAGGGCAGTCTATGACTGTTTCCACGAGAAACTTATATGCATGTGTGTGTGTGTGTGTGTGCGCGCGCGCCCGTGCTTCTTGTTTGTGTTATTTGGAAATCAGCCCTGTCTTGGCCAGGAAGTGGGAAAATGTAACTATTCACATCTTCAGAAAATTCTCTAAGCCTCTCCTTTTAAAAAGTGTTTGGCATGAATGGTGAGAAAGAATAGCCTTACATCTATTCCTCAACAAACGTTACATACATTTCCCACTGAAATTGAGACTTAGCAGGGTTGTGGCAGAGCACCTTCTGGTCCGGAGCTCTGGCACGAGTCAGAAGAGTCAGGAAGGTGCTTTGGAGTCACCCTGCAGACTCACACCAGAGAGCGCATTCTTTGGTTCAGTCCTCTGGTGTGAGGACTCATGTCAGAGTGCTGGACCAAAAGACAGGCATTCTTGGATGCAAGCAGAAGTGATCCCAGAATGTCCCACTTAAAACAGGACTCTTCACAGCTATGATGTTCGTTCTCTGGGTTTGGCTGCCACTCTTTCCAGTGCTGCTGTTAGTGTGGAGCTGAGAATCCTCTTGGCTGGGCCCCAAATAAAACCTCCCAGGCCTCCCCATTTCCCCATGTCATTCCCCTCTTAGGCTGCCCCCTCTCTCCCCAGGCCACCCCCTCTCCCCACTTAGCAGTCTCCTTCAGTGTTTTTGGCCATCCGGAATCATTATCTAAATTTCATTTGGAATGACATGAATTCAAATGTGTACTTCAGATGAGTTCTGCTGAAATTATAGGTTTCATCTGGATGGAACATCTGGATGGAAACAAGATTCCCTCCAGGATTCTCTACTTTATCTTTGTGTTTTGCCAGGAGTAGGGAAGATCTGTCCTCACCTTTCCATCCACCCCTATGGCCCAGCTGGGTTTACATCCAGTCAGGCCCCTGATAAAGCAGCATGCAGGTGGGGAACCATCACCATGGCCTCCTCCCAACCTCCTTTGTACATATCAGAGCTTTAGACACCAGGGGGAGATGTTAGTTCCGTTTCTCTACATTTGACAGATTTGCACCTGCAGTAAAAAGTTACACAGATGAGCATTTTATCTGTGTGTTCTGTAGGACGGGTGACGAATCTCAGGCTCATGGGCAAGATGTGACCCTCCAGGTCTGTTTCTGGCCCTCGGGAGTCTCCTCAAATCAAGCCCCCTTCCCAGGCTACTACACCCCTAAGAAGTCCTGCTCTGAGTCCTCCCAAAGTGCTTTTTTCCTGCCAGGAATATCTCCTCAAATTTTATAGTGCCTTTTGCTCCACTAGATGGAATGCAAGGAGAGGTTTGGATAGGTCTGGAAGGTGGTGTTACTGTCTTCATTTTGCTAAACTGGGTTGATTTTATGAAATTGTCTCTCAAAATCTACCCACAGATGGAGATGGTTTTGAGAACACCTGAAACTGGTGTTAATCCACCTCTCCCTTGTGAGTCAGGGGGTGAACAAGGGATGCTGTACTGGCCCACCCCTCTGGCTGCTTTTGCAATTCTGGGGAGCATTTGCTGCAACGCAAGGAGCAGCCTGGAGACAGGGATGCAGACAGTGAAGTGATATCATTTTAAATACCACCTGGTCACCCCCCCGCAACCAATGCTTTTTAGCCCACACCGGTCAAACCTTTCTGGAATTTTGAAAGGGAAAAGCTCTGTATATCTGTCTGTCTGCACCTCTATGCAAATGCAAGGAGATAAAGAAGTTCTTGCAGAACCAATGAGCACAGAGCCAGTTTGCATGACGGAGTCATTTGGTATTTCTGGGGGACTTCATAGAGGATGAAGAGGATCCCATCTAGATCTCTTTCAGAAGGGAAGCCAGACTCCTTTAGAGAGCTCACCATGGCCTGGCCTCTGTTCTTCCTGGCACTTCTGAGCTACTGCTCAAGTAAATCCCCCACAACCTTCTATGGATGCTTGTTTGTAATTTCTTTTTGTTTTTAACTTGTCTTTAACTCTCTATGATTTTATTGTTTTTATATTGTTGTAAACCATGGTGATCTTCTATTTTATGAGACAGAGGAATATAAATATTTTGATAAATAAAAGTATGGAGGATTCAGTATACACAGCCCAAGATCAAATCTCTTTTCATGATGTACTCATCATGGGGACATTATGCTTTTTGTGAAAGTCATGATTTATTTCCTATTTCTTTGTTCAGGTGTCACTTCACAAGCAACAGTGACGCAGCCTGCTTCTTCATCTGTCGCCCTCGGCCAAACAGCTAAACTCTCCTGCACAGCCAGTAATGGTGGGAGCTGGTACAACTATCAGTGGCATCAACAGAAACCCGGACAGGCTCCTCGCTTGGTGGTCCGTGGTACCAGCACCCGGGGAGAAGGGATCCCAGATCGGTTCACTGGCTCTTCCTCTGGGAACACTTACTATTTAACCATCTCTAACACCCAGGCAGAAGATGAGGCAGTTTATTACTGTCTTGCTTGGGAAAACAACAGTAAGACGTTTCACAGTGGTACAACCTCATGGGGAACTGAGACAAAAACCTTTGCTCTACCTTCCTAGAGTGAGAAAACAAGAAGAACCCAAAATTATGACTAGTCATAGTTGAGCGGTCTTTGTTTTTGACAGGAATGTGTGATGATATCAGGTTATTTAGTCACACTGATGCTATTAAGGAAATGATCTCCACCCATGAATGGCCTCCACAATTATTGACTGACAGTCTTGGGCAAAGCAAGACTCACCTATCATGTGCAGCCTTGCTGGCATTCCCTAAGGAAAAGGCTGTGGGTGTGGACTGTGTTGTGAATAAGGTTGTGCCAACAGATATCAGCAAAATGCAAAATGACCCAATGAGGGCAGGATGTGGTTCCTTGAAAACCGGAAATCATTTATCTCAATTTCATTTGTATTGACATGAATTCGAATGTGTACTTTAGATGAGGAAAAAAACATGAGAAGCTTGGCTGTGTGTGTGTGTTTGGACTAGATGACTTTTGGCATTATTCCAACTCTACAATTCTATGATTCTATTATTTTCAAGGGTCATCTTTCTTTCTGTGTGTCTTTCAAGGTGTCAGTTCACTGCAAACTTCGGCTGCCCCTGAGTCTTTGCCTCTGGGCCAAACAATTAAAGCTTTCTCCCTTTCTAAGTGGTGGTCACTTGTACTTAAAGAAAGCAAGGTAGGTTGTTGGCTTTATGTTGTGCTATATTTTCAGCTGGTGAGAAGGGATTCATTCAGGTGGGAAGCAAAAACATTTCTTCAAACTGTGCAAATCCAGTCCTCCAAAAGTAGTGATGGGAGATGGGTCAGCTTTGCCTGTTATCAACAGAAACCTGGGCAGGCTCTTCAGTCGGATGCCTCTGTTCAGTGGCAGACTACATGTGCTGTATCCACAAGGTCAATCCCCAGTATTTGCTAAATATTATTTGGGCTGTCTGTTGTCTGAAATGCCAGGGACATGCTGTTAGTCTGTGTAGACATTTCAACATAAAATTTGAATTGTGGCCTCACTGAGCACCAGGCAGCTTTCTGTATGCCTTTTAAAGTTCTATTTACACCTTCAAGAAATGCAGTTGAATTCTCCGCCCCCAACCTGAACCTTCCCAGTGGAATGCAGGAGTGGGTGGGATCCAGCATGATCTTAAGGCATTGCCTGAAGGGGCTTTGCAGCCCTGTGTTCGGGAACATCCAGTGCTCTCCTCAAGCTTTTTCAGGGAGAGAACATTCAGCAGCCTGTAGGTAGGGGGAGAATATATGCTATCTTGGGAAGGAGAGACCTGGGATCCTCCAGATATTGCAGGTCACACACACCCATCTGAATGGTCAGAGGTGGAAGGTGTTGCAGTCCAATAACATCTGGATGGAAACAAGATCCCCTCCCATCTTCTCAACGTACCTACGGGACCGCCTCTCCAGGTATGCCCCGCAGAGGACCTTAAGGTCCACAAATGACAACATTTTGGAGGTCCCAGGTTGCAAGGTGCTTAGATTGGTCTCAACTAGGGTCAGGGCCTTTTCAGTACTGGTCCCTACTTGGTGGAACGCTCTGTCACAAGAGACTAGGGCCCTGCGGGACTTGACATCTTTCCACAGGGCCTGCAAGATAGAGCTGTTCTGCCTGGCCTTTGGTTTGGACTCAGTCTGACCCTTATGTTTCCCCTTCCCTTATGGTTTTGATCTATGGGCTACTTTTAAAATGAGGCTGCATTTTAAATTGCATTTTAACCTGTATTTTAAATTGTTTTTTCTCTCCCTATTTTGATTTTACTGTAATTTTACTGGTGTTAGCCTCCCTGAGCCCGGGGAGGGCGGAGTATAAACAAAACTACTTCTTCTTCTCCTTCTTCTTCTTCTTACTTTATCTTTGCATGCATTGCCAGGAGGAGGGAAACTCTGTCCTCGCTTTTCCATCCATCACCACGTCCACCAAGCCATGGGCCAGCTGTGTTTACTTCCAGTCAGGCCCCTGACAAAGCAGCATGCAGGTGGGGAACCATCACCACGGCCTCCTCACAGGCTCCTTTATGTATATCAATTCTGTTGCATTTCTTATGTGGCTTCATGTATTCCCCATGGGGACGTGAAGTTCTTGAACAACCAACCCTGTCTGGCTGGATTTGCATTCAGGGACCATTCAGCAACTCTGGAGATTTAAGAAAGGAAAGGTTGGTTGAGTCTCAGTCTGTTTCCTGTTGCTTCAGGAAGTCCTGCTGCTTTGAAGAGCTCACCATGGCCTCTGCTCTGTTTCTCCTGGCCCTTCTCAATCACTGTTCAGGTAAGGATGCAATGAAATCACTGTGTGAGCCTAAGAGCCAAACCCCAAAGTATAAGTCATGTTTATTTATCATACAATTCTAAAGCTCCTGTGATATTTGACAACACAGACCAACGAGAGATATGCTTGCTTATTTTCTATTTTTTATTTTGCCAAGGTGTCATTTCACAGCCAACATTGACTCAGTCTACCTCAGAATCTGTGTCTCCAGGCCAAACAACTAAGCTCTCCTGCTCTTGAATGAGTGGTAGCACCTGGGGCGGCTTTTCTTGGTATCAACTGAAACCTGGAGAGATTCCTTGCTTTGTTCTCTATGGCAATGACACCAGGGGAGAAGGGATCTCGGATCAGTTCACTGACTCTTCCTCTGGGAACACTGGCTATTTAAGAATTTCCAACAACCAGGTTGAAGATGAAGCAGTTTATTACTGTGGTGACTGGGAGCACACTGATAGTATCATGTTTCCGTGTTATAATCTGATGGGGAACTGAGACAAAAACGTTCACCCTTTGACCACAGTGCAGCAAACCAAGAATCCTTAGAAAGTTTCATTTGATCTTTCCCCAAGGACTTTGAATCATGTGCTTTGTTATGATTCTGCATTGAAAATAAATAAATAAACAAAAAAATAAATTAATAATAATAATAAAAAAGAGAAAAAAAGAATCATGTGCTTGGAATGGGGAGAAACCCAAGTGCATTTAATCCCATTTCCCTCATCAAGGCAGAAGCACCTGACTACTCATTGCATAGATCAAACTTGCGCCATACAACTGGGGCATCTCACCGACAGAGTGCCCGACCCCCCAATAAAGTTCCTTCTAGTGCATAACACTAAAGCTTTGGGTCAGACAAGAGACAGTTCAAACTTTATCATATCCCGATGCTAATCAGTTTCAGGGAATCATATATATTGGAGATCATTAGTTATCTTGAGCTCATTCCCCCATCAAGCTGCGGGTTTGAACCTGAGAAAAAGTATTTGTGTGACTCAGTTCATTGTTGCCTATTTTTGAGGGTCCCAGCAATTATTTGGCTGCTTGTGAATAGTTTAGCTCAGGGGTAGTTTAGAAAGCTCAGAAAAGCCAGTTGGCCTCAAACATTACTCCACTTTTCAGCCACACACAATTCACACACCTGTAGGGATGCAATTTTTGGAAATTATCAGTTGCAGATTTTTTCTGTTTGCCATTTCATTCCCTAATCTCAACAGAAAGTGAGCTCCTCCCATTCTGCTAATATATGAAGAATCATTGAGAAAAGTGAAATTGATAAAAGTGAATATAGCAACCTACAGAGATTTGTTACAAAAGCAGAATTTTTGCTATGCCAAGAAACTCTTACAGGGCTTTCTAGTGCAGTTTTGCACAGATAGAAGTTGCGATAAGTGACCTGATTTGCTGTGATCACAGTCTGCAGTGGAAACAAGGGTTTCTTGCAATCTCAACAGAGCTTTGGAGTTGAAAGAGGTTCAGATAATGAAAATAATAATTCCTGCCATAAATGTGGGAAGGAAAGGTGATAAGTTGTCTTCCTTCTGCAGGGAGTGCTTAAGTAGGTTTGGCATTCCCTGCTTTTTTTGAGGACAGAAGACCAGCTTTGTGTTGGATGGATCCCATATGATTTTACAGTGGAACACTTCCTGGAGCTGTCTGACGTTCAAATGTTAAAAACAAAATGTACTGTTGTAATAAAGCATCCAAATACTATCTTGGGTCAGAAGAAATTGCTTTATACTAGGTCAGGCTACTGGTTCATTCAGGGCTCTTCAAGCCTGCTGTTATTTTGGGGTGAGTTTCAATCACATACCAGGAAATCCACAATTAAGTTTATTTTGAAGTCTTGTGCAGCAAACTCTCTTCTCTGCAAAAGGAAACCATTGAAAGAAGAAAAGTGGTAGGCAAAGGAACCAGAAAGTGTGGGAGAACATTTGCCTGCAGCAACATAACACATCAGAGCAAAAGCTTAGTGAAAAGGCATCCTAATCTGGTGTGGTTATTATGAATTTAGAGTCTCAGAAGGAGGTATTTGCCATCAATTACTACTTAAATCTTTTGTGGGGAAATGGAGATGTCAAGGACAACATAATCATGTCCATTATCAGTAAGCTATGAGCCTTCCTCCTTCCTTTTCCCCTGAGCTATTATCCTACTTCTGCCTCAAATTAATCATGTCCAGGACAAGATCACAGTCAAAATATAAGAAAAAATCCCTGTATTCACCTCAGTTCTATTGCATTTTGTTTCCCTATTGCACCAGCTATTATCAGTGGAGACATGGCCTGAGCCAATGAGCACAGGTTGAATTTGCATGAAGGGACCATTCCTCATCTTCCAGGGACTTAAAAAGGGAAGGGTTCCTTGGGTCCCAGTCAGGTGCCTGTCCAATTAGAAAGACCCTGCTCTGCTTTAGAGAGCTCACCATGGCCTGGGCTCTGCTTTTCTTTGCCCTTTTCTATTACGGTTCAGGTAAGGATGCAAAGTGCCCTTACATACGCCTGGGAGACAAAACAGCAAAATGATCTGTAACATGTATTTGTTTTAGCGACAGAATGCTCTTGTGCTATTTGAAAGCACAGAGGATCAAAGGTAATGACTTTTTTCTTTCTCTTTTCTGTAAAGGGGTCAATTCACAAGCAACAGTGACACAGCCAGCCTCCCAGTCTGTGTCCTTAGGTGAAACAACTAAACTCCCCTGCTCTAAAAGTAGTGGGAGCTGGCACAGCTTTTACTGGTATCAACAGAAACCTGGCCAGGCTCCTCGCTTTGTGTTCTATGGTACCAGCACCCGGGGAGAAGGGATCCCGGATCGGTTCACTGCCTCTGTCTCTGGGAACACTGGCCATTTAACCATCTCCAACACCCAGGCTGAAGATGAGGCAGTTTATTACTGTGCTGACTGGGAATTCACTGGTGGTAGCAAGTTCCACAGTGATACAATCTGATGGGGAACTGAGACAAAAACCTTCACCCTTTCTCCCCAGAGTGAAGAATGAAGCAGCAACTGTAGAAGAGCTCAAAGTCATCTGAGATCTGTTGATTTGCAGAGCAAGAGGGATCTCCCTGGCCATCTGCTCCTAGTGACTTCCTTATGGCTGCCAAGCTTACATTGGCAATTCAAAAAATATCGAGCCCTAAACCTTCCTTTGTAGGGAATGAATGTTAATATATAATACTGATGGAGTGTCTGGTAGCTCTTTTTTCTGTCCCTTCTTTCGTTAGTTTTTCTTTTTTGCTGTTTATGTGCAATAAATAGCAATCCTAGTCCAGTATTCTAATGCTCAGGACAGAGTCTCTGGAACTTTTCCACAATGTGCTAGTTGATCATTTCATTTTTAACTGGGATACAAAGGACTGGACCTTCTTTATGCAAATCACCCCTTTTGTCGCTAAGCATGATGCCTCTGCCCAAGCCAATGGATATGGACCTATTTGTACGAGAGATCATTTGTCATTTCCAGGGGATTTAAGAGAGGAGGAGGAGGAGGAGGAGGAGGAGGAGGAAGGTGCAGCTAGATTGAGGAGCTATTTGTCTCTGGGACTCTCCTTCCCTTTGACTTCACCATGGCTTGGCTCCTTCTTCTCTTCACTGTTTTCAGCTACTGTTCAGGTCTGGTTCTGGGTGGTTAATGGGATAAGGTTGGCTTGTGCTGAGATAGTGGGACAAAAAAACAAACCCATTTATCTTGTCTAATTTGCCAGGTTGGATGGTCATCTGTCCTGGAAGCTTTAGCTGAGATTCCTGCATTGCAGGGGGTTGGACTAGATGACCTTTGGGGGTGTTCCAACTCTACAATTCTATGATTCTCACAGGTCATTGTTCTTTGTTTGTGTCTTTTGAGGTGTCAGTTCACTGCACACTTTGACTCCGGCTGCCTCGGCGTCTTTGTCTATGGGCCAAGCCCAAACCATTCATGTGTTCTCCCTCTCTAAGAGTGGACACTGGGACGGCATTTAAGGGAACTAACAGAAACCTGGGTTGCTTGTTGGCTTTATGTTTTATGATCTTTTCAGCTGGGGAGAAGGGATTCATTCAAGTGGGAAGCAAAACCTTTTCTTGAAAATGCAAATCCAGTCCTCTGAAAGGAGCTGCGCAGTCTTGCCAGAGAAAGATTGTACATCTCTGCCCCAGGGACATGGCCATTGCTGTTGTGCACTCAGTTTTTGACTTCCAATCCAGACGTTTAAATAGGATAGAAAATGCCTCATTTCCCGGTTATTTAAGAAAGCAGAAGGAAGGTGAAGCTAGATCAGAGAGCTGTTTGCCTCTCAGGCTCACCCTACTTTGGACTTTCCCCATGGCCTGGATCCTTGTTCTCTTCGTGTTTCTCAATTATTGCTCAGGTCTGGTTGTGGAGGGTTAATGGGCTCAGCTTGGCTTGTGCAGGCATAAAGTGGCTGTCAAAAACAGTTATCTGCTCAGGTTTTGGCTGCAAATCCAGGTATTTCAACTGAAGCTCCTGGCCAAGTGTCCATCATTAGGGTACTCTGTTCTTTGCAGTGAGGTTTACAAAGAATACTTCACAATGTTATGAATCTGAATATTTGCCTTGCAAATTGTTTCAATTTCTGAACGTTCAGTTACAGTTGCAGGTCAAATCTTCTTTCGTGTGTGTGATGCCTGCTCTTCCAGTTCTCACCTTTAAGGGGAGATGTTGATTCATCTTCTCAACGTTTGGCAGAATAGGATAACAACACAGATTGTTTCCTCCTGGTGCACGGCAGGAAAATGTCTGCTATGCATTGTTCACTCCAAACCACTCATGTATAGAGCTCAAGGGCCCCCAAAACCCAAGAATATTACCTAAGACTCTAGGCATGCTTAGGCAAGTTGTGTGTAATGGGTTCGACTCAGAGAAGACCCATTGGAATTAAAAGTCTGAAGCTGAATGCAGCCCAAGACCATGTTTGCTGTCAGGCTGATGCCTAGATGGACTGCCTTGGGCAAAGAAAGTTTGTCTAGGGCAGGGATAACCCACACATTTCCCTGTGGATGCTATGGGGCTGCATCTCCCGCCATCCCTGACAATGAGCTGTGCTTGATGGGCCTGATGGGAGCTGAGGTCCCCAAACAGCTGGATGTTTCATTGTCTGTGTGTCTGGACTGCTGGATCAAGGAGGAGGAGGAGGAGGAGGAGGAGGAGGAGGAGGAGGAGCAGGATGGCATGGTAGCCGCTGTCGAGGCTCCACTCTGCGTGATGTGCCACCTCTGAGGTGCAAACAGAAGGCAGGGCTGCCTTGGGCAGGAAGAAAGGGGGAGCCGAGCGCAAGGAGTCTTGTTTTTTTTTTTTTTTTAATATAAATGCTTTTGCATCTGCATCTAATCTTGCCCCTTTCTAAAATTCATTTATTGATGTGTGTTTTTATTTTTGCAAATCTACCAAATCATAAAATGTAATAAAATCAATATTACATGTTTTCTTCGGGACTGTGGAGAGCGTGTGCATTGTGTCCTATTGGTGCAGTGATAGTGCCACACTCAATTCTTCTGAAAGAAGATTCTCTGCGGGGGGACAACAAAAAATGGGGTGTTGAGAAGGGTCCCGAGGGGGGGAAATGAGAAATGTTACTATTTTCCTCTGAGGAATGTTGGAGGAAATGTGTGTTTTGTGCCTTGTTTTCTGAAAGCCCCACATTCAATGCCAGACTTCTCTCATCCATAGCTAGGAGAGAGTCCTGCAGAGCAACAGATGTGAGACTCTGATCATTGTACACTAGGCCACTTTCTATCCATGCAAAAGTCAGAGAATTCTACCTCGCATGCTCACCTATCTCTTGATCCTTCAAAAGACAGGCCAGAAACATGATCACCATTCAAAAATGCAGACTTTTGTGTCAAGGAAAGTGAGAGGGAAATGGAAAGTGTAGAGTGACATTTCCCAGGTGCAACGTCATTTTCCCTCCCTGCAAACAGGTGTGAATGGAGGCCGAATAAACAGTTGACTTAGTTCAATTTTCTTGCAGACAAATCAGGATGAATGTGCAATAAGCAGCAATCCTAGTCCAGTATTTTGATGTTCATGACAGAGTCTCTTGAAATTTTCCACAATCTGCGACTTGATATTTTTCTTTTTAACTAGTGTACCGAGGATTGGACCTTCCTTATGCAAATCACCCCCTTTGCCCTAAGCAGGATGCTCTCTGCCCAAGCCAAAGGATGTGGACCTATTTGCATAAGAGATCATTTGTCATTTCCAAGGGATTTAAGAGAGGAGGAGGAGGAAGGTGCAGCTAGATTGTGGAGCCGTTTGTCTCTGAGACTCTCCCTTCCTTTGACTTCACCATGGCTTGGCTCCTTCTTCTCTTCGCTGTTCTCAGCTACTGCTCAGGTCTGGTTCTGGGTGGTTAATGGGATCAGGTCGGCTTGTGCTCAGATAATGGGTCAAGTAACACACCCATTTATATTGTGTAATTTACCATAGAAACACAATTCTTTTATGATCCTTATTAACACAGAAAATGATGCTTTTTCCTTTTCTTTTTTGCAAAGGTGTCATTTCACAGACTTTAACTCAGTCAGCCTCAGAATCTGTGTCCCTGGGCCAAACTATGAAGTTCTCCTGCTCTAGAAGTAGTGGTGGAAGCTGGTACAGCTTTGGCTGGTATCAACAGAAACCTGGCCAGGCTCCACTCTTTCTGTTCTATGGCACCAGCAGAGGAGAAGGGATCCCAGATCGGTTCACAGCTTCAGCCTCTGGGAACACTGGCTATTTAACCATCTCCAACATCCAGACTGAAGATGAGGCAGTTTATCACTGTGGTGCCTGGGAGGGCACTGGTAGTGGCAAGTTCCACAGTGATACAATCTGATGGGGAACTGAGACAAAAACCTTCACTCTTCCTCCTTATAGTAGGTAACATGAATGATTCAAGAGCTTTTTTGAGCATGAAAGTGCCAACTCTGCCAGCTGAACCATTTCCTATCTTGAAGCAGAAGAGAAAGCTGTTTATTACTGTCTGTCTGATGACAGCAGTGAGCAGCACACAGTGACACAACCACATAGGAATGTTAAGTCATTATAGGGCTTCAATTGGCCTTGAGTGTAGCTGTTGCCTTATTTGAGTGTAGCTGTTGTCTTATTTTGTGAGCCATTCTCCATTAGCAAATGAGAACAGAAACTGCATTCAAAATACTTTGAAAGGCAGCAAATATTTTGGCAAAATTCCTGAGGTGGGATGCATATGAAAAAGTCATCAGGATCCTTCCCCTAGGGCAGTTGTTGATGAAGTCCAGTTGGAACAGGTCCAGAGCTTTCCTAGAAGTGTTGGAAGGGACCATGAGGGTCATCTAGTAAAACCCCCTGCTATGCAGGAATCTTTTGCCCAGTATGGGGCTTGAAGCATCAACTCTGAGATTCAGAGTCTCCTGCTCTACCAACTGAGCTATCTCTCTCCAGGAATTCTTCTTAACCTGGTTATATACTTTTTTCATCTTGGACTCATGTTCTCAAACACTGTCCCACTACAATTGCATTTAACTGGTTTCTGAGAAATGCTTTAGAACCTGACATTTTCCGCCTCTGTCTGTAGGGGGAGAAGTAGGACCACCTTCCCCACATTTCGTAGAATTTAACTGCCACGGGGAGTGTGAGCATCGCCAGCACCTGCAGAGCCAATGAAGAAGGAGGCAGCTCAGAAGGACACACCTGCTCACCTTTCCACTCGCCAGCTGCCCTTCCTACTTATTTGTGCGCAGAAATCCAACCATAACTGTCAGTGTGCACACAATAGAGGCCGAGGCAACTTCACTCCCAACCGATTCACCTTCACCTTGTGCTTTGGAAAGTTTTGTGAATCTGCAAAGCCTTGGAAGGAAGAGGGCAGTCTATGGTTGTTTCCACGAGAAGCTTAAATGTGTGTGTGTGTGTGTGTGTGTGTGTGTGTGTGTGTGTGTGTGTGTGTAGTATTTGGAAATCAGCCCTGTCTTGGCCAGAAAGTGGAACAATGGAACTATTCACATCTTCAGAAAATTCACTAGACCTGCCAAGGCTCTCCTTTTTAAAAAGTTTTGGTGTTTATGGTGAGAAAGAATAACCTTACACATATTCCTCAACAAATGTTACATACCCTCCAAGAATTTTTCTCATTGAAACTGAGACATTAGCAGGGTCCTGCCAGAGCACCTTCTGGTCCGGAGCTCTGAGATCTGAAAGCTAGGAGCTAAATGGCACTTTACACTTTGGTTAAGGGCACAACAACGGAATGTCTAGGCACACTTTTTTATAACAAGAATACAAAGCTGAAAATGAATGAACTGCAGCTAAAATCTTATATCCGTTTTTCACATGGTCTAGTCCTCATCTGAAGACTGCAAAAAACAAAAACACAAAGCCACGCTTCCCCTGCCCACCCCACAAATATTCTCAAGAGGGTCTCTTCTCCAGTCTTCAGAGAGTGGCTGGAAGTGAGGAGGCAGGGAAAGTTCCTCCTTTCCTTCCACTCTGCAGTTTTATTCTGAAATCTGAGACGCAGTACTGCGCCCAGATGTCAGAATCTGTTCACGCTAATGAAATATCTTGTTGCAGAACAAGCCTTGAATAATGGGAGTTTCGAATGCTGCCCCCATCACTCTTTTGCAAATGTCTCCTTAGAACATTGGCTTTGGACAAGGAGTTAAATAAGTTCCTGCAGAGCCAATGACTGTAGAACCAATTTGCATGAAGAACCCCTTTGGTATTTATAGGGGGGTTTAGAGAGGAGGAAGAAGACCCCATCTTGATCTCTTTCCCAAAGAAAGGCACACCCTTTTGGAGAGTTCACCATGGCACGGCCTCTGTTTTTTCTGGCACTTCTCAGCTTCTGTTTAGGTAAGGGTTTGGAGGACTCACTCCAGAAGCATATTCCCACTATAATAATTTAATAATTTCATTATTTATACTCTGCCCATCTGTCTGGGTTGCCCCAGTCATGCTCTGTGCTTGTTATGGAGACTGATTGCCTCTTTGATACCCGAGAACATGTAAAATGTACCCAATTCATGCTTTCCCCCTTTTCTTGATGACAAGGTATCAGTTCACAGCCGACCTTGACTCAACCTGCCTCTGAGTCTGTCTCCTTGGGTCAAACAGCTAAACTTTCCTGCTCAAGAAATGGTGGTAGTAAGTGGGATGGATTTCACTGGTTTCAGCAGAGACCTGGAGAGGCTCCTCTTTTCCTGTGCTATGGATCTAGCCGGAGAACAGGGATCTCTGATCGGTTCACTGGCTCCGCCTCTGGCAACATGGGCTATTTGATGATCTCCAACATCCAGGCTGAAGATGAGGGAGTTTATCACTGTGCTGATTGGGAGTACACTGGGAGTAACAAGCTCCATCGTGATACAATCTGATGCGGAACTGAGACAAAAACCTTCCCTTTTCCTCCTCAAAGCTGAGAATGAACTAGCACTTTGGGGCTTAATTTTGTTGATGCCAGAGGAGCTTTTGAACTAACGAGCTAAAAAGCGTGGAAAGCCCATTTGTCCTCAGTCACTTCTCAACCAAGATGACCAAGGGCCTGGAACCCAAGCCTTATGAGGAACAGTTGAAGGAGTTGGGTATGTTTAGCATGGAAAAGAGGAGACTTGTGGGGAGCTATGATAGCCATCTTCAAATATCTCAAAGGCTGTCACATGGAAGAGGGAACAAGCTTGTTTTCTCCTGGTCTGGAGGGTAGGACTCTAGAGGTTGTGGACTCTCCTTGCTTGGAGGGTTTTAAGCAGATGTTGGATGGTCATCTGTCATGGAAGCTTTAGCTGAGATTCTTGCATTGAAGGGGGTTGGACTAGATGGCCCTTTGGGATGTTCCAGCTCTACAATTGTACGAGTCTATGATTCTCAAGCGTCATCTTTCATTGTGTGTGTTTTTCAAGGTGTCAGTTCACAGCCAACCTTGACTCAACCTGCCTCTGTGTCTGTCTATTTGGGCCAAACAGCTAAACTTTCCTGTTCAAGAAATGGTGGTAGTAAGTGGGATGGATTTCACTGGTTTCAGCAGAGACCTGGAGAGGCTCCTCTTTTTCTGTGCTATGGATCTAGCCAGAGAACAGGGATCCCTGATCGGTTCACTTGCTCCATCTCTGGCAACATGGGCTATTTGATGATCTCCAACATCCAGGCTGAAGATGAGGCAGTTTATTACTGTTGTGACTGGGAGCCCAGCATCATTCAAGGGTTCCACAGTGGTACAATCTGAGGGAGAAGTGAGACAAAAACCTTCTCCTTTCCTCTCTAGGGTGAGGCAGGCAGAATCATTCAAGATTTTCCTGGAGCCTTTTTGTGTATTGTCTGTTTTGGACAAGAATCTGTGATGACATCAACTTATTTGGAGACAGGGATACAAACAGTGAAGTGATAACACGTTAAATACCACCTGGTCATCCCCCAAACCCATACTTACTAGCTCCAGTCAAACTTTTTTGGAAATTCTGAAGGGGAAAAGCTCTGTATATCTGTCTTTCTGCACCTCTATGCAAATGCAAGGAGATGAAGAAGTTCTTGTGGAACCAATGGGCACAGAGCCAGTTTGCATGAAGGAGTCCTTTTTTCCCCCGGAGGACTTCATAGAGGATGAAGAGGATCCCATCTAGATCTCTTTCGGAAGGGAAGCCAGACTCCTTTAGAGAGCTCACCATGGCCTGGCCTCTGGTTTTCCTGGCACTTCTCAGCTACTGTTCAAGTAAATTGTCTATGGATGCTTGATTTTAATTTCTTTTTGCTTTTAACATTTCTTTAACTTTTCATGATTTTATTGTTTTTATATTGTTGAAAACCACTCTGATATAATTTTTATGAGACAGAGGGATAAACATATTTAATGAATAAATGAATAAAAGTATGGAAGACTCAATGAACACAAAATAAAAAAATCCCTTCCAGTAGCACCTTAGAGACCAACAAAGTTTGTTATTGGTATGAGCTTCAGATGCAACTGAAGAAATGTGCAAGCACACAAAGGTCATATCAATAACAAACTTAGTTGGTCTCTAAGGTGCTACTGGAAGGAATTTTTTCTTTTGTTTTGACTACTGCAGACCAACACGGCTACCTACCTGTAACTAAATCAATGAACACAGACCAAGATCAAATCTCTTTTCACTGTGTACTCATCATAGGAACATTATGCTTTTGTGATATTTTTGTGTAACTTAACAAATTCATGATTTATTTCCTATTTCTTTGTACAGGTGTCACTTCGCAACCAACAGTGACCCAGCCTGCTTCTTCATCTGTGACCCTCGGCCAAACAGCTAAACTCTCTTGCATGGCCAGTCATGGTGGTAACTGGCACTACTTTCAGTGGCATCAGCAGAAACCTGGACAGGCTCCTCGCTTGGTGCTCTTTGGGACCATCAGGGGAGAAGGGATCCCAGATCGGTTCACTGCGTCTTCCAGTGGGAACACTTACTATTTAACCCTCTCCAACACCCAGGCTGAAGATGAGGCAGTTTATTACTGTGGTGCCCGGGAGAGCACTGTTGGGTTGAAGTATCACCGTCATACAGCCAGATGGGGAACTGAGGCAAAAACCTTTGCTCTTTCTGCCTAGAGTGAGAAACCAGAAGCACCCAAAAACATCACTGGTCATAGTTGAGTGTTCTTTGTTTTCGAAAGAAATGTGTGATGATATGAAGTTATTTAGTCACACTGATGCTATTAAGGAAATGATCTCTACCCATGAATGGTCTCCACAATTATTGACTGGCAGTCTTGGGCAAAGCAAACTTGTACTGGCAAGCCCCTCACCTGTCATGTGCAGCCTTCCTGGCATTCCCTAAGGAAAAGGCTGTGGGTGTGTATTGTGTTGTGACTAAGGTTGTGCTAACAGATATCAGCAAAATGCAAAATGGCCTAAAGTGGGCAGGATGTGGTTCCTTGAAAACCGGAAATCATTATCTAAACTTCCTTTGGAATGACATGAATTCAAATGTGCACTTTAGATGAGCTTTGCTTAAATTATAGATAGGAAGAAAATCCGAGATTCAACAATAATATCAGCTTGGATTCATGGGAAGTTTTGAGGTTTGGGTTTTCCCATAACTTTGTAAGTAAAACCTTGGTAATCACAGTTGTTGATCTTCCAGTTCTCTTTCCTTTGACCTGTGGGAAGAGATGCTGGACCAAGTTTCCTATATTTGATCAAAATGTCACACTCTTTGCACCACATTCACACACATGTATGTTCAGTCCCTATAGGGTCAGGATCCTTGCCCCGCTTCCATGTCCTCATTCATTCATCAAGGTCAAACACACAGTGATCTCTTTGAGGGCACCTGATACAGATTCATTTCCAATTTGTTCCCATGAAATAACCATCTATCCAAGCCTTGGAAACGGCTGTGAATTCTCATATTTGGGGGAGGAAGAGCAAATTATTGTATTGTTTCCTCAAGTTGTGTTTATGTTTGAGTGTTTCTGTGTATATTATTTCCAAGAATAAGATCTGCATTGGACAGAATGTAGCCTACAGAATTTGGTTCTCGTACTATATTAGGAAAAGTTACTACAGATTCCCAACTTCTGGGGGTGGAAAAGCTAAAGACCAAGGACAAATTCTGCCTCTCAGTTCTCTGCATTTGGCCCTTCAGATTCTCCCCAGGAGTCCCTGGTGAAGAGGGGTCTCTTTCTATGGTATTATGTTTAACATCCCTTCCCAACGTGAGAAGCCAGTTGTGTTGCATTTGAGACTCCTTCCAGCTCATTCTGCTGGGTTGCCCAATGGGCATCTGCCCCAAGCTCTTGTCCTGATGTCACCATTGCCCTTCTCCTTTGTATCTTGGCCAAAATGCGGACCGCCTACATCACCATTATGAAAATATGTTCGTTCTTCATTGGCTTCACACACTAGCAGCTAAACAAAGAGGTTTTTGCAGAACCAATCAGCACAGAATCCATTTGCATGATGGAGCCATTGGGTATTTCTTGGGGAATTCAGAAAGGAGAAAGAAGATCTCCTCTGAATCTCCTTCTGAACGATAGTCAGCTCACCATGGCCTGGCCCCTGCTTTATCTGGCGCTTCTCAGCTATTTCTCAGTAAGGGTGTGGAAGATTCAGTTGACATAAGACAACGTCAAAGCTATTTCCACGATTTACCTATCATAGGAACATCATACATCTGTGATATCTGAAAGGATAGAAAATGTACTCAAGGCATGATTTCTGTGCTTTTTCTTTTTGTAAAGGTGTCCATTCACAGCCAACGGTGACTCAGCCAGTCTCCCAGTCTGTGTCTCTGGGCCAAACTATTAAGCTCTCCTGCACCAGAAATGGTGGCAGTAGCTGGAGTTCATTTCGCTGGTATCAGCAGAAACCTGGACAGGCACCTCGTTTTCTGTGGTATGGCTCCAGCACCCGGGGAGAAGGGGTCCCAGATCGCTTCACTGGCTCAGAGTCTGGGAATATGGGGTACTTAACGATCTCCAACATCCAGGCTGAAGATGAGGCAGTTTATTCCTGCTGTAACTATGAGAGCAGCGTGAGGTCCCACAGTGGTGCAATCTGATGGGGAACTGAGACAAAAACCTGTCACTCTTCTTTCTTACTATAGAGAAGCCTGAATCACTCAAGAGCATAACTTCACATGAGTAGGTTTTGTAGGGAGAAGCCCCCTCCCCTATCAGACACACCCTTCTAGGTTGGCAGGAGCTGGGACAGAGCAGCAGGAGTTCACCCAGTCAAGCGGATTTGAACCACCGACCTTGTGATCCGCAAGCCCAAGAGGCTCAGTCAGTCCCTCCTCTGATGGCCTCTCACGTCTCTCCCTCCCGGAGGCTTGCACAACTGTTTGTTGCAGCTGCCCTGGCTACAAGGTCCCTAGGCGAATGATGCCTCTGGGGCTGTCCAGGGGGTGCTTCACAGGACCCTGTGGAGCAGAGTGAGAAGGCAACTCTTTTGGGGGTGGGGTGGGGGCAGCTCAGAGACCAGTGGCTGCCCAGATGACTCCCAAGAAGTGGAGAGAGGAGAGGAGGCTGAGGGAAAACTCCACGAGGGAGGGGACTTGAAAAGGGGTGAGGGGCTGCCGGCTCTGCAGACAAGGGGTGACCTGACTGGGTTCCTGAGCCCCATAGGGGTGCCACAGAAAGAATGTAATAAGTCAAGGGAGCCGTTGACTCAAAAAGGTTGAAAACCTCTGCCCTACACACACCCTGATCCCAAAATACAATTGTTGACAAGATCCCAGATATTCAGAAGATATCCATTCGTAATTGTTATGTACTGTGTTGAATAGGATCTAAAATGCAGCAGTCTGATTGGTCCTAAAACAATAGGATCCAAAATGCAGCAGTCTGATTGGTCCTAGAACAATGCAGCAGTATTACTGGTCCGCAGGAGCCACCCAATCCAGCTCCAGGTGGAAGTGAATCCATAACCTGATTGGCCTACAGGAGATTTCCGGAATTAGCCAATCACGTGGGGCCCGTTGTGTAAATCATGTATATAAAGCAGACATTTCCGGTGGAACTTCCATCCCTCCTCACCACTATGAGCTGAATAAAGAGCATGAAATCCACTCTCGACTCCAAGTATATTTCAGTAATCCTCTCCAAATCCTGAGGAGCACTTTGCAATGCCGTTTGAAAGATGTGAGGCAGGATATTTGTTGATGCACATTGTAGAGCGAAAGGGGAGGCAACTCAAGCCTTCAGTGAGCTAAGAGTCGTTCTATGTTGGTCTGAAGACTGCGTCCTTTGCAAGAAGATTACTTAAAAGGAAATAGTCAGTTCTGCTCTGGTAAATCTGTTCTTTTTAAAAAGTGAATATTTTATTGTGCAATATTATATCTATCCTTTGGGGTGATCAGAGCTTGAGACACCAGGGGGAGATGTTGGATCAGTTTCTCTACATTTGACAGATTTGAACCTGCAGTAAAAAGTTACACAGATGAGCATTTGATTTGGGTGTTCATCATGCATGGAACTCCAGTGCCTGAACACAACTTGATCTGCCTTAGAATGCACTCAGGTGATGAAGGAGCTAAGCATTCGTCTTGAAGGGGGTCTGGTTCTGGCTTTGTATTCCTCTGCCAGGTTTAGGACCTGATCAGCCCTTCTTTCTCTATCTGTAGGATGGGTGACGAACCTCAAGCTCATGGGCAAGATGTGGCCGTCCAGGCCTGTCTCTGGCCCTCAGGACTCACTTTAAATCAAGCCCCCTTCCCAGGCTACTACACCCCTAATAAGCCCTGCTCTGAGTCCTCCCAAAGTGCTTTTTCCTGCCAGGAAAGCAATGGAGGAGGGGACAGAGCCATGTCAGTTAGAGGAGTGTCCTTGGGAAAGGGAGCATGTCTTGGGAAAAGGCCAAGGACCAGAGGGACTGCCAGACGTTTGGCCCCCAGTCCTGAAGTTCCTTGCCCCTGTCGTTCACAAGGCAAATAAATTATGTCATTGTTTTACACCATCCCCTTCAGGTAAAAAATTTCTGTAGTCATTTGTAAGGCAATCATCACATTTCCTCAGGATGTCTCTAACAAAGCCAATGGATGCAGACCTATTTGCATGAGAGATTATTTCTCATTTCTGGGGATTTAAGAGAGGAAGAGGAGGAAGGTGCAGCTAGATTGAAGAGCTGTTTGTCTCTGGGACACTCCCTTCCTTTGACTTCACCATGGCTTGGCTCCTTCTTCTCTTCGCCCTTCTCAGCTACTGCTCAGGTCTGGTTCTGGGTGGTTAATGGGATCAGGTCGGCTTGTGCTGAGATAATGGGTCAAGCAACAAACCCATTTACCTCGTGTAATTTACCATAAAAAACAATGTTTTCTGATCCTTATAAACACAGAAAATGATGCATTTCTTTTCTTTTTTCTTTTTGCAAAGGTGTCATTTCACAGACTTTAACTCAGCCAGCCTCGGAGTCTGTGTCCCTGGGCCAAACTCTGAAACTCTCCTGCTCTAGAAGTAGTGGTAGCTGGGACAGCTTTGCCTGGTATCAACAGAAACCTGGACAGGCTCCTCGCTGTCTGTTCTATAGTACCAGTACACGGGTAGAAGGGATCCCAGATCGGTTCACAGGTTCAGCCTCTGGGAACACTGGCTCTTTAACTATCTCCAACATCCAGACTGAAGATGAGGCAGTTTATTACTGTGCTGCCTGGGAGTACACTGGTAGTAGCAAGTTCCACAGTGATACAATCTTATGGGGAACTGAGAGAAAAACCTTCACTCTTCCTCCCCAGAGCTAAAAATGAACTAACACTCTGGGGCTTAATTTCCTTCATTCCAGAGGAGCTTTTGAACTAAAGAGCTGAAAGGTTTGGTAAGGCCATTTGGTCTCAGTCGCTTCTCAACCAAGATGATCAAGGGCCGGGAAATCAAGCCTTATGAAGAACAGCTGAAGGAGCTGGGTATGTTTAGCCTGGAAAAGATGAGTCTGAGGGGAGATATGATAGCCATCTTTAAATATCCCAAAGGCTGTCACATGGAAGAGGGAACAAGCTTGTTTTCTCCTGGTCTGGAGGGTAGGACTCTAGAGGTTGTGGACTTTCCCTCCTTGGAGGGTTTTAAGCAGATGTTCGATGGTCATCTGTCATGCAAGTTTTAGCTAAGATTCCTGCATTGCAGGGGTTGGACTAGATGACCTTTTGGGGCGTTCCAATTGTACAATTCTATGATTCTCACAGGTCATCGTTCTTTGCTTGTGTCTTTCAAGGTGTCAGTTCACTGCACACTTCGACCCCGGCTGCCTCTGCGTCTTTGTCTATGGGCCAAGCCCAAACCATTCATGTGTTCTCCCTCTCTAAGAGTGGACACTGGGACAGCTTTTAAGGGTACTAACAGAAACCTGGGTCGCTTGTTGGCGTTATGTTTTATGACCTTTTCAGCTGGGGAGAAGGGATTCATTCAGGTGGGAAGCAAAACCTTTTCTTGAAACTGCAAATCCAGTCCTCCGAAAGGTACAGACTTGTCAGAGAAAGATTGTACATCTCTGCCCCAGGGACCTGGCCACTGCTGGTGTGCACTCAGTTTTTGAGTTCCAATCAAAACATTTAAATAGGATAGAAAATGCCTCATTTCCCGGTTATTTAAGAAAGCAGAAGGTGAAGCTAGATCAGAGAGCTGTTTGCCTCTCAGGCTCACCCTACTTTGGACTTTCCCCATGGCCTGGATTCTTGTTCTCTTCGTGTTTCTCAATTATTGCTCAGGTCTGGCTATGGAGGTTTAATGGGGTCAGCTTGGCTTGTGCAGGCATAAAGTGCCTGTCAAAAACAGTTATCTGCTCAGGTTATGGCTGCAAATCCAGATATTTAAACTGAAGCTCCTGGCCAAAGTATCCATCATTAGGGTTCTCTGTACTTTGCAGTGGGGTTTGGAAAGGATACGTCACAATGTTAGGAATCTGAATATTTGCCTTGCTAATTGTTTCCATTTCTGAGTGTTCAATCACAGTTGTAGGTCAAATCTTCTTGACTGTGTGTGATGCCTGCTGTCCCAGCTCTCACCTTTAAGGGAGATGTTGGTGCATCTTCTCAACGTTTGGCAGGATAGGATGACAACACAGACTGTTTGCCCCCGTTGCACCTGGGGCAGGGCAGGAAAATGTTGGCTATGCATAGGTGCTTTTTCACTGCAACTCACTCATGTACAGAGCTCAAGGGCTGGAAGATAACTTTCTCTACCCAAGAATATTAGCTGACACTCTGAGCATCTTTAGGCAAGTTGTGTGTTGCAGGTTCTACTTAGAGAAGACCCCTTGAAATGAAAAGGCTGAAGGTGAATACAGCCGAAGACCATGTTTGCTGTCAGGCTGATGCCTGAATGGACTGCCTTTGGCAAAGAACGTTTTTCTAGGGCAGGGATAACCCACATGTTTCCCTATGGATGCTATAGGGCTGCATGGTTTCGGCGGTTGCTCCCAGTTCCCAGTCTAGCTGCCGTGTTCTGGATTAATTGCAGTTTATGCGTCTATAACTTGGAGAGAGTCCTGCAGAGCAACAGATGTGAGACTCTGATCATTGCACGCTAGTCCACTTTCTCTCCATGCAAAACTCAGAGAATTCTGCCTCACACACGGATCTCTTGATCCTTCATGAAGACAGGCCAGAAACATGATTCAAGGATTCAAGGATTGAGACTTTTGTGTAAAGGAGAGGGAATTGGAAAGTGTAGAATGACATTTCAAATGTTTCATTGGCTCTCCCTGCAAAAAGGTGTGAATGGAGGCCAAATAAACAGTTGACTCGGTTCAATTTTCTTGCAGACTAATCAGCATGAATGTGCAGTAAACAGCAATCCTGGTGCAGTATTTTGATGCTCATGGAGGATTCTCTTGAACTTTCCCACAATCTGCTACTTGATATTTTTCTCTTTAACTGGGATACCAAGGATTGGACCTTCCTTATGCAAATCACCCCCTTTGCCACTAAGCATGATGCCTCTGCCCAAGCCAATGGATGTGGACCTATTTGCATGAGAGATCATTTGTCATTTCCAGGGGATTTAAAAGAGGAGGAGGAGGAGGAAGGTGCAGCTAGATTTAGGAGCTGTTTGGGACTCTCCCTTCCTTTGACTTCACCATGGCTTGGCTCCTTCTTCTCTTCACACTTCTCAGCTACTGCTCAGGTCTGGTTCTGGGCGTTTAAAGGCTTGTGCTGAGATAACGGGGAAAGCCACAAACCCATTTATCTTGTGTAATTTACCCTACAATGTTTTTCTGATCTTTATAGCCACAGAAAATGATGCATTTTTCTTTTTTCTTTTTGCAAAGGTGTCATTTCACAGACTTTAACTCAGCCAGCCTCGGAGTCTGTGTCCCTGGGCCAAACTGTGAAACTCTCCTGCTCTAAAAGTAGTGGTAACTGGAACTACTTTGGCTGGTATCAACAGAAACCTGGACAGGCTCCTCGCCTTGTGCTGTATAGTACCAGCACCCGGGGAGAAGGGATCCCAGATCGGTTCACTGGTTCAGCCTCTGGGAACACTGGCTATTTAACCATCTCCAGCATCCAGACTGAAGATGAGGCATTTTATTACTGTGGTGCCTGGGAGTACACTGGTAGCAGCAAGTTCCACAGTGATACAATCTGATGGGGAACTGAGACAAAAACCTTCACTCTTCCTCCCCAGAGCGAAAAATGAACTAACACTCTGGGGCTTAATTTCCTTCATTCCAGAGGATCTTCTGAACTAAAGAGCTGAAAAGTTTGGTAAGGCCATTTGGTCTCAGTCGCTTCTCAACAAAGATGATCAAGGGGCTGGAAACCAAGCCTTATGAAGAACAGCTGAAGGAGCTGGGTATGTTTAGCCTGGAAAAGACGTGTCTGATGGGAGATATGATAGCCATCTTCAAATATCCCAAAGGCTGTCACATGGAAGAGGGAACAGGATTGTTTTCTCCTGTTCTGGAGGGTAGGACTCTAGAGGTTGTGGACTCTCCTTCCTTGGAGGGTTTTAAGCAGATGTTGGATGGTCATCTGTCCTGGAAGCTTTAGCTGAGATTCCTGCATTGCAGGGGTTGGACTAGATGACCTTTGGGGGTGTTCCAACTCTACAATTCTATGACTATCACAGGTCATTGTTCTTTGTTTGTGTCTTTCAATGTGTAAGTTCACTGCACACTTTGACTCCGGCTGCCTCTGCGTCTTTGTCTATGGGCCAAGCCCAAACCATTCAAGCGTTCTCCCTCTCTAAGAGTGGACACTGGGACAGCTTTTAAGGGTACTAACAGAAACCTGGGTCGCTTGTTGGCTTTATGTTTTATGATCTTTTCAGCTGGGGAGAAGGGATTCATTCAAGTGGGAAGCAAAATCTTTTCTTGAAACTTCAAATCCAGTCCTCCGAAAGGTGCAGACTTGCCAGAGAAAGATTGTACATCTCTGCCCCAGGGACATGGCCACTGCTGGTGTGAACTCAGTTTTTCTTCCAATCCAGACATTTAAATAGGATATAAAATGCCTCATTTCCTGGTTATTTAAGAAAGCAGAAGGAAGGTGAAGCTAGATCAGAGAGCTGTTTGCCTCTCAGGCTCACCCTACTTTGGACTTTCCCCATGGCCTGGATCCTTGTTCTCTTCGTGTTTCTCAATTATTGCTCAGGTCTGGTTGTGGAGGGTTAATGGGCTCAGCTTGGCTTGTGCAGGCATAAAGTGGCTGTCAAAAACAGTTATCTGCTCAGGTTTTGGCTGCAAATCCAGATATTTAAACTGAAGCTCCTGGCCAAGTGTCCATCATTAGGGTACTCTGTTCTTTGCAGTGAGGTTTACAAAGGATACTTCACAATGTTATGAATCTGAATATTTGCCTTGCAAATTGTTTCAATTTCTGAACGTTCAGTTACAGTTGCAGGTCAAATCTTCTTTCGTGTGTGTGATGCCTGCTCTTCCAGTTCTCACCTTTAAGGGGAGATGTTGATTCATCTTCTCAACGATTGGCAGAATAGGATAACAACACAGATTGTTTCCTCCTGGTGCACGGCAGGAAAATGTCTGCTATGCATTGTTCACTCCAAACCACTCATGTATAGAGCTCAAGGGCCCCAAAAACCCAAGAATATTACCTAAGACTCTAGGCATGCTTAGGCAAGTTGTGTGTAATGGGTTCAACTCAGAGAAGACCCATTGGAATTAAAAGTCTGAAGCTGAATGCAGCCCAAGACCATGTTTGCTGTCAGGCTGATGCCTGGATGGACTGCCTTGGGCAAAGAAAGTTTGTCTAGGGCAGGGATAACCCACACATTTCCCTGTGGACGCTATGGGGCTGCATCTCCCGCCATCCCTGACAATGAGCTGTGTTTGATGGGCCTGATGGGAGCTGAGGTCCCCAAACAGCTGGATGTTTCATTGTCTGTGTGTCTGGACTGCTGGATCAAGGAGGAGGAGGAGGAGGAGGAGGAGGATGGCATGGTAGCCGCTGGCGAGGCTCCGCTCTGCATGATGTGCCACCTCTGAGGTGCAAACAGAAGGCAGGGCTGCCCTGGGCAGGAAGAAATGGGGAGCCGAGCGCAAGGAGTCTTGGTTTTTTTTTTATAGATATAAATGCTTTTGCATCTGCATCTAATCTTGCCCCTTTCTAAAATTCATTTATTGATGTGTGTTTTTATTTTTGCAAATCTACCAAATCATAAAATGTAATAAAATCAATATTACATGTTTTCTTCGGGACTGTGGAGAGCGTGTGCGTTGTGTCCTATTGGTGCAGTGATGGTGCCACACTCAATTCTTCTGAAAGAAGATTCTCTGGGGGGGGGGGGACAACAAAAAATGGGGTGTTGAGAAGGGTCCCGAGGGGGGGCGGAATGAGAAATGTTACTATTTTCCTCTGAGGAATGTTGGAGGAAATGTGTGCTTTGTGCCTTATTTTCTGAAAGCCCCACATTCAATGCCAGACTTCTATCATCCACAGCTAGGAGAGAGTCCTGCAGAGCAACAGATTTGAGACTCTGATCATTGTACACTAGGCCACTTTCTATCCATGCAAAAGTCAGAGAATTCTACCTCGCATGCTCACCTATCTCTTGATCCTTCAAAAGACAGGCCAGAAACATGATCACCATTCAAAAATGCAGACTTTTGTGTCAAGGAAAGTAAGAGGGAAATGGAAAGTGTAGAGTGACATTTCCCAGGTGCAACGTCATTTTCCCTCCCTGCAAACAGGTGTGAATGGAGGCCGAATAAACAGTTGACTTGGTTCAATTTTCTTGCAGACAAATCAGGATGAATGTGCAATAAGCAGCAATCCTAGTCCAGTATTCTGATGCTCATGACACCTTTGCAAAAAGAAAAAAGAAAATGCATCATTTTCTGTGGCTATAAAGATCAGAAAAACATTGTAGGGTAAATTACACAAGATAAATGGGTTTGTGGCTTTCCCCGTTATCTCAGCACAAGCCTTTAAACACCCAGAACCAGACCTGAGCAGTAGCTGAGAAGTGTGAAGAGAAGAAGGAGCCAAGCCATGGTGAAGTCAAAGGAAGGGAGAGTCCCAAACAGCTCCTAAATCTAGCTGCACCTTCCTCCTCCTCCTCCTCTCTTAAATCCCCTGGAAATGACAAATGATCTCTCATGGAGGCTGAGGGAGATTTCCACAAGAGAGGGGACTTGAAAAGGGGTGAGGGGCTGCTGGCTCTGCTGGCAAGGAGTGACCTAACTGGGCTCCTGAGCCCCATGGGGGTGCCGCAGAAAGAATGTAATAGGTCAAGTGAGCCGTGGACTCAAAAAGGTTGAAAAGCTCTGCCCTACACACACCCTGATCCCAAAATATAACTGTTGACAAGGTCCCAGATATTCAGAAGATATCCATTCGTAATTGTTATGTACTGTGTTGAATAGGATCCAAAATGCAGCAGTCTGATTGGTCCTAGAACAATGCAGCAGTATGACTGGACCGCAGGAGCCACCCAATCCAGCTCCAGGTGGAAGTGAATCCATAACCTGATTGGCCTACAGGAGAATCCCAGAATAAGAATCCCGGAATAAGCCCGTTGTGTAAATAATGTATATAAAGCAGACATTTCCGGTGGAACTTCCATCCCTCCTCACCACTATGAGCTGAATAAAGAGCATGAAATCCACTCTCGACTCCGAGTATATTTCAGTAATCCTCTCCAAATCCTGAGGAGCACTTTGCAATGCCGTTTGAAAGATGTGAGGCAGGATATTTGAGCGAAAGGGGAGGCAACTCCAGCCTGCAATGAACAAAGAGGCGCCCTGTGTTGGACTGAAGACTGCTTCCTTTGCAAGAAGATTGCTTAAAAGGAAATAGTCAGTTCTGCTCTGGTAAATCTGTTCTTTTTAAAAAGTGAATATTCTACTGTACAATATTATATACATCCTTTGGGATGATCAGAGCTTGAGACACCAAGGGGAGATGTTGGATCAGTTTCTCTACATTTGACAGATTTGCACCTGCAGTAAAATGTTACACCGATGAGCATTTGATTTGGGTGTTCCTCATGCATGGAACTCCAGTGCCTGCACACAACTTGATCTGCCTTAGAATACACTCAGGTGACGAAGGAGCTAAGCATTTGTCTTGAAGGGGGTCTGGTTCTGGCTTTGTATTCCTCTCCCAGATTTAGGACCTTCAGCCCTTCTTTCTCTATCTGTAGGACGGGTGACAAACCTCAAGCTCATGGGTGAGATGTGGCCCTTCTGGCCTGTCTCTCTGACCCTCAGGACTCTCCTCCAATCAAGCCCCCTTCCCAGGCTACTGCACCCCTAAGAAGCCCTGCTCCGAGCCCTCCCAAAGTGCTTTTTCCTGCCAGGAATGTCTCCTCGAATTTTATAGTGCCTTTTGCTCCACTAGATGGACTACAGAGAGATGTTTGGATAGGCCTGGAAGGTGGTGTTGCTGTCTTCATCTTGTAAAACTGGGTTGATTTTATGAAATGGTCTCTCAAAATCTGCACCCAGATGGAGCTGGCTTTGAGAACACATGAAACTGGTGTTAATCCACCTCTCCCTTGTGAGTCAGGGGGTGAACAAGGGGTGCTGTACTGGCCCATCCCTCTGGCTGCTTTTGCAATTCTGGCTCCCCACTTTTGCTGCAGCGCAAGGAGCAGCCTGGAGAATGAAGATAGTTTTGCCTTCGGGTTCCTGTGCAGCTTCAGGACATAAGAGAAACACACACATCCTCCCATCCTCCCACATCCCTCCCTCCTCTAACAAAGCCAATGGATGCAGATCTATTTGCATGAGACATCATTTCTCATTTCTGGGGTTTTAAGAGAGGAGGAGGAGGAAGGTGCATCTAGACTGAAGAGCTGTTTGTCCCTGGAACTCTCCCTTCCTTTGACTTCACCATGGCTTGGCTCCTTCTTCTCTTCGCCCTTCTCAGCTACTGCTCAGGTCTGGTTCTGGGTGGTTAATGGGATCAGGTTGGCTTGTGCTGAGATAATGGGTCAAGCAACAAACCCATTTACCTCATGTAATTTACCATAAAAACAATATTTTCTGATCTTATAAACACAGAAAATGATGCATTTCTTTTTCTTTTTGCAAAGGTGTCATTTCACAGACTGTAACTCAGCCAGCCTCAGAGTCTGTGTCCCTGGGCCAAACTGTGAAACTCTCCTGCTCTAGAAGTAGTGGTAGCTGGGAAATCTGGGACAGCTTTGGCTGGTATCAACAGAAACCTGGACAGGCTCCTCGCTTTGTGTGGTATGGCTCCAGCACCAGGGGAGAAGGGATCCCAGATCGGTTCACTGGCTCTCAATCTGGGAACACTGGCTCTTTAACCATCTCCAACATCCAGACTGAAGATGAGGCAGTTTATTACTGTGGTGCTGGGGAGGGCACTGGTGGCTGGAAGTATCACCATGATACAATCTGATGGGGAACTGAGACAAAAACCTTTACTCTTCCTCCCTATAGTAGGTAACTTGAATGATTCGAGAGCTTTTTTGAGCATGAAAGTGCCAACCTGTTAACTCTGCCAGCTGAACCATTTCCTATCTTGAAGCAGAAGAGAAAGCTGTTTATTACTGTCTGTCTGATGACAGCAGTGAGCAGCACACAGTGACACAACCACATAGGGAGGTTAGGGCTTTAAAGGGCTTCAGTTGCCTTGAGTGTAGCTGATGCTGTTCCAAGAAGTCTTATTTTTTGAGCCATTCTCCATTAGTGAATGAGAACAGAAACTGCATTCAAAATACATTGAAGGGCAGCAAAATTCCTGAGGGGGGATGCATATGAAAAAGTCATCAGGATCCTTCCCCTAGGGCAGTTGTTGATAAAGTCCAGTTGGAACAGGTCCAGAGCTTTCATGGAAGTATTGGAAGGGACCATGAGGGTCATCTAATCCAACCCCCTGCTATGCAGGACTCTTTTGCCCCATATGGGGCTTGAAGCGTCAACTCTGAGATTCAGAGTCTCATGCTCTACCTACTGAACTATCTCTCTCCAGGAATTCTTCTTAACCTGTTTATATACTTTCTTCATCTTGGACTCATGTTCTCAAACACTGTCCCACTACAATTGCACTGGTTTCTGAGAAATGCTTTAGAACCTGACATTTCCTGCCTCTGTCTGTAGGGGGAGAAGTAGGACCACCTTCCCCACATTTCGTAGAATTTAACTGCCACGGGGAGTGTGAGCATCGCCAGCACCTGCAGAGCCAATGAAGCAGGAGGCAGCTCAGAAGGACACACCTGCTCACCTTTCCACCCCCAGCTGCCCTTCCTACTCATTTGTGCTCAGAAATCCAACCATAACTGTCAGTGTGCACACAACAGAGGCCGAGGCAACATCACTCCCAACTGTTTCACCTTTGCATTGTGCTTTGGAAAGTTTTGTGAATCTGCAAAGCCTTGGAAGGAAGAGGTTCTATGGTTGTTTCCACGAGAAGCTTAGGTGCATGTGTGTTTGTGTTTCTTGTTTGTAGTATTTTGAAATCAGCTCTTTCTTGGCCAGAGAATGGAACAATGGAACGATTCACATCTTCAGAAAATTCACCACACCTGCCAAGTCTCTCCTTTTTAAAAAGCGTTTGGTGTTTATGGTGAGAAAGAATAACCTTACACATATTCCTCAACAAATGTTGGATACCCTTCAAGAATTTTTCTCACTGAAACTGAGACATTAGCAGGGTCCTGCCAGAGCACCTTCTGGTCCGGGGCTCTGAGATATGAAAGCTAGGAGCTAAATAGCACTTTACACTTTGGTTAAGGGCACAACAACGGAATGTCTAGGCACACTTTTTTATAACAATACAAAGCTGAAAATGAATGAACTGCAGCTAAAATCTTATATCCTTTTTTCACATGGTCTAGTCCTCATCTGAAGACTGCAAAAAACAAAGCAATACTTCCCCTCTAAAGGGTCTCTTCTCCAGTCTTCAGAGAGTGGCTGGAAGTGAGGAGGCAGGAAAAGGTCCTCCTTTCCATCCACTCTGCAGTTTTATTCTGAAATCTGAGGCGCTGTACTGCGCCCAGATGTCAGAAATTGTTCACGCTAACGAAATTTCTTGTTGCAGAACAAGCCTTGAATAATGGGAGTTTCGAATGCTGCCCCCATCACTCTTGTGCAAATGTCTCCTTAGAATATTGGCTTTGGACAAGGAGTTAAATAAGTTCTTGCAGAACCAATCAATGTAGTACCAATTTGCATGAAGAACCCCTTTGGTATTTATAGGGGGGTTTAGAAAGGAGGAAGAAGATCCCATCTTGATCTCTTTCCCAAAGAAAGGGACACCATTTTGGAGAGTTCACCATGGCACGGCCTCTGTTTTTCCTGGCACTTCTCAGCTTCTGCTCAGGTAAGGGTACGGATGACTCACTCCAGAAGCCTATTTCCACTATAATGATTTTATTATTAATACCCTGCCCATCTGGCTGGGTTTTCCAAGTGAGGGACTTCAAAGGGACTTCAAAGAGGATCCCATCTAGATCTCTTTCAGAAGGGACTTCAAAGAGGATCCCATCTAGATCTCTTTCAGAAGGGAAGCCAGAGTCCTTTAGAGAGCTCACCATGGCCTGGCCTCTGTTTTTCCTGGCACTTCTCAGCTACTCCTCAAGTAAATCCCCCACAATTGTCTTTGGATGCTTGTTTTTATTTTTTCTGCTTTAACTTTTTGCTTTTGTTTTTATATTGTTGTAAACCAATGTGATTTTTATTATTATTATGATACAGTGGAATATAGTTTTTTATAAATGAATGAATGAATGCATGGAGGACTCGGTGAACATAGGCCAATATCAAGTCCCTTTTAACTATGTACTCATTATAGGAACATAATGTTTTTGTGATATTTGTGTAACTTAACAAAGTCTTGATTTGTTTCCTGTGTCTTTTGTAAAGATATCTCTTCGCAACCAACAGTCACCCAGCCTGCTTTTTCATCTGTCGCCCTCGGCCAAACAGCTAAATTCTCCTGCACTAGCAGTAATGGTGGGAGCTGGTACTACTTTCAGTGGCATCAACAGAAACCTGGACAGGCTCCTCGCTTGTTGCTCTATGGGACCAGCAGGGGGGATGGGATCCCAGATCGGTTCACTGCATCTTCCTCTGCAAACCCTTACTACTTAACCATCTCCAACACCCAGGCTGAAGATGAGGCAGTTTATTACTGTCTTGCTTTGGAGGACAGCAATAGCATGTTCCACAATGGTACAATCTAATGGGGAACTGAGACAAAAACCTTTCACTCGTCTTTCTTAGTGTGGAGAAGCCTGAATTACTCAAGAGCATAATTTCACATGAGTAAGTTTTGTAGGAGAAGCCCCCTGCCCTATCAAGCAGACCCTTCTTATTCTCCCCCCTTATGTTACCGCCTAACGCTAAGGCTGAAGAGGTACATAAGTTGGAGTGATAGGAATTCTGTCGGATGCCTCTGTTCAGTGGTGGACTACGTGTGCTGTATCCACAAGGTCAATCCCCAGTATTTGCAAAATATAACTTGGGCTGTCTGTTGTCTGAAAGGCCAGGGACATGCTGTTAGTCTGTGTAGACATTTCAACATAAAATTTGACTTGTGGCCTCACTGGGCACCGGGCAGCTTTCTGTATGCTCCTTAAAGTTCTATTTACACCTTCAAGAAATACAGTTGAATTCTCCACCCCCAACTTGAACCTTCCCAGTGGAATGCAGGAGTGGGTGGGATCCGGCATGATCTTAAGCCATTGCCTGAAGGGGCTTTGCACCCCTGTGTTTGGGAACATCCAGTACTCTCCTCATGCTTTTCCAGGGAATGAACATTCAGCAGTCTGTAGGCAGGGGGAGAATATATGCTATCTTGGGAAGGAGAGACCTGGGGTCCTCCAGATACTGGAGGTCACTAACACCCATCTGAATGGTCAGAGGTGGAAGGTGTTGCAGTCCAACAACATCTAGATGGAAACAAGATCCCCTCCCGGCTTCTCTACGTACCTACGGGACCGCCTCTCCAGGTATGCCCCGCAGAGGACCTTAAGGTCCACAAATGACAACATTTTGGAGGTCCCGGGTTGCAAGGTGGTTAGATTGGTTGCAACTAGGGTCAGGGCCTTTTCAGTACTGGCCCCGACTTGATGGAACGCTCTGTCACAAGAGACTAGGGCCCTGCGGGACTTGACATCTTTCCGCACGGCCTGCAAGACAGAACTGTTCTGCCTGGCCTTTGATTTGGACTCAGTCTGACCCTTATGTTTTCCCTCCCCTTATGGCTTTGATCTATGGGCTACTTTTAAAATGAGGCTGCATTAAGAGCTTCCGGAGTCAGCGCCATCGGTAATGGCGGAATTCCTCTGACTAGGAGGAATTTGCTCTGTGGGAACCGGGTCTGGCCGTCACGGCGAAGGCGGAGACCCTTCAAAAATCACAGGCGGGTGAAGCCTGTGAACGTGGGATTCGGCGGGCACCTTTTGCACCCCCCTTACTCGTGAGGAACCTCGATTTGGGGCTCTGGAGCGAAGCAGGGTGTGTGGCGCGGTGCTGTGAATCGACTGCTTTTTCCACGGAGCGAAGCTGCACAGCCATTGCCGGAGAGCGCTGACTTTTTCCTGTGGACAATTGGACTCTAAAATTATCTACCCGTGAGTAGGATAAATTAGAAGATCTTAAAGGGGAAAAAAAAGATTTAAATTTGGCACCGAAGCGGGGAGGCTTAAACAGGAAGTCCGCCTTCCGGTTTTGTAAATAGATCAAAGCAAAGAGACTGTAAGCTAAAGTCTCGGAGAATCGATTGGAAAAGACTAATTTTTCAACGTTAAAAAGAAAGTCAATTCCCCCCCTTTGGAAGCAGGAGAAGAGGGGGGAAGTTTAACTATATATACCTGCAAGAGAGAGAGGGAAAGAAGCTAAAATTCCACTGCTCAGAACCTGGGAACGGGCTGCCGATAGGACAATAAGACTGCTGTACTTTGAAATGCGTCTTGACTGTGAGTAGATCATCCGCTGACAGTTAACTGAGTAAGAGAGATACATTGTTTTTGCTGCCCACTTTTGACCTTAAAAAGGAGAAAAGTAACTGTAAATGGAAACTAAATTTCGCGTTTGAGTTGTGTTTTAAAAGGTGTTATTTTGGATTAATGCAAGAGCAGACATTAACTGTTTCCCCCTAGAGGAAGCTTTTGAAACTGTTACAAGAGTTGGTTCAGTTTTGGAATTTTCCACTGTCAAGATAAAGCTGTGTGACTGTGGGACCGACCTTGGGTTCTTTTTGTCTTTAAAAAAAAAAAAAAAAGGTGTTATGGCAGATGGGAAAGAAAAAGTAGATCCATTATTCCCAGACAAAACAACAAGGTCTGGGAAGAATTGGCTAAGAAGAGCATCAACATCCGGCCCTTCTGCTTCATCTGCTTCATCTGCCTCATCTGTGGCTGCACCAACACAACCACAAACAAGAGGAATGTCATCAGAAGAAGCCCTAGCTCTTGCATTGAGTAAGATAAATGAATCTTTGGAACAACTTAATAAGAAAGTAGATACTACAAATGCAAAAATGGATGCCACAAATGCAAAAGTGGATGCCACAAATGCAAAAGTGGATGCTGCAGTTACCAAAATTGACGCAAATACAGAAAGTATAAATAGTCTGGGACAAAAGGTGAATGCCAATACAGAAACCATTGAGAAACTGATACAGGAATCCAATTCGACACGACAGACTGCAGAGGAAGCTAAGGAAAAAGTTACTTCGGTGGAATTTAAGGTAACACAATTAGAAACAGAGAAAGTTCCAGACCTGCAGAGGCAACTTCATGACCATAAGCTGATGCTTTCTATGATTGAGCTGAAGGAGAAACAGACAAATTTGAGGATCAGAGCTGTACCTGAACTGGAGAAGGACAGTTTGATAGACTTTCTCACGCAGGAACTTGCAGTATTTTGGGAGCTGGATTTGAAACAAGAGGAATTTAAAATAGTCAGGGCCTTTAGACTGGGAAGAGGGGGGAAGAAAGAGAAGAACAGAATAAGAGACTGCTTGATTACCCTCAGATCCAAAGAAGAGAGAGACAGAATTTTGGGTTGGCATTACCAGAAGACATTGGTAATACAATAGTCAAGAGTGGAAATATTTAAAGATATCCCGAAATATCTTTTGGATCTCAGGTCCAATTACGGAGATTTGGCTGCCCTGCTGAGAAGGAACCAGATTATTTTTAGGTGGGAATTTCCCCAAGGCCTATCCTTCAGCTTCAAAGGAAGGAAAATAAAAATAAGATCAGTAGAAGATAAAGCAAAGTTTTTGAATAGATACGAGGAAGATCTGCAGAAGGAACTTGGAAAAGAGTCAAGAGCATTGGACAGAGGATCACCAGACAGAGGACTAGAGCAAAGAGCATTGGACAGAAGATCACCAAAAAGAGGAATAGTGGATATTGCAACACTACCTTTTGGACTGGACCGACTAGCGACACCACCACTACCAACAGAAGAAGAGCAGGCATTGGGTGCAGTTGGAGGAAAATCAGACTAATCACATCATGGCACTGCAAGTATTAAGCTGGAATGTGAATGGACTGAACTCCCCGGAAAAAAGGCGGAGAGTCTTTCATTTATTGAAAAAAGAAGAATTGGACTTGATTTGTTTGCAAGAAACACATGTGACAAGGCTACATAGGAAGATATTGAGTAACAAAAGATTGGGCCAAGAATTTATTTCATCAGACAAAGTTAAAAAAAGAGGAGTAGTCCTTTATGTAAAGGAGAGCCTATCACCGAAATTTATATTTAAAGATGACCAAGGAAGATTTGTTGCAATTGAAATTCAATCACAAGGAGAGAAATTTTTGATAGTAGGTATCTATGCACCAAATGAGGGGAAATCAGAATTTTACAAGAAGTTACATGAGACTCTGATGGACTATATGGATTACAATATGATTTTGATGGGGGACATGAATGGAGTGGTTTCTACAAATATGGATAAGGCATTAAGAAAGGTAGTTACCAAGGATGGTAGACTACCAAAAACTTTTTTTGATATGACTGACAATATGGATTTAGTTGACATTTGGAGAATGAAGAACCCTTTGGGAAGAGAGGGAACTTTCTTCTCTGAGGCCAAAATGACATGGACAAGAATTGACCAAATTTGGGTAACTAGAGGGTTGGCTCCGAAGATTAGAAAAGTGGAAATCTGCCCTAAAACTTACTCCGATCACAATGCTGTGAAGATGGAAATGAAACTAACACCAACTGGTTCCTTTAGATGGAGGATGAATGACACTTTGTTTAGGAACGAAGAAGTGACTAAGAAGGCCCAAAAAACTTTGAGAGACTATTTTGAGATTAATATGAATACCACTACTGAAAAAAGAGTAATCTGGGACGCAAGTAAAGCGGTTATGAGAGGATTTTTGATACAACAGAATGCAATTAAGAAGAGAGTTCAAAATGAGAAAAAAGACAAGATTTTGGAGAAAATAAAGGAAGGAGAGAAAAAATTGAGAGTGAAACCAAAGTCGCAGGAGATCTTGAAAGAGATAAAGTTATATCAAGTACAATATATGAAAATGATGAATCAGGAAATAGAATGGAAAATTAAACAGATGAGACAAAATACATTTGAATCGGCAAACAAATGTGGGAAACTGCTGGCTTGGCAAATGAAAAAAAGACAAAAACTTAACACTATTACAAATTTGGAAGTGGAAGGGAAAAATATACAGAATCCAGTGGAGATCAGAAAGTGTTTTCAGAGGTACTTTGAACAATTATATACACAGGAGACACAGAAAGAAATGGACATTGACCGATTTTTGAAAACAAAGGGACTACAAAAAATCTCTCAAGAAAATAAACTAATGTTGAATAACAAAATAACAGTGCAGGAGGTAGAAGGGGCCATCCAGAATATGCAATTGGGTAAATCTCCAGGACCGGATGGTTTGACTTCAAGATACTATAGATCTTTGAAAGAATGTGTCAGGGAACTGACATCGGAGCGGGAGGCGAAGGGGAGGCTCCTAGATGATGCTGGAGAAGGACCCAGCAGCAGGGGAGAAGCAGCTCAGTGGAGGGGGAAGCATTTAAGCGCAACACCAGGAACAAAGGTGGGCAGATGGGGGAATCGGAGAGAGGGCTCCCGGACTCTTCACTGGAACTCAGTGAGGAGGGGACAGGTCCTCCGCTACCTACGCCCTCCCTGCGCAGAAGGCTCCCGCGCAGTGAGAGGAGGAGGAGACTGGGTGTCAAACAACTCTTATGTTGGAAGAGATTCAAGAAACGTCCACTGACAGATTCTGCCAGTGACTGAGGCAGTCATGATTAGAAAGGGCTGTGCAGTCAGAAAGGTTTAACAAGGCAAATTAGCCTAGAGAGGCACCAGTTTACGCACGAGTAACTCATACTCATCACAGAATGGTTAGTGCAGCCATTAAAAGAAGTTTGTAATGAAATATTGGAAGGGAAAAGGGCACCAGAGTCGTGGAAGGAAGCATACATCACACTTATACCGAAAACAGAGTCCGAAAAGACACAGCTCAAGAATTACCGCCCCATATCTTTGCTTAATGTGGATTATAAAATTTTTGCAGATATTTTGGCTAAAAGATTAAAAAAGGTACTAGCAGAAGAAATTCATAAAGATCAAGCGGGCTTTCTCCCAGGCAGACATTTGTCTGATAATACGAGGAATATAATCAATATTTTAGAAAAAATACAAGTGAATATTAATACTAAAGCAGTTTTGATATTTGTGGACGCAGAGAAAGCCTTTGACAATATCTCCTGGAGTTTTATGATGAAGAATTTACAGGGGATGGGGGTAGGCCAAGGTTTTGGAAATGGTATAGGTGCAATTTACTCAGAACAAAAGGCTAAATTAATTGTAAATAATGTAGTGATGGAAGAATTTAAGATAGAGAAAGGAACACGACAAGGTTGCCCAATTTCCCCATTGCTTTTTATATCCGTCCTGGAGGTTCTCTTAAACATGATTAGAAGGGACCAAATGGTTAAAGGTATACAAGTTGGAGCTAAACAGTACAAATTGAAAGCATTTGCCGATGATTTGGTACTGACATTACAGGAGCCAGAATCTAGTACCAAAAGAGTATTGGAATTGATTCAAGAATTTGATCAGGTTGCGGGTTTTAAGCTGAATAAGATGAAAACTAAGGTTTTAGAGAAAAATCTGACAGGGATTGAAAGAGAGAGGTTTCAGAAGGAGACAGGATTAACATTGGTCAAGAAAGTTAAATACCTAGGGGTTAACATGACTGCTAAAAATGTGAATTTATTTAAGGATAACTATGAAAAATGCTGGTCGGAAGTGAAAAAGGATTTAGAAATATGGTCAAATCTGAAGTTATCATTGTTAGGCTGAATTGCTGCGATAAAAATGAATGTACTGCCAAGGATGCTGTTTTTGTTCCAAACATTGCAAATTTAGGATAAAATGGATTGTTTCAAGAAGTGGCAGAGAGATATTTCTAGATTTGTCTGGCAGGGCAAGAAGCCCCGAATAAAATTTAAGATATTAACCGATGCTAAAGAAAGAGGTGGATTTGCCCTGCCAGACCTTAAACTTTATTATGAATCGGCCGCGTTTTGTTGGCTGAGAGAATGGCTGCTTCTTGAAAATACTGATGTGTTGGACCTAGAAGGTTTTAACAACATATTTGGGTGGCATGCATATCTGTGGTATGATAAGATTAAAGCACATAAAGCGTTTAAAAACCATATTGTCAGAAAAGCACTGTTTAATGTCTGGATAAGATATAAGGACTTGCTTGAAAATAAAACCCCAAGGTGGCTGTCACCAATGGAAGCGAAGGCTCAGAAAAAGCTCAATATGGAGGCCAATTGGCCGAAATATTGGGAAATTCTGGAACAAGAGGGAGACAGATTAAAATTGCAGAGTTTTGAAAAACTAAAAAACAGAGTGCAAGATTGGCTCCATTATTACCAAATAATGGAGGTGTACAGTTTGGATAAAAAAATTGGCTTCCAGGTGGAAAAATCAAAATTGGAAACAGAACTGTTAGACCCCAAAACTAAGAACTTGTCAAGAATGTATAACTTGCTGTTGAAATGGAATACTCAGGATGAAACGGTGAAATCAACTATGATTAAATGGGCACAAGATGTAGGACATAATATTATGATGGCTGACTGGGAACAGTTATGGACCACAGGTATGAAGTTTACGGCATGTAATGCCAGAAGAGAAAATATAATGAAAATGATCTATAGGTGGTACATGACACCAGTCAAGCTTGCAAAAATATATCATTTGCCCGATAATAAATGTTGGAAATGTAAAGAGACTGAAGGCACATTTTTTCACCTTTGGTGGACATGCCCAAGGATTAAGACATTCTAAGAGATGATTTATAATGAAATGAAAAAAGTATTTAAATATACCTTTCTGAAGAAACCAGAGGCCTTTCTCCTGGGCATGGTCGGCCAATTGGTGCCAAAAAAGGATAGAACTTTTTTTATGTATGCTACAACAGCAGCAAGAATACTTATCGCGAAGTTTTGGAAGACACAAGATCTACCCACCCGGGAAGAATGGCAGATGAAGGTGATGGACTGACTACATGGAATTGGCGGAAATGACTGGCAGAATCCGAGACCAGGGAGAAGAGTTGGTGGAAGAAGATTGGAAGAAATTTAAAGTTTATTTACAGAAACATTGTAAAATTAAGGAATGTTAGAAGGATGTTGGAATGAAATAATGTGGTTTTAGCAGAAATGGTATAAAGGATTAAGGAAAAATAGATTGTTAAATGGTGAAGGAGGGAAAGTAAAGTTACATTATATTAAGATAGAATAGAGGACAAAAACTGGAAAAGATGGAAAGGATTTGCTGAAATAGTTAATTGAACTAGAATACAAAAAAGGGAGGTGTGAGGAGGTCAAGGAAATAAGCAAATGAAAGACAAGTTATGGGAAGATGTATTGTATTCCCCCCCTTTTTCTTTTTGTTTTGATATTATCGTGATGCGATGTTTTGTATTTCTTAAATATGCTGTTTTTTAACTTTTTCTTTTTGTAACTTTTTAAAATGCAATAAATATTAATTTAAAAAAATAAAAAATAAAATGAGGCTGCATTTTAAATTGCATTTTAACCTGTATTTTAAATTGGTCCCCCCCCCCCATTATGATTTTACTGTTATTTTACTGGTGTTAGCCACCCTGAGCCCGGCTCTGACCAGGGAGGGTGGGGTATAAATAATCTTTTTTAAAAAATATTACTACTACTACTACTACTACTACTACTATTACTTTATCTTTGCAGCATTGCCAGGAGGAGGGAAAGTCTGTCCTCGCCTTTCCATCCATCACCACGTCCACCAAGCCATGGGCCAGCTGTGTTTACTTCCAGTCAGGCCCCTGACAAAGCAGCATGCAGGTGGGGAACCATCACCACGGCCTCCTCACAGCCTCCTTTATGTATATCAGTTCTGTTGCATTTCTTATGTGGGTTCCTGTATTCCCCATGGGGACGTGAAGTTCTTGAACAACCAACCCTGTCTGGCTGGATTTGCATTCAGGGACCATTCAGCAACTCTGGGGATGTAAGAAAGGAAAGGTTGGTTGAGTCCCAGTCTGTTTCCTGTTGCTTCAGGAAGTCCTGCTGCTTTGAAGAGCTCACCATGGCCTCTGCTCTGTTTCTCCTGGTCCTTCTCAATCACTGTTCAGGTAAGGATGCAATGAAATCACTGTGTGAGCCTAAGAGCCAAACCCAAAAGTATAAGTCATATTTATTTATCATACAATTCTAAAGCTCCTGTGATATTTGACAACACAGACCAACGAGATATATGCTTGCCTATTTTCTATTTTTTATTTTGCCAAGGTGTCATTTCACAGCCAACGTTGACTCAGCCTACCTCAGAATCTGTGTCTCCAGGCCAAACAACTAAGCTCTGCTGCTCTTGAATGAGTGGTAGCACCTGGGGCGGCTTTTCTTGGTATCAACAGAAACCTGGAGAGATTCCTTGCTTTGTTCTCTACGGCAATGACACCAGGGGAGAAGGGATCTCGGATCAGTTCACTGGCTCTTCCTCTGGGAACACTGGCTATTTAAGAATTTCCAACAACCAGGTTGAAGATGAAGCAGTTTATTACTGTGGTGACTGGGAGCACACTGATAGTATCATGTTTCCGTGTTATAATCTGATGGGGAACTGAGACAAAAACGTTCACCCTTTGACCACAGTGCAGCAAACCAAGAATCCTTAGAAAGTTTCATTTGATCTTTCCCCAAGGACTTTGAATCATGTGCTTTGTTATGATTCTGCATTGAAAATAAATAAATAAACAAAAAATAAATAAATAATAATTAAAAAAAAGGGAAAAAAAGAATCATGTGCTTGGAATGGAGAGAAACCCAAGTGCATTTAATCCCATTTCCCTCATCAAGGCAGAAGCACCTGACTACTCATTGCATAGATCAAACCTGCGCCATACAACTGGGGCATCTCACCGACAGAGTGCCCGACCCCCCAATAAAGTTCCTTCTAGTGCATAACACTAAAGCTTTGGGTCAGACAAGAGACAGTTCAAACTTTATCATATCCCGATGCTAATCAGTTTCAGGGAATCATATATATTGGAGATCATTAGTTATCTTGAGCTCATTCCCCCATCAAGCTGTGGGTTTGAACCTGAGAAAAAGTATTTGTGTGACTCAGTTCATTGTTGCCTATTTTTGAGGGTCCCAGCAATTCTTTGGCTGCTTGTGAATAGTTTAGCTCAGGGGTAGTTTAGAAAGCTCAGAAAAGCCAGTTGGCCTCAAACATTACTCCACTTTTCAGCCACACACAATTCACACACCTGTAGGGATGCAATTTTTGGAAATTCTCAGTTGCAGATTTTTTCTGATTGCCATTTCATTCCCTAATCTCAACAGAACGTGAGCTCCTTCCATTCTGCTAATATATGAAGAATCATGGAGAAAATTGAAATTGATAAAAGTGAAATTACCAACCTACATAGATTTGTTACAGAAGCAGAATTTTTGCTATGCCCAGAAACTCTTACAGGGCTTTCTAGTGCAGTTTTGCACAGATAGAAGTTGCGATAAGTGACCTGATTTGCTGTGATCACAGTCTGCAGTGGAAACAAGGGTTTCTTGCAATCTCAACAGAGCTTTGGAGTTGAAAGAGGTTCAGATAATGAAAAAAATAATTCCTGCCATAAATGTGGGAAGGAAAGGTGATAAGTTGTCTTCCTACTGCAGGGAGTGCTTAAGTAGGTTTGGCATTCCCTGCTTTTTTTGAGGACAGAAGACCAGCTTTGTGTTGGATGGATCCCATATGATTTTACAGTGGCACACTTCCTGGAGCTGTCTGACGTTCAAATGTTAAAAACAAAATGTATTGTTGTAATAAAGCATCCAAATACTATCTTGGGTCAGAAGAAATTGCTTTATACTAGGTCAGGCTACTGGTTCATTCAGGGCTCTTCAAGTCTGCTGTTATTTTGGGGTGAGTTTCAATCACATACCAGGAAATCCACAATTAAGTTTATTTTGAAGTCTTGTGCAGCAAACTCTCTTCTCTGCAAAAGGAAACCATTGAAAGAAGAAAAGTGGTAGGCAAAGGAACCACAAAGTGTGGGAGAACATTTGCCTGCAGCAACATAACACATCAGAGCAAAAGCTAAGTGAAAAGGCATCCTAATCTGGTGTGGTTATTATGAATTTAGAGTCTCAGAAGGAGGTATTTGCCATCAATTACTACTTAAATCTTTTGTGGGGAAATGGAGATGTCAAGGACAACATAATCATGTCCATTATCAGTAAGCTATGAGCCTTCCTCCTTCCTTTTCCCCTGAGCTATTATCCTACTTCTGCCTCAAATTAATCATGTCCAGGACAAGATCACAGTCAAAATATAAGAAAAAATCCCTGTATTCACCTCAGTTCTATTGCATTTTGTTTCCCTATTGCACCAGCTATTATCAGTGGAGACATGGCCTGAGCCAATGAGCACAGGTTGAATTTGCATGAAGGGACCATTCCTCATCTTCCAGGGACTTAAAAAGGGAAGGGTTCCTTGGGTCCCAGCCAGGTGCCTGTCCAATTAGAAAGACCCTGCTCTGCTTTAGAGAGCTCACCATGGCCTGGGCTCTGCTTTTCTTTGCCCTTTTCTATTACGGTTCAGGTAAGGATGCAAAGTGCCCTTACATACGCCTGGGAGACAAAACAGCAAAATGATCTGTAACCTGTATTTGTTTTAGCGACAGAATGCTATTTGAAAGCACAGAGGATCAAAGGTAATGACTTTTTTCTTTCTCTTTTCTGTAAAGGGGTCAATTCACAAGCAACAGTGACACAGCCAGCCTCCCAGTCTGTGTCCTTAGGTGAAACAACTAAACTCCTCTGCTCTAAAAGTAGTGGGAGCTGGCTCAGCTTTTACTGGTATCAACAGAAACCTGGCCAGGCTCCTCGCTTTGTGTTCTATGGTACCAGCACCCGGGGAGAAGGGATCCCGGATCGGTTCATTGCCTCTATCTCTGGGAATAATGGCTATTTAACCATCTCCAACACCCAGGCTGAAGATGAGGCAGTTTATTACTGTGCTGACTGGGAATTCACTGGTGGTAGCAAGTTCCACAGTGATACAATCTGATGGGGAAATGAGACAAAAACCTTCACCCTTTCTCCCCAGAGTGAAGAATGAAGCAGCAACTGTAGAAGAGCTCAAAGTCATCTGTGCCCTGAGATCTGTTGATTTGCAGAGCAAGAGGGATCTCCCTGGCCATCTGCTCCTAGTGACTTCCTTATGGCTGCCAAGCTTACATTGGCAATTCAAAAAATATCGAGCCCTAAACCTTCCTTTGTAGGGAATGAATGTTAATATATAATACTGATGGAGTGTCTGGTAGCTCTTTTTTCTGTCCCTTCTTTCGTTAGTTTTTCTTTTTTGCTGTTTATGTGCAATAAACAGCAATCCTAGTCCAGTATTCTGATGCTCAGGACAGAGTCTCTTGAACTTTTCCACAATCTGCTACTTGATCATTTCATTTTTAACTGGGATACAAAGGACTGGACCTTCTTTATGCAAATCACCCCTTTTGTCGCTAAGCATGATGCCTCTGCCCAAGCCCATGGATATGGACCTATTTGTACGAGAGATCATTTGTCATTTCCAGGGGATTTAAGAGAGGAGGAGGAGGAGGAGGAGGAGGAGGAGGAGGAAGGTGCAGCTAGATTGAGGAGCTATTTGTCTCTGGGACTCTCCTTCCCTTTGACTTCACCATGGCTTGGCTCCTTCTTCTCTTCACTGTTTTCACCTACTGTTCAGGTCTGGTTCTGGGTGGTTAATGGGATAAGGTTGGCTTGTGCTGAGATAGTGGGACAAAAAAACAAACCCATTTATCTTGTCTAATTTGCCAGGTTGGATGGTCATCTGTCCTGGAAGCTTTAGCTGAGATTCCTGCATTGCAGGGGGTTGGACTAGATGACCTTTGGGGGTGTTCCAACTCTACAATTCTATGATTCTCACAGGTCATTGTTCTTTGTTTGTGTCTTTTGAGGTGTCAGTTCACTGCACACTTTGACTCCGGCTGCCTCGGCGTCTTTGTCTATGGGCCAAGCCCAAACCATTCATGTGTTCTCCCTCTCTAAGAGTGGACACTGGGACGGCATTTAAGGGAACTAACAGAAACCTGGGTTGCTTGTTGGCTTTATGTTTTATGATCTTTTCAGCTGGGGAGAAGGGATTCAATCAGGTGGGAAGCAAAACCTTTTCTTGAAACTGCAAATCCAGTCCTCTGAAAGGAGCTGCGCAGTCTTGCCAGAGAAAGATTGTACATCTCTGCCCCAAGGACATGGCCATTGCTGTTGTGCACTCAGTTTTTGACTTCCAATCCAGACGTTTAAATAGGATATAAAATGCCTCATTTCCTGGTTATTTAAGAAAGCAGAAGGAAGGTGAAGCTAGATCAGAGAGCTGTTTGCCTGTCAGGCTCACCCTACTTTGGACTTTCGCCATGGCCTGGATCCTTGTTCTCTTTGTGTTTCTCAATTATTGCTCAGGTCTGGTTGTGGAGGGTTAATGGGCTCAGCTTGGCTTGTGCAGGCATAAAGTGGCTGTCAAAAACAGTTATCTGCTCAGGTTTTGGCTGCAAATCCAGGTATTTCAACTGAAGCTCCTGGCCAAGTGTCCATCATTAGGGTACTCTGTTCTTTGCAGTGAGGTTTACAAAGGATACTTCACAATGTTATGAATCTGAATATTTGCCTTGCAAATTGTTTCAATTTCTGAACATTCAGTTACAGTTGCAGGTCAAATCTTCTTTCGTGTGTGTGATGCCTGCTCTTCCAGTTCTCACCTTTAAGGGGAGATGTTGATTCATCTTCTCAACGTTTGGCAGAATAGGATAACAACACAGATTGTTTCCTCCTGGTGCACGGCAGGAAAATGTCTGCTATGCATTGTTCACTCCAAACCACTCATGTATAGAGCTCAAGGGCCCCAAAAACCCAAGAATATTACCTAAGACTCCAGGCATGCTTAGGCAAGTTGTGTGTAATGGGTTTGACTCAGAGAAGACCCATTGGAATTAAAAGACTGAAGCTGAATGCAGCCCAAGACCATATTTGCTGTCAGGCTGATGCCTGGATGGACTGCCTTGGGCACAGAAAGTTTGTCTAGGGCAGGCATAACCCACAGGTTTCCCTATGGATGCTATGGGGCTGCATCTCCCGCCATCCCTGACAATGAGCTGTGCTTGATGGGCCTGATGGGAGCTGAGGTCCCCAAACAGCTGGATGTTTCATTGTCTGTGTGTCTGGACTGCTGGATCAAGGAGGAGGAGGAGGAGGATGGCATGGCTGCCGCTGTTGGGGCCCCACTCTGTGTGATGTGCCACCTCTGGGGTGCAAGCAGAGGGCAGGGCTGCCCTGGGCAGGAAGAAAGGGGGAGCCGAGCACAAGGTGTCTGGATTTTTAAAAATATAAATGCTTCTGCATCCGCATCTAATCTTGCCCCTTTTAAATTCATTTATTGATGTGTGTTTTTATTTGTGCAAATCTACCAAATCATAAAATATAATAAAATCAATATTACGGTGTTTTTTCAGTACTGTGGAGAGAATGTGTCTTGTGTCAGGTTGGTGCAGTGATGGTGCCACTCGCACTTCTTCTGACAGAAGATACACTGTGGGGGACAACAAAAAATGGGGTGTCGAGAAGGGTCGGGGGGGAATGAGAAATGTTACTATTTAAATCTGAAGAATGTTGGAGGATATGTGTGCTTTGTTTTCTGAAAACCAGACTTCTCTCTGCCATAGCTAGGAGGGAGTCCTGCAGAGCAACAGATGTGAGACTCTGATCATTGTACACAAGGCCACTTTCTATCCATGCAAAAGTCAGAGAATTCTGCCTCGCATGCTCACATATCTCTTGATCCTTCACAAAGACAGGCCAGAAACATGATCACCATTCAGAGATGCAGACTTTTGTGTCAAGGAAAGTGAGAGGGAAATGGAAAGTGTGGAGTGACATTTCCCATCTGCAACGTCATTATCCTCCCTGCAAACAGGTGTCAATAAAAAGTTGACTTGGTTCAATTTTCTTGCAGACAAATCAGGATGAATGTGAAATAAGCAGCAATCCCAGTCCAGTATTCTGATGCTCAGGACAGCGTCTCTTGGACTTTCCCATAATCTGCTACTTGATCATTTCCTTTTTAACTGGGATACCAAGGACTGGACCTTATGCAAATCACCCCCTTTATCGCTAAGCATGATGCCTCTGCCCAAGCCAATGGATGTGGACCTATTTGCATGAGAGATCATTTCTAATTTCCAAGGGATTTAAGAGAGGAGGAGGAAGGTGCAGCTAGATTGAAGAGCTGTTTGTGTCTGGGACTCGCCCTTCCTTTGACTTCACCATGGCTTGGCTCCTTCTTCTCTTCACCATTCTCAGTTACTACTCAGGTCTGGTTCTGGGTGGTTAATGGGATCAGGTTGTCCTGTGCAAGAATAATGGGTTGAGCAACAAACCCATTTTTCGTGTAATTTATCATAGAAACACAATGTTTTTCTGATGATGCACATATTTTTCTTTTTATTTTTTCAAAGGTGTCATTTCCCAGTCTGTAACTCAGACAGCCTCGGAGTCTGTGTCCCTGGGCCAAACTCTGAAACTCTCCTGCTCTAGAAGTAGTGGTAGCTGGTACAGCTTTGCCTGGTATCAACAGAAACCTGGACAGGCTCCTCGCTTTGTGTTTGCTGGTACCAGTACCCGGGGAGAAGGGATCCCAGATCGGTTCACTGGCTCTGAATCTGGGGACACTGGCTCTTTAACCATCTCCAACACCCAGCCTGAAGATGAGGCTGTTTATTACTGTGGTGCCTGGGACAGAACTGGTAGCAAGTTCCACAGTGATACAATCTGATGGGGAACTGAGACAAAAAAGCATTCACTCTTTATGCAAAGAGAAAGTCACATGAACCGCTCAAGAGTTTCATTGAGCCTATAAGTGGCAGTCCAGGTGCAGACTTGAAATGGTCATGGAAGAAAGTCGATCTGGTATATGTGTTGGAAGAGGCTGGTGGGTCAAGAAAGAGTTTGTGTGCAGCCGCACTGATGTTAGTAGGCGACCATCGTTTCAAAGACTATACACTGGGCAACAATTTTTTACTTTTTGAATGTTGTCTAGATTTCTACAATTGATTTAGGGTATTTTTGCACTGCTGAATCAGGAAATGGCATCCGTTTCTCTCCATCAGGTCAGGTTTTTGTGCTATGTTGATTTGAAAAAAATCAGATCTTGTGACAAAATCGATTACATTTTTGTGGCATTATTAGCTGATTTTTGTCAACACATATCATCCTAAATATGTTTTTAAGAGAAAAAAATGTTTTTCCAACAACATATATTGATTACCTGATAGAAACATTGATTACTGTAAACTGAATGGTGGGCATTGATAAAGGTAAGTACACGTAAATTGCATGTTGCTTCACCATTTTTCAAACTTCAGGGCTTGAACTTCCGTTTCTTGGAACTCCTGGAATGCTCAGCGGCAGGGAGGTCTCTCTTCAGAGTCCAACAGTAGTCAGCCATCATGATACCTGGTCTCCATTTCTTTCATGTCCTGATGGAATCTCTCCCCCTGCTCGTCACTCATTGAACCCAGGTTCTCAGGAAACCAGTCCATATGTGAAAATAGGTAGTGCATCTTGACCCTCATGTTGCAGCCCAGGTTTCTGAAAGCAGTCAGCATGTTGTTGACAAGTTCTGCGTAGTTTCTGTCATTGTTGCCAAGAAAGTTCTTCACTACCAGAACAAATGCCTTCCACGCTTCCAGCTCCACTTCATTTACTGAGTTTCCGAACTCTGGATCTCTGATGAGCTGACGGATCTGAGGACCGTCAAAGATGCCAGCTTTCAACTTCTCCATGGTCAGTCCTGAAAAAGCCTGGCACAAGTAAGTGAAGCAGTCACCATCCTTGTCCAGAGCCTTGGTGAACTGCTTGATTAAGCCGAGCTTAATGTGCAGCGGTGGGAAGAGTATTCTGTCTCTGTCCACCAGAGGGTCGTTGATAACGTTCCTTTCTTTGCAAGGCACCAATTCCTCCCGCACAGGCCAGTCCTTCTTCGTGTATTGCTGAGCACGGTCCCTACTATCCCACATGCACAGAAAACATGGGTACTTGGTGAAGCCAGGCTGTTGTCCCAACAAAAAGTTCACCATCTTCAGGTCAACACAAATAAACCACTTATGCTGATCATAACCAATTTGTGTTTTTGTTTTTGCAAATCTTCCAAATAATAACATATAATAAAAGCAATATTAAAGGGTTTTTTAAGGACCATGGAGAGCGCGTGTGTCGTGTCCCATTGCTGCTGTGGGGGTGCTACCTGCCTGTCAGGATACTTTCAGTGGCTCCCGGCTGGTTACCCAGGAAAGTATAAAAGAAGGAAAAGTTTCTTACAGTCCTTTTTTAGTTCAGTCTTTACAGAGAGGCTATAGAACAGAGCCTCTTGGATAATGGCATTGTCCCAAGTGAATCTCCACCCCCCCATCTCTCCCACTTTCTCATTCTTTACTTCTATGGGTGCTGCTACGTTCCCTCTGTCTTTGAGCTCTTTGCTCTCCTACTTTTATGGCTCGCCAGGTTCTGGGAGATGTCGTGTCTGGGTTGCTTTCTAATGACAACGTGTCAGCCGGGTATTGTTCTGGCTCTCTCATGATTTCTCAACTTTCCCCTTAATCTACCTCTGTGCTGCTACCTCCCTCAAACCCCTGTTGCCAATCTATAATGTCTTCCTCCTCCTCCCTGGAAGGGTCAGGATGGGGAGGCAGTCTCCACCATTCCCTCTCTGCCCAGTTCCTTACATTGCCCTTCTTCTGATAGGAAATTCTCTGCAGGGGGACACACAAAAAATGGGGGGTTGAGGATGATCTGGTGGGGTGGGAATGAGAAATATCCCTAATTTCATGTGAGGCCACTTTCTATCCATGCAACGTCAGAGAATTGTATCTCACATGTGCACATGAAGACAGGCCAGGAAAATGATTCAAGGATTCAAGGACTGAGACTTTTGTGGAAAGGACAGTGAGAGGGAAATGGAAAGTGTAGAGTGACATTTCCCAGGTGCAACGTTATTTGCCCTCCCTGCAAAAAGTTGTGGATGGAGGCCAAATAAACAGTTGACTTGGTTCAATTTTTTTGCAGACTACTCAGGATGAATGTGCAGTAAAGAGGAATCCTGGTCCAGTATTCTGATGCTCATGGCAAATTCTCTTGAACATTCCCAAAATCTGTTACTTGATATTTTTCTTTTTAACTGGGATACCAAGGACTGGGCCCTCCTTACGCAAATCATCCCCTTTGTTGCTAATTTGCATGAGAGATCATTTGTCATTTCTGGGGATTTAAGAGAGGAGGAGGAAGGTGCAGCTAGATTGAGGAGCTTTTTGTCTCTGGGACTCTCCCTTCCTTTGACTTCACCATGGCTTGGCTCCTTCTTCTCTTCACACTTCTCAGCTACTGCTCAGGTCTGGTTCTGGGTGTTTAAAGACTTGTGCTGAAATAACGGGGAAAGCCACAAACCCATTTATCATGTGTAATTTACCTTACAAACACAATGTTTTTATGATCTTTATAAATGCAGAAACTGATGCATTTCTTTTTCTTTTCCTTTTTGCAAAGGTGTCATTTCACAGACTGTAACTCAGACAGCCTCGGAGTCTGTGTCCCTGGGCCAAACTATGAAGCTCTCCTGTTCCAGAAGTAGTGGTGGTAGCTGGGACCCCTTTAGTTGGTATCAACAGAAACCTGGACAGGCTCCTCGCTTTGTGTGGTATGGCTCCAGCACTCGGGGAGAAGGGATCCCAGATCGGTTCACTGCCTCTATCTCTGGGAACACTGGCTCTTTAACCATCACCAACATCCAGGCTGAAGATGAGGCAGTTTATTACTGTGGTGCCGCAGAGGGCACTGGTGGCTGGAAGTATCACCGTAATACAATCTGATGGGGAACTGAGACAAAAATCTTCACTCTTCCTCCCCAGAGCTAAAAATGAACTAACACTCTGGGGCTCAATTTCCTTGATTCCAGAGGAGCTTTTGAACTAAAGAGCTGAAACGTTTGGTAAGGCCATTTGGTCTCAGTCGCTTCTCAACCAAGATGATCAAGGGCCTGGAAACCAAGCCTTATGAAGAACAGCTGAAGGAGCTGGGTATGTTTAGCCTGGAAAAGACGTGTCTGAGGGGAGATATGATAGCCATCTTCAAATATCCCAAAGGCTGTCACATGAAAGAGGGAACAAGCTTGTTTTCTCCTGGTCTGGAGGGTAGGACTCTAGAGGTTGTGGACTGTGACTCCTTGGAGGGTTTTAAGCAGAGGTTGGATGGTCATCTGTCCTAGAAGCTTTAGCTGAGATTCCTGCATTGCAGGGGGTTGGACTAGATGACCTTTGGGGGTGTTCCAACTCTACAATTCTATGATTCTCACAGGTCATCGTTCTTTGTTTGTGTCTTTCAAGGTGTCTGTTCACTGCACACTTTGACTCTGGCTGCCTCTGAGTCTTTGTCTATGGGCAAAGCCCAAACCATTCAAGCGTTCTCCCTCTCTAAGCGTGGACAATGGGACGGCTTTTAAGGGTACTAACAGAAACCTGGGTCGCTTGTTGGCTTTATGTTTTATGATCTTTTCAGCTGGGGAGAAGGGATTCAATCAGGTGGGAAGCAAAACCTTTTCTTGAAACTGCAAATCCAGTCCTCCGAAAGGAGCTGTGCAGACTTGTCAGAGAAAGATTGTACATCTCTGTCCCAGGGACATGGCCACTGCTGTTGTTCACTCAGTTTTTGAGTTTCAATCCAGACATTTAAATAGGATAGAAAATGCCTCATTTCCCGGTTATTTAAGAAAGCAGAAGGTGAAGCTAGATCAGAGAGCTGTTTGCCTCTCAGGCTCACCCTACTTTGGACTTTCCCCATGGCCTGGATCCTTGTTCTCTTCGTGTTTCTCAATTATTCCTTAGGTCTGGCTATGGAGGTTTAATGAGCTCAGCTTGGCTTGTGCAGGCATAAAGTGCCTGTCAAAAACAGTTATCTGCTCAGGTTATGGCTGCAAATCCAGATATTTAAACAGAAGCTCCTGGCCAAAGTCTCCATCATTAGGGTTCTCTGTACTTTGCAATGAGGTTAGCAATGGACACTTCACAATGTTATGGATCTGAATAGTTACCTTGCTAATTGTTTCCATTTCTGAGTGTTCAATGACAGTTGGAGGTCAAATCTTCTTGCCTGTGTGTGATGCCTGCTGTCCCAGCTCTCACCTTTAAGGGGAGATGTTGATGCATCTTCTCAACGATTGGCAGAATAGGATGACAACACAGACTGTTTGCCCCCATTGCACCTGGGGCAGGCAGGAAAATGTTGGCTATGCATAGGTGCTTTTTCACTGCAACTCACTCATGTACAGAGATCTAGGGCCCCAAAATAACTTTCTCTACCTAAGAATATTCGCTGGCACTCAGAGCATGCTTAGGCAAGTTCTGTGTAACGGGTTCTACTCAGAGAAGACCCCTTGAAATGAAAAGGCTGAAGCTGAATGCAGCCCAAGACCATGTTTGCTGTAAGGCTGATGCATGGATGGACTGCCTATGGCAAATAAAGTTTGTCTAGGGCAGGGATAACCCACATGTTTCCCTATGGATGCTATGGGGCTGCAGCTCCCACCATCCCTGACAATGAGCTGCACTGCCTGAGCCTGATGGGAGCTGAGGTCCCCAAACAGCTGGATGTTTCCTCTTCTGTGTGTCTGGACTGCTGGACCAAGGAGGAGAAGGAGGAGGATGGTATGGCTGCCGCTGCCGAGGCTCCACTCTGCATGATGTGCCACCTCTGAGGTGCATGCAGAAGGCAGGGGCGCCCTGGGCAGGAAGAAAGGGGGAGCCGAGCACAAGGAGTCTTGATTTTTTAAAAAATATAAATGCGTTTGAATCTGCATCTAATCTTGCCCCTTCCTAAAATTCATTTAATGTTGTATATTTTTATTTTTGCAAATCTACCAAATCATAAAATATAATAAAATCAATATCACATGTTTTTTCCAGGACTGTGGAGAGCGTGTGCGTTGTGTCCTATTGGTGCAGTGATGGTGCCACACGCACTTCTTCTGACAGAAAATTCTCTGAGGGGGCAGAACAAAAAATGGGGTGTCGAGAAGGGTCCCGAGGGGGGGGAAATGAGAAATGTTACTATTTTCCTCTGAGGAACGTTGGAGGATATGGGTGCTTTGTAAAAGAAGCCAGACTTCTTTTATCCATAGCTAGGAGGGAGTCCTGCAGAGCAACAGATGTGAGACTCTGATCATTGTACACTAGGCCACTTTCTATCCATGCCAAAGTCAGAGAATTCTGCCTCTCATATTCACGTATCTCTTGATCCTTCATGAAATAGGCCAGAAACATGATCACCATTCAAAGATGCAGACTTTTGTGTCAAGGAAAGTGAGAGGGAAATGGAAAGTGTAGAGTGACATTTCCCAGGTGCAACGTCATTTTCCCTCCCTGCAAACAGGTGTGAATGGAGGCCAAATAAACTGTTGACTTGGTTCAATTTTCTTGCAGACAAATTAGGATGAATGTGCAATAAACAGCAATCCCAGTCCAGTATTCTGATGCTCAGGACAGCGTCTCTTGGACTTTCCCATAATCTGCTACTTGATCATTTCCTTTTTAACTGGGATACCAAGGACTGGACCTTCCTTATGCAAATCACCCCCTTTGCCACTAAGCATGATGCCTCTGCCCAAGCCAATGGATGTGGACCTATTTGCATGAGAGATCTTTCCTAATTTCCAGGGGATTTAAGAGAGGAGGAGGAGGAGGAGGAAGGTGCAGCTAGATTGAAGAGCTGTTTGTCTTTGGGACTCCCCCTTCCTTTGACTTCACCATGGCTTGTCTCCTTCTTCTTTTCACCATTCTCAGTTACTACTCAGGTCTGGTTCTGGGTGGTTAATGGGGTCAGTTTGTCCTGTGCAAGAATAATGGGTTGAGCAACAAACCCATTTTTCGTGTAATTTATCATAGAAACACAATGTTTTTCTGATGATGCATATATATTTTTTTCTCCAAAGGTGTCATTTCACAGTCTGTAACTCAGCCAGCCTCGGAGTCTGTGTCCCTGGGCCAAACTCTGAAACTCTCCTGCTCTAGAAGTAGTGGGAGCTGGTATAGCTTTGGCTGGTATCAACAGAAACCTGGACAGGCTCCTCGCTTTGTGTGGTATGGCTCCAGCAGGGGAGAAGGAATCCCAGATCGGTTCACTGGCTCTGAATCTGGGAACACTGGCTATTTAACCATCTCCAACAACCAGGCTGAAGATGAAGCTGTTTATTTCTGCCTGGGACAGAACTGGTAGCAAGTTCCACAGTGATACAATCTGATGGGGAACTGAGACAAAAAGGCATTTGCTCTTTATGCAAAGAGAAAGTAACATGAACCACTCAAGAGTTTCATTGAGCCTGAAAGTGGCAGCATAGGTGCAGACTTGAAATGGTCATGGAAGAAAGTCGATCTGGTATATGTGTTGGAAGAGGCTGGTGGGGCAAGAAAAAGTTTGTGTGCAGCTGCACTGATGTTAGTAGGCGACCATCGTTTCAAAGACTATCAACAGCAGTGTTAGAAACCGAGATATGAAAGCTAGGAGCTAAATAGCATCTTAAACTTAGGTTATGGGTGCAACAACAGAATGTCTAGGTGCACTTTTTAAATAACAAGAATATAGCTCTGCATGATATGCCATCTCTGATGTGAAAGCAGAGGGCAGGGCCGCCCTGGGTAGGAAAAAAGGGGGAGAGGAGCGCAAGGAGCCTTGATTTATTATTATTATTATTATTATTATTATTATTATTATTATTGCTTTAGCAACCACATCTATCAATCCCAGGCTTCTCCCTGCTATAGGTAGGAGAGAGTCCTGCAGAGCAACAGATGTGATACTTGGAAAGTTAGACCTACAAGCATTAAATTTTAGAGTGTGGAGTGCAGACATTCCAGAAACAAATTTTCCGTCCCTTCCGTGGGGACACTGGGACTGCAATTATTTATCAGGGAATAAGAATGATTAGCTTATTTGATTCCACTTCTGAGTCACATCCCACAACTTATCTCAAAGGGTTTTACAGTAAAAATAAAATAAAAAATGAATGAAGGAGCAATGAAATCAGTCAAGAACAATTTCATATGTGAAAACTATTTTTTAAAATGATTCCATATCAAAGAGCTTTGCTCTGGGGTAAAACCTTCAAACCTCTGAATGTTCACTGTTTGGCTTGAATTTGCCTGGCATAACAGAATGGATCTCTGTCCCTGTCTCAAATACTTTGATGACTTCTAAGTTTCTGTTGTAGACAAGTGTTAAGTAGCAGAGAAATTCTGCTGAAGTGCTACTCAATCAGGAAGTCTCAAAAATAACTCAGTGCGGTTTGTGGTTTTTTTAAGTGAGTTTAGAACCAACCCATCAGAAGAGTTTGTGGTCTTCCACTCTCATCTAACACTCTGCCACATAATGGGGGCTCCAACATAATGAATTCACAGGGCCTGGTTTAGTTTTGCTTTGTTTCTTTAAAAGCTTTCAGTGCTTATAGAACAAGTAAAATGAACAAGAACAATAAAGAACCAAGATCTAGGCTTGCATGCAGGAGAAAAGCAATTTAGCATCAATAGTAAAATGTCAGCTGAAACAGGAAAGTTCTTCAGGCACTTCCAAGATGACAAGAGGCTAAATATACTTATATTGGGAGAGAATTCTGAAGAGAGGGGGCTGCTGTGGAAAAGGCCCTGCTCCTTGCAGAACAGGGATGTTATTGGACTCCACATTCCATCAACCCAAGGCAGCATGGCCAATGCTCATGTGATGAACTCTGAGACTGTAGTCTTGTGAGATGATTGAATAAGAGTCTCCAACAGAAGGTTATTGCAGATCATAGCTCCAGGGGGTTAAAGTGGGATGATTGCCAGGAGTTAGCGAGCAGAGCAACAAGGGTCTCGACTCCTAGTTTTTGATGGATTTTGTATGTGAAGCATGCTGTCTTGTCTACCTTTGGCCTGTATGGGGAGGTGTTGGACAAGCATTCATAAAAATTAACTGTCAGAGTCCGACCACCACCTGCATCTCTGTAACAAATGAAGCAAGATGCTGCTCAGGAAACATGTGGTCAGGATTCCACAACACAACACACCGTATATGCATTCCCCATCAAAAGTTAGCTCTCTGAGCAAAATTGCAAACAAAAATGGGTATATTGAGAGCAATCTGCACACTGAGATAAGGATGAATTTTTGTGAGGATGTAATCCTTCACGTACAAACCGATGTGGCAATGGACAAACTGAACTTCAGACTGGAAAATGAGAAACTGTTATGAGCTTAAACTGATAGATTCATCCATCCCTATTCTTGGTGCGGGGAATTTGTGGCCCTTCAGATGTTACTGAACTACAGCTCCCATCAGCCCCTGCCAGGAGGGTCAATAGTTGAGGATGATGGGAATTGTAGTCCATCAACATCTAGAGGCTGACAGGTTCCCCACACTAAGAGGCTCAGGAAGGAAATTAGTTATCGGTAGCAGCCAATGAATTTCTGAAGATATTTGCATACGAGGAAACTTCCTGAGTTTGAGGGGTTTAAAGGATAATGGCACAACTCTCCCCTCCAGAAAGCTCTTTGCCAACCAAGCTGGGTATATGTGTTGGAAGAGGCTGGTGGGGCAAGTATTCCTTGTATTTCTTGCTCACCTTTTGGGTAGGTCATTTTTAAAAAAATGCCTAATTGGAAATCCTTCCCTGTTTTCCTTTTCTCAGTGTGACTAATTGACAGCCTTCTCTTAATGATCTTCCAATTCCACTTAATTTTTCTGACTGTTTTTTTTGTTCCAGGCTGCGATGCGGAGTTTACAATGACTCAGCCACCTTCTTTGTCAGCCTCCATCGGAGATACAGTCAAAATCTCCTGTAGGAGAAGCACTGAGAGTGTAGAGGATTATTTCATCTCCTGGTACCAGCAGAAGCCCAGCAGTGCTCCAAAACTGTTAATATATGGTGATGAGCATAGGGAGTCAGGGATCCCAGATAGATTCTCAGGCTCCCTTGACAGCTCTGCTAACTCTGCCATCTTAACCATCTCCAGCCTTCAAGCAGAAGATGAGGCTGATTATTACTGTCTGTCTTATGACAGCAGCGAGCAGCACACAGTGACACAACCACATAGGGAAGTAAGACAAAAACCTCCTTGCAGACAATGGGCTTCATTTCGCCTTGACAGCAGCTGATGAATGCTACCGCCGTACCAAAAATAGTCTTCTTGTTTGAACCGTTCTCCATCACTGAACGAGAAAAGAAACTGCATTTTGAAATTGTGGAAGGGGAGCAAACTTTTTGGCAAAATTCCCAAGGTGGGATCCAATGGGACAAAAACCCCACACGATTATAACACATTGAAAATGTCACGAGGATCTTTCCCATAGGGCAGTAGATGGCAGATCACTGTGTGTGTGAAATCCAGCTGGAGGAGGCCCTGAAGTGGTCTCTGTTTTCCTACCTCTCTCTCTCCAGGAATTCTTCCCCACCTGTTTATATACCAGTTCAGCAGGAACTCGTGTTCCAAAACCCTGCTCCACTCCTGTCACATCGTCTTCACCTCTTAGAAATGATGTGGAACCTGCCAATTATATATATATATATATATATATATATATATATATATATATATATCAGATTTCTTAGTTTACAAAAAAGATCTGCATTGTCTATTTTTTCAAGTTGCGTTTTTTACAGATCAGTTTCATTTGTTGTGAGACATCAGTGTTACAGTGTTAGGTTAGGAAGAAAAGAGGGGGAAGGCGGGGGGGGGGGAATGTTGAGCCTGGCATACCACCCGCTATTCCACCACACAGCACAAAACCTCCAGATAAAAACTTGGCAAGCCAAAGGTTTATGCCGCCCAGCAGACTTCCACAAAAATAACAAACCCATATCAACACAAGAAATACAAGACAGACTAGGGGACACCCAAATGTCTTGGCTTACACACCACCAATTACATGCCCTCTTAAACAATCCAGTAGTAAAATCAGCAGCAACTAGGCCTTTGACAACCTTCAAAAACCTCCTCCTAACATGGTTATTCCAAAGACCAAAAAAACCCCGTTGCCCTCTGAAAGGTGGCCTCCTGCATTCCCAGGCTGCAGCTCTGTAAATGGCCACCTTAAAACTGGAAGCAGCAACATGAAAGGTCTGAAGCTTGCACTTCCTGGCAAATAGAAGGGGAAGAAATGGAGGCAGTGAGAGATTTTACTTTCTTGGGCTCCTTGATCACTGCAGTTGGTGACAGCAGTCACGAAATTAAAAGACTCCTGCTTCTTGAGAGAAAAGCAATGACAAACCTGGACAGCATCCTAAAAAGCAGAGACATCACCTTGCCAGCAAAGGTCTGTATAGTTAAAGATATGGTTTTTCCAATAGTGATCTATGGAAGTGAAAGCTGGACCATAAAGAAGGCTGATCGCCGAAGAATTGATGCTTTTGAATTAAGATGCTGGAGGAGACTCTTGAGAGTCCCATGGACTGCAAGAAGATCAAACCTATCCATTCTGAAGGAAATCAGCCCTGAGTGCTCACTGGAAGGACAGATCCTGAAGCTGAGGCTCCAAGACTTTGGCCGTCTCATGAGATGAGAAGACTCCCTGGAAAAGACCCTGATGTTGGGAAAGATTGAGGGCACAAGGAGAAGGGGACGACAGAGGACAAGATGGCTGGACACTGATCTCGAAGCTACCAGCATGAGTTTGACCAAACTGCGGGAGACAGCGGAAGACAGGAGTGCCTGGTGTGCTCTGGTCCATGGGGTCACAAAGAGTTGGACACGACTAAACGACTAAACAACAAAAGCTGAGTCCACAGTCAAGTTTCTATTCTATATCTGCAAGATCTAAAAACCAGGCCATATCAATCAATTGTGTTTCCCGGAAAACCATGGTCTTAATCCAACTGCTTGAGCACTGAATACCAGCATTGGTTTTCATATTATATAACCTTCCTGTTCATGTTGAGCATAGCTATAGGATGACTGCTTTTCCAGATTTAACCTTTAAGGGGAGATGTTGGTCTATTTTTGGCAGATTGTTCTGAGAGCACCTGCTCCCTCTTGCACCTGCGATGTGAAGTGAAGCAGGAGAATGTTCACTAAGCATGGCTACATGTCTGACGCTTTCTGTTCACTCATGCTCAGATTGGCATGAATGCAGCAGATATGTCAGGTACAAGTACACCTTCGGCAGACAAAAAGAGTCGGAAAAGAATGTGCGTGAATAGATTAATTTCATTTCCTCATTTGTTTCCTTTTTAAAAAAAAGTTTCATTCACTTTGGTTTCTGTTCTCTGGAGTGCATTTGGTGTTCTGCTTGATCGTTTCCCCCTTGAGTGCATTAGTACAGCTCCATTGATAAAGAAGCTTAAATGTCTCGTCTTGGGGGAGTTTGGAGGAAAGAGTGCCCCCCCTTCAGTGGAGTGGGTGCCTTTCATTTAGAAACTCCGGGGGCTTTCATGGCTTAAAAAAAGCCTATTGCACAAAGAATCAGATTGATTTCTCCATCCAGTTTGACCTCTGGTTCTGCCCGCTCCTAGAACCTGCCCCCCAGAGGGTTTACCAGATGGGATTTCAAGGGATGGAAGTAGATATTTGGACCACATCTTGCTTCCAATTCATGGTAGACGAAGGAGAAGGAGAAGAAGAAGAAGAACCCTACAACCCTTGTTGGCTGAGCACAGCTCTCCATTGATCCAGGAGCCACTCATAACTAAACACTCTTGTCAGAAGGTGTCTCTATTTTCCAGGGACAGTCCTGGATTTACAGAAGCCATCTTGGTTTCTGATTTGATCCTAGAATGTCCCACTTTTCCTTATGACGTCCTTATTTTCATTGGAGAAATGTTGGAGAGTATAGAGTTATCTGACCTCCGAGCCATCTGAAGGCAGCTCTGTATTGGGAAGTTTTTTTAAATGCCTAATATTTTATTATGTTTTTATATAGGTTGGAAGCTGCCTGGAGTGGCTGGAGCAACTCAGATGGGCGTGGTATAAATAGTAAAATTATTAGTATTAGTATTATTATGGAACAGGACGTCCCTATTTTCATTGGATTAATGTTACATTATATTTGGGTTGTCATATTTTGAAGAACAATAAAGAGGACACTATGATGACTCTCATTTTAAATTCCCCTGCTATATGTAGGCTATAGAAGCCGTGATATATTGCTGAGGGTGGCCGGAGAAGAGAAGAGGAAAGCAAGTCTTCAACCACCAGTTATGTCTATGTCTCATCCAGAAAGTATAGCCATTTTGGCAAATTTAAAAAATCCACCTGGGCAGACATTTTCCCCCTGAAAAAGAGGACATGTCCTGGAAAAAGAGGACATATGGCAACCTTACATTGTATGACAAAAGGTTGCCATTCCAAAACTCCTGCTTGGTGTGCCAACACAAATGTGAAAGCAGGGGATATTTGCCGGGAAATATTGGAGGGTGTTAGGGGGCTCCATTGCTCAACAATTCTGACATGCAGCTTCCATCTCCGCCTTTCCCAGTAGCTAGTTCTGTGGCTTAACGTGAGATTGGCAGAGAAGGTAAAGGGTCTGAGGAGCAGGCCTGGCTGAGGGAATTATTAGGGACACATGAAGCACTCATCCTCCTGGCCCTCATATTTTCAGGCACATCCTTCAGTTCTTGCCTTGCTGGTCACCACAAAATAGGTCTTTCCCTATTAGTGTTATCTCAACTCTTATTATTGTGAGCGATGCTTCAGAAGCAAAATGCTTCTCTCAACCTAGGACAGCAGCCTTGCATCTTCTTATTAAATACTCTCCCTTATGCAAATGTCTTCTCTGTTCATTGTCAGGGAAAGAATGTCCCACCTCTGCAGATTGGCATTTCTAACAAAGCCAATGGGCATCCTTAGCTTTAAGTGAGAGACCTGCCAGCTTCAGGTCCTTTGGGGATTAAATAAAGAAGTGGAAAGGCTCCTGCCACTTATCAGTTTGCTTTCCAAAGCCCAACTTCTCTAGAGAGCTCACCATGGCCTGGGCGTTGTCCTTCCTTGTCCTTCTCGGCTATCTTTCAGGTAAGGGTGTAGAGGACTCACTCTCCATGGAGGCAGAGCCAATGACAACATTGTGCATTGATGAAAGGGCCTGTCTGATACTTGTGAGCACACTAAACGAATCCGTGTCAATTATCCTTTTCCCAAAGGTGTCATTTCACAGCCTACTATGACCCAACCTGCCTCTGTGGCTGCACCCCCGAGACAAACTACTAAACTCTCCTGCACCGCCAGTGGAAGCGTGAGCTATATTGTCTGGATTCAGCAAAAACCTGGCCAGGCCCCTCGCTTTGTGCACTGTGATACTTGCAGCAGCAAAGGACAAGGGATCCCAGATCGGTTCACCGCTTCCCGCTCTGGAACCACAGGCTATTTGACCATCACCGGCACTGAGACTGAAGATGAGGCTGACTATTACTGTGTTGCTTGGTTCAGCAGCATGTGGCACAGTGCTAAAGTCTGATGGGGAACTGAGACAGAAACCTTCTCCCTCCCTCCAGTGCAGGGAGCTGAGAAATATTGCAGTGTTTGGTTTGATGTGTGAGTGCCGGGAGGCGGTTGGAGGATGGATGGCGGCCAACAGATTGAGGTTGCATCTTGATAAGACAGAAGTACTGTTTTGGGGGGACAGGGGCATAGCTGTCAACTTTTCCCTTTTTTTAAGGGAAATTCCCTTATTCCAAATAGGATTCCTTGCAAGAAAAGGGAAAAGTTGACAGCTATGGAAAGGGGGCAGGTGGGTGTGGAGGACTTCCTGGTCCTGAATGGGGTAACTGTGCCCCTGAAAGACCAAGTGCACAACCTGCAAGTCCTTTTGGACTCACAGCTGTCCATGGAGGCGAAGGTCAATTCTGTGTCCAGGGCTGCTGTCTATCAACTCCATCTGGTACGCACGCTGAGACCCTACCTGCCCACAGACTGTCTCGTCAGAGTGGTGCATGCTCTGGTTATCTCCCGCTTGGACTACTGCAATGCACTCTACATGGGCTACCTTTGAAGGTGACCCAGAAACTACAACTAATCCAGAATGCAGCAGCTAGACTGGTGACTGGGAGTGGCCACTGAGACCACATAACACAGGTCCTGAAAGACCCACATTGGCTCCCAGCACGTTTCTGAGCACAATTCAAAGAATTGGTGCTGACTTTTCAAGCCCTAAACGGCCTTGGCCCAGCAGACCTGAAGGAGCGTGTCCACTCCCATTGTTCTGCCCAGACACTGAGGTCCAGCTCCGAGGGCCTTCTGGTGGTTCCCTCACTGTGAGGTTACAGGGAACCAGGCAGAGGGCTTTCTCGGTAGTGGTGCCTGCCCTGTGGAATGCCCTCCCTTCAAATGTCATGGAAATAAACAACTACCAGACTTTTATTTAAAAGTCTCCCTGGTCTCGGATTCTGTCAGTCCTTTCTATCAATTCCATATGGTCCATCAACCTGGTGATCTTCTGTCCGAGGCTCTTAACCCTTTTCCATGTCCCTTCTGCAGATCTTCTTCATATTTATACATGCACTTTACTTTATCTTCTGCTGATCTTGTTCTTAATTTCCTTCCTTTGGCACTGAGGAGTAGATCTCAGGGAAACTCCAACCTAACAATGTCTTTATTCCTTCTCAACAGGTCAGCCCATTCTCCATAGTCAGAACTAAAGTCCAAAAGATATTTCAGAGCGTGTTTCAAAATCCCTCCAAAGCTAAAGGCCCCCACAACTCCAATCTCCCCCTGACCCAAATCCAAATCCCAAAAGCCAGAACATCCCTGCATAAGGGGATCTATCCAACTTTCCTTCTCCAATCCAAGTGGGACTCCATCCCTCCAAATCTGGCTTTCTCTAGATTCAATCGTAAAAGGCAACAGCTTATATTCATCAAATTGCCTCTGCAAGGCCGGGGCTCTCTCCACTTGTATTACTTGGGATTCAACAACAGCTTCCTCCTTCGTCTTCTCCACAGCTTGCCATGTCAGAACAGATTCCTGAATCGATTCCTGAGTAGTTTCTGTATAAGTATTCACTTTTTGTCCCAAATCAGTCATTTTTTGTCCCAAATTGTCAATTTTAATAATCATCACATCCGTCTTCTCATGAAGCTGTTCCAATAAAGCACTTGTCTTGCAAAATGCAATCACTAAGGCTTCTTCCGTCGACATTCTTGTCCAAGGTCAATCTCTGATTCTCACGGTCTTTAATCTCTGCAGCTGGAAAATTCCCCAGCTCCACTCCTGCAACAGTTTCAAAAGCTCCCTCTAGGGGAAACAATTTCTATTTGTATCCGTCCTTTTAAACGCAGATCCAGCAACAAAGTTAGTTTCGATTTTCAGTTACTTTTGCTCTTTTTTAAGTGCAAAAGGAAACAATGGAAACAATATATTTCTCTTGTTTAACTATCTGTCAACATACGTTTTATTCACAGTCAATGAACTTTCCCAAAACGTCGATCTTACTGGCAGCCCGTTCCCAGGTTCAGAACGGTGGTGATTTATCTTTCTTCACACTCTCTCCTGCAGGCTTAGGCGATCTAAAATTTCCCCCCTCTTCTCCTGCTTCCAAGGGGGGTTTAGTAATTTTAACCGATGGAGATTTACTCCTTTACAAAAGGCTTTCCAGACTTTAGCTTGCAAACGTCTTTGCTTCAATCTATTTACAAAAGAGGAAGGCGGACTTCCTGTTTGAAACCTTCCCGTTTCGGTACCAAATTAAAATGTTTAGAGATCCAATTTTCCGTTCTACTCACGGGTAGTTGTTTAAAGTCCAATTGTCCACAGGAAAAAGTCAGCGCTCTCCGGCAACAGCAATGCGGCTTCACTCCATGAAAGAAGCAGTCGATTCGAAGCACCGCGCCGCTCACCCCACGTCGCTCCGGATCCCCGAAACCGGGTTTCCCCGCGAGTAGGGGAGACGCAAAAGGTGCCAGCCAAATCCCACGTCCACAGGCTTCTCCCGCCTGTGGTTTTTAGTGGGTCTCTGCCTCGCCGTGGCGGTCAGACCCTGATTTCCACGGAGCGGATTCCGCCCGATCAGAGGAAATCCGCCATTGCCGGAGGCGCTAACCCGGAAGTCCCAACACCTACCAGACTTTTAGAAGGCATCTGAAGGCAGCCCTGTTTAGGGAAGTTTTTAATGTGTGATGTTTTATTCTGGTGGGAGCTGCCCAGAGTGGCTGGGGAAACCCAGCTGGATGGGCAGGGTATAAATAATAAATGATGATGATGATGATGATGATGATGATTATTAATGTGTGCCTGAGTCTCTCTCAATAGTACTGCTGAATGGGGCCAAAATGGCATGTAATCCCAGCCCCTTCTCTGAGTTGTGCTCACCAAGCAACCACTCATGCACAGGGCAATGCACACTGCAGGTGGCCACATATCATTGCAGCTGGATTTAAGAAAGGTGCCTGTAGAGCAAACAATAAGAGCACATTGTACAGCAAACATCTGCACATTGTTGAACTTTTTTTACATGTGGCACAGATGTTAAGATACAACAAAATCCCACACACAGGAAGAATAAGGAGTGCTTCACTTGTAGTTCTAAAAATCATTTAATATGTCAACACAAAATGGAAGATATTAATATTGTAGCTGTTGTATAAGGGATTATTATTTTGACCAGAATGTAATTGAAATTAATAAGATTTTGGAACACAGAAATAAAGAAAATCATCAAATCTAGCATGTGCAGGGGCACCCAAATTATATAATTTGCTGTTTGAAAATTGGTATTAGTAATTGTATTATAATTTGGTATTGTTATAACGAGGCTATTATTGATTGTAATTGAAAAATTAATAAAAATATGTGGTGGTTGTGCGAGCCTATTAGAAAATTTTGGGAATCTATTTACAATGAACTAAAAAAAATCTTTAAATATACCTTTATAAAAAGACCCGAAGCCTTTTTGCTGGGGATAATTGGAGAGGAAATCAAAAAGGAAGATCAAACACTCTTTCAGTACGCGATAGTGGCTGCCAGAACTCTAATAGCGCAGAATTGGAAGACACCAAGAATCCCAACCATAAATGAATGGCAATCGAAACTACTCGACTATCTAGAATTGGCAGAAATGACACAGAAAATAAGAAATCAAAAAGACACAAAGTTTAATAAAGATTGGAATAAATTCATGGCATACATGGAAACAGAGGTAAAAAAAACTAAAAAACACAGTAGGTGTGATATAACACTTGTGATGTAAAGAATTTTTTTTTGAGGAAAAGAAACTGCAGATAGAAAAATTTTATAACACATTCCGAAACCGAGATGAAGGGAAGTCAGTCAGTGTTGTGTGTTATGTAGTGTTATATATATTCTTTATTTAGTTTTCTTTTGGTGTGAATGTGTTGCGTTTGTCTTCTTTGTTTGTATGGTGTTATAAAATAAATATTAAAAAAAAAGAAAAATTAATAAAAATTATTATCAAAAAGATATAAAAAATCATAGCATAGTTCAGATACAACAAAATTGTTGGAAGAAATTTAAAGACTATTTACAGAAATATTGCAAAATCAATGAATGTTAGAATGATGTTAGAATGAAGTTAAGTGGTTTAAGCAGCAATGTTATAAAGGTGTATGTAAAAATGGTCTGTTAACAGGTGAGAATCCAAAGTTATAACATATTAAGTTAAAGGATTAAGAGAAAATAAAGAGGGAAAGAAATTGCTGAATTAACTAACTGAATTGGAATACAAAAAAGGGAGGTATGAGGAGGTCAGGGAAGCAAGGAAATGAATGTAAGGCATGGAAAGATTGATGTATTTTTTTTAAGTGCTTTTTATTCTTTTTTCTGTATTTTGTATTTTTCTTGTATTTTTACTTTTGTCTTTTTTTTGTTCTTTTTCCTTCTTCTTTATTTATGTAATTATTTTCTTTGAAACCTTAATAAATATCATTTTTTTAAAAAAAAACACAGATACAACAAAATCGCTCTATGAAGTTTGGTGCTGGTTAAAACTAGCCCCATTTTCTTGCATGGATAGGCACAGTAATGCTCTTATTAATATCCGCAGGATTTAAATAAGCACTTCTTGCACTTCTCAGGTACTTCTCAGGTAAGGGTGTGAAGGTCTCATCTTTCTTCGGCATATTTCCCAACAGCAGAACTATTTATATTGTTCATTGACCACCATGCCTGTCTGATATTTGTGAGCACCAAAAAATAAAAATAAAATCAAGGTCTTTTTCATAATATTTTTTATTAATTTTCAATCACAGTCCAATAATAGCCTCAGGAATGCTTTCCAAGGACACTGAATCTGCCAGCTGTCTCTCTCTTGGTGTTTCCTCTTCTAGCTGTTACTCACCCAGCATTTCCCAGCTTTCCCCCTCTGTGCTATGCCCTTCTGCAAAGCACTGTTCTAAATCAATACTGCCCTCCTGTCCTTGGGAAGGTTCAGGAGAAGGGGGTGGGGGCGGCCAAATGGCTGACAGATGCCAAAGATGTGCTGCCTGTTGAATATGCCAGAAAACTCTTCCACGAAGTTTACTGTTGCTTAAAACCAGCCATGGGGGACCCTGAATTGATGCGTCACAATCCTGTCCTGATGACATTGCTGGGTTAACCCGGTAACAACATTAGTCTTAAAATATCTGCAAGATTTTATTAAAAACAAAACAAAAACTTGTCCTCATCAGCCGAAGGGGTTTGGTAATGGAATGAAGGGTTGTGCTGAAACTGCTGAGTATTTCTTGGATGGAATGGACCCTACTAGGGGTCAAGTTTGCTATTTCATATATATTTTTTCCTTTGGGCTCCAACCACCATCTGTATGTGGCCCCTGAAAGGTTCTCTGTGAGGGAATATGGCCCTGGGGTTTATTCTTCACTTGTGAACTAGAAGTTAGACCCAGATGTTGATACTGTGTCCTGTGCACAGGAAAGGGAGGCTTCAGCAGAAACCTCCTTGGCAACTTGAAATAATTTTGACTGGATTGGGATGTAGCCTGAGAAGAGGTGCTTGGGAGGATTATCAAGGACAGGGCCTGTTAAGACCCTTCCTCATTCTCTAATTCCTTTATTTCTTAAGTTTCCATCTTCCTTCCTTCCAATTGCTCTCTCTCAACACTTATTAGTGTGCATAAAGAGCTTATGTCTCTTAGCCTGGAACAGAACCAGGAACCTTCCCTCTTTGCTTCAAATAATCTTCCTCTTGCAAATGTATTCTCTGTTCATTGGCCAGGATACAACGTCGTGCCTCCTCAGAGGAGGAGTGGCTTTTCTAGCAAAGCCAATGGACACCAAGAACATAATATAACAGACCCTTCATCTATTTCCTGCAGTATTTAAGAAGGAAGGAGGAAATCTCCCTTCAGTTATCTGTTTCTTTTAGAGAGTCAGACTCCTCTAGGGAGCTCACCATGGCCTGGGCTCTGTCCTTCCTTGCACTTCTCAACTGTTTCTCAGGTAAGGGTATGTAGGACTCGCTTTCCATAGGTTTCTGAGTCCACAACGCCAATTATATCCTAAGTTTATCGTAGCACGCTTATAGTATTCATGAGCAAAACAAGTGAATCAAGGTAATTTCTTCTTCTTTCTTTTTGAAAAGGTGTCCTTTCTCAACACACAATGACTCAACCGGCTTCCGAGTCTGTGTCCCCAGCACAAACAGTTAAGCTCTCCTGCACTGCCAGCAGCAGCGGGAGCACTATTTACTGGTATCAACAGAGAGCTGGCCAGGCCCCTCGCTTTGTGCACTGTGATGGCTGCAGCAGGGGAACAGGGATCCCAGATCGGTTCACCGCTTCCCGCTCTGGAACCACAGGCTATTTGACCATCAGCGGCACAGAGACTGAAGATGAGGCTGCCTATTACTGTGCTGCTTGGTTCAGCAGCATGTGGCACAGTGCTAAAATCTGATGGGGAACTGAGACAGAAACCTTCTCCCTCCCTCCAGTGCAGGGAGCTGAGAAATATTGCAGTGTTTGGTTTGATGTGTGAGTGCCGGGAGGCGGTTGGAGGATGGACGGTGGCCAACAGATTGAGGTTGCATCTTGATAAGACAGAAGTACTGTTTTTGGGGGACAGGGGGCAGGTGGGTGTGGAGGACTCCCTGGTCCTGAATGGGGTAACTGTGCCCCTGAAGGACCAGGTGCACTACCTGTGAGTCATTTTGGGCTCACAGCTGTCCATGGAGGCGCAGGTCAGTTCAGTGTCCAGGGCAGCTGTCTACTAGCTCCATCTTGTACGCAGACTGAGACCCAACCTGCCTGTGGACTGTCTTGCCAGAGTGGTGCATGCTCTAGTTATCTCACGCTTGGACTACTGCAATGTGCTCTACATGGGCTCCCTTTGAAGGTGACCCAGAAACTACAACTAATCCAGAATGCAGCAGCTAGACTGGTGACTGGGAGTGGCCGCTGAGACCATATAACACCGGTCCTGAAAGACCCACATTGGCTCCCAGTACGTTTCCAAGCACAGTTCAAAGTGTTGGTGCTGACTTTTCAAGCCCTAAACGGCCTCGGCCCAGTAGGCTGAAGGAGCGTCTCCACTCCCATCGTTCTGCCCGGACACAGAGGTCCAGCTCCGAGGGCCTTCTGGTGGTTCCCTCACTGTGAGGTTACAGGGAACCAGGCAGAGGGCCTTCTTGGTAGTGGCGCCCGCCCTGTGGAATGCCCTCCCTTCAAATGTCAAGGAAATAGAAGGAACATTCTTCCACCTCTGGTGGACCTGTCCTAAAGTGAAGGCGTTCTGGGAAATGATTTATAATGAACTGAAAAAGGTATTTAAGTATACCTTCACTAAGAAACCAGAGGCCTTTCTTTTGGGCATTGTCGGCCAAGGGGTGGTAAAGAAGGATTGGACATTTTTTATGTACGCAACAACAGCAGCAAGGATACTTCTTGCAAAGCACTGGAAAGCTCAAGATTTACCCACACTGGAAGAATGGCAGATGCAACTGATAGACTATATGGAACTGGCCGAGATGACTGGCAGAATCCGTGACCTGGGAGAGGAGACGATGGAGGAGGATTGGAAGAAATTCAAGATTTATTTACAAAAATACTGTAATTTGAATGAATGTTAAGCAGGATGCTAGATCGTAAATAATCGAGCACCACTAAATTAGATGATTTAAGATGATAAGTGAGATTGAGAAAATACAATTTTATTTCGAAAATTACAAGATTATAAATAAATAGATGGGACATAAGAATGTAAACAAGATGATAAATTGCTGGCAAAAAGTTATAACGATGAAAGTGGGAGCGGGAGATGTGAGGGAGTCCAAAGAAGGTATGAAACTATGTTAAGATATATGCTATACTGTTTACTATATTTATTCTGTATGTTAAACCCTAATAAAAATTTATAAAAAAAAAACAAAAAAACAAATGTCAAGGAAATAAACAACTATCTGACTTTCAGAAGACATCTGAAGGCAGCTCTGTTTAGGGAAGTTTTTAATGTGTGATGTTTTATTCTGTTAGGAGCTGCCCAGAGTGGCTGGGGAAACCCAGCTGGATGGGCAGGATATAAATAATAAATGATATTATTATTATTATTATTATTATTATTATTATTATTATTATTTTATTATTATTGATGTGTGCCTGAGTCTCTCGCAATAGTATTGCCGGATGAGGCCAAAATGGCATCTAATCCCAGCCCCTTCTCTGAGTTGTGCTCACTGTTAGGTGGTGGGTTGACATAGCAGCCGGCACAGCGATTTCTTCAAGTAGCTCTTTATTATGGTAAGCTGGAATAGAACTAACTGCGAACAGCTCAGCCGGCCTGTATTTATAGGCAGCCGGCTGTCAACATTGTAACCACAACAGCCCAGAGTTCCCGCCTAAAATAACTGCCGCGGACCTGAGTGAAAACTATCTACAGACCTGAGTGAAAACTATATACAGTATCCCCCTGTTGGCCCAGGGTGAAACTACACTACATAACACCCCTCCCCACCGAGATAAGGCGTTAGTTACAATCGTAATGGTTTCCTTATATACAGCACTACGCGTAATGGTTCAATTAAGCACAAAAGCATATCGGTTACATTTCCCATACTTAGACCAACAGTGATACCTGTCCAACAACATAGTCCTTTAAATAAGTTGGGCGCTTGGAAACTCTGCCAGACCGCCGGGGACTGGTAGCCAAGTCCGGAGGGCCACACAGTTCTCGCTGAGGCTGTGGTGCGACCCTAGGTGGCGTTGGAACCAACTCCCCTGGATCCGCTGCTGTGGGTGGAGCCTCCGCAAGTGGAGTGGTCTGAGTCTGTTCTGAAACGGCTTGGTTCGGCTCCACGCTGGCAGTTTGTGAGGGAGGTGTAGGTGGGGCCTCGCCATCTGTACGTGTCTCTTCTGGAGCCGCAAGCGCAGTTGGGGGCACCTCGGTAGTGTCCAAGTCCCCAACCCTGCGCCTAAGCTGGTCTATGTGCCGTCGCCACAAGCGTCCGTCTTCGAGTGCCACCTGGTACGAGCGAGGTCCAGTGACTCCCACTACTGTGGCTGGCACCCAAGGGATGTCCCCCACATAGTTCCGGGCAAAGACCTGGTTTCCTGGGACAAATGACCGTGGTGCGTTGGCACAGCCTGGGGGTTCAGCCACGGCAAAGTCTGGGTGTAGCCGGTCAAGCGGTGACCTGAGGCGGCGGCCCATAAGCAGTTCAGCAGGACTCCTCCCTGTGGCCGCATGAGGGGTGATGTGTTGCACGAACAAGTATTCGGCGACCCGCTCATGCCAGTCTCCCCGGTCCAGGCGCGCCAGTGCCTCTTTTGTCGAGCGCACCATTCTTTCCGCTTGCCCGTTGCTGGATGGATGAAAGGGTGCCGTTAGGGCATGGCGGATGCCCAGTCCCAAAAGATACCGCTCAAACGTGCCTGACGTGAACTGCGGTCCGTTGTCAGAGACAAGGACATCAGGACACCCATGCGTTGCAAACAGGCCTCGCAGCACCTGGATGACAGCTTCGGTAG